>NC_134868.1:47776356-48141356 GCF_049852395.1 Peromyscus maniculatus bairdii
GTTACTTCTTTTTCTGATATGGACAGAGAAGGTTGGTGCAGAACACAGGATGTGCAGGTCATGTTGGTCCTAAGCATTAGAAATGGCTGAGGATGGAATAAATCAGGTGGACACAGAGTACTGGGTTGTCATGGAAGATGTGCATTCTGGTGGAAACTTGGAGTTTGGAGGTAGGTCTGGACATTGGGGGAGGTGTGTGGTGTGGAGGATCAGACAAGACTCATTGGGCTAGATCATGGTACAAGATGTGCAGGATCCGGCTGAGCAGAGAAGCTGTTATATGGCACAAGGGACCTGTAGGTTGGGGTTTGGCAGAGTGTATCTTGGATGGAGCCTGGGCACTGGAGGACCATGCAAGCAGGAGTGGCCAGATGAGGCCAAGGCACAGGATGAGGAACCCTGTCTATATCTGATTGAGGAGGGTGTGTGGAGGAGAGGATTAGGTGTACTCACCTAGAGTTACCCTGGTGAAGAATGTGAAAGATCCGGCTGGGTGGAGAGGGTGATATCATTTTAGTTTTAGCTTTTCTGTATCCTTAAACTCACATGTTTGACCATTATCTACAGTAGATTTAAGGAAATGAGTATGCTTACATATTCTTCTTTCTATGCCATACTTCCTGATAGTTAGTGGTGTATGCGATTATATGTCCACTATCATAAAACTTAATATTGCATCCATCATGTAGCTATGGGTCCCACAGCTGTTGCGCAGCCTTTACTCTGTATTTGAGTTTATTTAATGCTTACTTATAGACTTTATAGTACAATATAGATATAGTTATGGGGGAAATTTGTCTGTCTGTTGTGAAGGGCATGAGGATTAGTTTCTTGGGGAATTCATTTATAAATATGCATCTTTTCATTGGTAGTTGAATCACAGTGTTATTTAGTATAAATTTCTTGGGTCTCCAATTTATTAATTCAAATGGAGTGTTTCAATATTAAATACCTGAGTCACACTGCATTTTCCCCTTTATGGTCTGACATAGTTTACTCCCTAGTGCTGAGATAAACTCCATGACACAAAGCAACTTGGAGAGGAAAAGATGTATTTCATCTTACAGTTCCATGTCACAGTTCATCACTGGGGAAGCTTAGGCAGGAACTCATGGCAGGAACCCAGAGGCTAGAACTTAAGCAGAGGCCATGGAAGAAAGCTGTTTACTGGCTTGCTCTCATAGCCTATTCAGCTTGCTTTTGATGCAACTCAGTACCAACTTCCCAGAAGTGGCACTTCCCACAGTCAGCTTGGCCCACTGACATCAACTCTTAATCAAGAAAATGGCATACAGACTTGCCTATGGGTTGGTCTTAAGGGCTCATTTTCTCACTGGAACTTCCTCCTCCCAGATGACTTAGCTGTGTCAAGTCAAAAGTAACCTAACCAGAACAGTGATGTGTGATGTTTTTCTACTTATATTCCCACTTGATTCTTGATTTTAAAAGCTCAACAATATCACAGACTGTGGCTCACTTTTGACTCATTTATGCATTATTTCTAACAGGCAGTGCACTTTTTGGTCTATTGTTTTAAAATTTTTTATTTCAGCAAGGCTTTCTTGAATTCTATCTTTGATTGGTTTATTTTTGTCTTTGTGTGTAGTTTGAATTCTAATTGGTCTTAATAATAAAACCTGGAGTCAGATACCAAGGGTAAAAGCTGAAAGAGCAGAGCAGCAGAGCAGCCAGCCACCAGAGAGTTCTTACCTCTACAACTCCTCAGACTGATAAAGGGTACTGAGCTCCTGGCTCCTCCTGACTTATATGCCTGTCTCTGCCCAACCATATCACTTCTTGTCTCCACCTCCCTAGTGCTGGGATTAAAGGCGTGTGCCTCCCAAGTACTGGAATCAAAGGCATGAGATACCAAGTGCTGGGATTAAAGGTGTAGCCTCCACCGCCTGGCTCTGTTTCTCTTTTAGACTGGATCAATCTGTATAGCCCAGGGTGGCCTTGAACTCCTGATTTTCCTGCTTCCTCCTCCCAAGTGCTGGGATTCAAGATATGTGCCACCACTGCCTGGCCTTTATGGTTAGCTGGTGGCTAGCTCCACACTTTGATCTCCAGGAAGGCTTTATTTGTTAGAGCACAAACAAAATATCACGTGTGTGTTCTTGTTGTGAACACGTTCTGAGTATGTTGAACACCTCATTTTGTCTTTCATGACCATTTTGTCTGTTTTCCAAATTAAATGTTTTCAGGGTTTTGTTTGAAATATGAAATGCTTCATGAATTAATCTATCATGTTTGTGCAGAGGCCACTAATTTCCTCTGGCTAATTCCAGTTTTAGCCTGTACTCATGAAGTGAGCACTAGAATTTTCAAAGTAGCACCCAGTGATGAGCCATTCATTTTGGCTAAGTAAATCTTATGAAGGACACTGAACATCTAGTCATATTAAAGCCAAGGTTACTAACTATGTCTTTCTCTCTTCAGATACTGAAAGTTCATTTGTACAAGTCGTATTTCCAGAGAAAGTTGAAGATAGTACAAGCTCAGAAGTAAGAAGCATCAATTCACTATACAAATTGCTTTATAAGACTTGTTTGTATCACATAGCTACAGAACATATAAACTGTATGATGGTATCATGTATATATCTAATATTACTACTGATAAGAAATGTAAAGTTTTTATGGTAAAACAAATATAAAAATTAGAACGGGCTGCTAAAAAATTTTGTTAATTCTTCATAGCATTTTTAGCCGTTCACATAACAAAATAACAGAGAAAATTTATGTGTTTTATTTGACATTAAGGAGATATCTGGAGACCCAGGAGGAGAATAATATTCTCTGAAATAGCTGATTTTGTTAATCTCTTTTAACAAAAACCTTTTTTCTTATGCTTTGTTCCTGACTCCACCCTCGTCCTTCCCATCATTCTCAGTGTGGCTTTCCCACCTAACTTCCTGCCCAGGTCCCAGCCTGTCAGCTTCTTATCAACCAATGAGAATAATAATACACATTCACAGCATAGAAAAGGATTGTTCCACAACATGTCTTCACTTTCCCAGGACTGGAATTCTAAGCATATGCCAAACACAATCCCATCAGAACACACATTTATATAAGTTTATATAAATTTATATAAATGTGTGTTCTGATGGGGTTGGGGATTTAGCTCAGTGGTAGAGCGCTTGCCTAGCAAGCACAAGGCCCTAGGTTCAGTTCTCAGCTCTGAAAAAAAAAAGTGTGTTCTGGGGATCAAACTCTAGTCTTCATGCTGGCAAGGCGGGCATTTTTCCAGCCGGGTCATCTCTCCAGCATGCGCAACATCTTTTAATTAGCATATATTGATTGTACACGGTTATCCGTTTCCGCTCCTGTCCCCCCCCACACTATTTTACTTCTTACAAATAGCCCCCCCTCTACTTTCATGTCATGTATGTGATCTAGTTTCCACATAGGAGAGCAGCATGTGTGATCTGACTGAAGTTTATAAAAGCACAGCTTTATGGTGCAGAATTGAGCCATGGTCAGGATCTCCATGATTATGAATATGCTGCTTGCACACATGGCATATTCTATTGTAGAATGTTTCTCTAGTCCTAAATAGCTCCCCCTTGTCCAGTTGTGGTTCACCTCTCTTTGTATCCCCAGACCTCAGCAACCGTCGATGATCACACTTATTTTAATTAGGTTTATCTCTAACACTTATCAGGTTATTTGCTTTCTTAAAATGAACATGGAGTATCCTCTTTATTGAATCATTAATCAGCTGGTAGATATTTTTTGGCTCATTTTCAGATATTGGCGTTTGTGAAAGACTGTTTATGAATATTCATGCATGCACAGATATTTTCCTTTCTTTTGGTTAGACTCTTAGCAGTAAAACAGGTAAGTTTATGCTTAACACATCTAGAAGGTACCATGTAGTTTTCCACAGCATCTGTGACCACATCAATTTATAGTTCACATGAGTAATGTTGGAGCGTTCCAGTTTTTCCATGTGACAATGAACATCTGGTGTGGCCACGGGGTGTGGGGAGGAGCTGCTATGGCTTTCATTCATACTCTCCTCTGAATGTGTGACATCTTTCAGGGGTCTGTTAGGTATTGGTGTGTCTTTCATTCAAATGCTGATTCAGATCATTAATTCCCTTGAAGTCTGGGTTTGTTTCCTTTGGAATCCTTAGAATTCATTGCGTATTCTTCTCCAGTTCTTTGTCCGATGGATGAGTTGTAATGTTCTTGTCCCAATTTAGTACTTGCTTTTTGTTGTTGTTGTTGTTTTTTTCAAAGTATTTGAAATACAAACACTTAAAATTTTGATGATGTACGGCTTGTCACATTTCACTTTAAGGGTCCTGTGGTTGGTTTTGTATCTACGAATTTTGTTGAGGACTGAACTGTGCTCCCTCAAATTTTACATATGGAATCTCTATCCCTCACTTCAACTATGTCTGGAGATAGTGCCTTCAGGGATGTACTTGAAGCTGAATGAGATCATGAAATAAAGATCTTAGTCTAAAGTCTTCATATACTTCTATCTTAGTGTGCTATCTATTGCTGTGATGAACACTAAGACCAAAAGCTCCTTAGGGAGAAGAGCTTATTATGTCTTACAGGTCCTCGTCTATCATGAGCAATCCAGGAAAGGGGCTCAGGGCGGGAACCCAGAGGCAGGAAGTAAAAAAGAACCAAGGAAGAGTGCTGCCTTCCAGATTGCCCCTCATGGTTAAATCAATTGCTTTGTTTGTTTGTTTGTTTGTTTGTTTGTTTAAGACAGGGTTTTTTTTTTTTTTTTTTTTTTTTGGTTTTTCGAGACAGGGTTTCTCTGTGTAGCTTTGCGCCTTTCCTGGAACTCACTTGGTAGCCCAGGCTGGCCTCGAACTCACAGAGATCCGCCTGGCTCTGCCTCCCGAGTGCTGGGATTAAAGGCGTGCGCCACCAGCTCTGGCTTGTCTGGAACTTGTTATATAGACTAGGCTGGCACCAAACCCTGGCAATTCACCTGTCCCTGCCTCACGTTGCTGGGACTCAAGGCATCCACCTGCTTTCTCATACAGCCCAAGAGCACCTGAGTGGATTGGCGCTGTCCACAGCGGCCTGGCCCCTCCCACATTAATCGCTAATCAAGAAAATGCCTCACAGATTGGATTTTCCTACAGGTTAATCTGATGGAGATATTTTCTCCACTGAGGTTCCGTCTTCCCAGATGACACCAGCTTGTGTCATGTGGTTCTCAACTTATGGGTCGTGATCCCTTTGAGGGTCAACTGACCTTGTGATGGAGTCACCTGAGACCATCAGAAAACACAGATATTTATATTATGATGTGTAAGAGTAGCAAAATTACAGTTATGAAGTAGGAACAAAAATAATTTTATGGCTGAGGGTCACGGCCACATGGGGAACTGTGTTAAAGGGTCACAGCATTAGGAAGGTTGCGAACCACTTCTCAGGGATGAGGAACCCTCAGTTGAGGAATTGCCTCCCCCGGATTGGACTGTGGCCACATCTGTGAGGCATTTTCTTAATTGCTAGTTGATGCAGGAGGGCCCGCCCCGCCCACTGTGGGAGGCGCTATCCAGTGGCATGTGCTCCTGGGCTGTACAAGAAAGTAGCTGACTGTGAGCCTGAAGCAGGCCAGTGAGCAGGGCCCCTCCATGGCCTCTGATTTAATTCCTGCTGCAACTTCCTTGGATGATGAACTGTAAACTGTAAGTTGAAAGAAATCCTTTTCTCCACCAGTTGCTTTTAGTCAGTGTTTATCTAAGAACAGAAACTGAAGTAGAATAGGATGTAGATGTGGCTTTGGTTTTGTCACAGGTTCCTAAGGATGTGGACATGGCTTTGGAACAGTGTGGACAGAGGCTGAGAAGGTTTGATCATGCTGGGGATAAAATCTTACATTGTGTCTTAGTTAGGGTTCTATTGCTGTGAAGAGACGCCATGACCACAACAACTCTTATAAAGGAAAGCATTTGATTGGGGCTGTCTTACAGTTCCAGAGGTTTAGTCCATTGTCATCATGACAGGACATGGTGGCATGCAGGCGACATGGTGCTGGAGAAAGAGCTGAGAGTTCTACATCTGGATCTGCAGGCAACAGGAAGTGAACTGAACTAGGCATAGCTTGAGCATAGGAGACCTCAAAGCCCCCCCCCCTCACAGTGACACACTTCCTCCAACAAGGCCACTCCTACCTCAACAAAGTCATACCTCCTAATAGTGCCACCCCTAATGAGCCAATTACATTCAAACTACCACACATTTTTTTTTGATGGACTGGAATATTGGCTGAAACTCTGATGAGCTCCCAGAATGAAAACATTAGAAAGCTATCATTTTGGAGAACACATGTATAATCGTGAATAGAACATTGGTAGAACAGCAACAGGACTCCTCGAGAGGTCATAGGTGGAAGTGAGAAGCATTTTCATAGAAATGGCAGGCTAGGAGAGTGAACACTAAATTAATATGATTAAGAAGAAACCGGCATCATTGATATGAGATCTTCCTCAGGATCAGCACACAGAGGTTATGTTTCAGAAGCAGCAAGATTGTATCTCCTACTGGTGGCAGAACTTGGTGGCATAAGAGTCCCCAGGTGGTTCTGAAGGCATGAAGTGGGGTCATGGAGAGCAGCTGTGTCTTGGCACTGTGGGGCAGAGCTGGAGTTCCCGAAGAGAGTCCTGGAGAGGCTATTGGTGAAATTGCAGCCCAGTTGTAGTAAGGGACCCCAGAAGTTTTGGAGATGCCCATATCATAGGATGACCACCCAAAAGAGCAGCAGTGGTGGAGTGGAACCAGCTGGAGCCTAGAAGACCATCTCTGTGTGCTGGATTCCACTTACAAGTATGTTATTGAGGATCTTTGCATCTATAATCATCAACAAAGTTGGTGTATATTTTGTGATGCTCCAACAGTATAAATAATTCAGTGTCCAACATCTGGGATTAACTCACAATCTTCTGGGCTCCTCCAAGGGGCTTGGGTCACTTCTCTGGCCCCGCCCTCTTTGGCACACCTAGATGGTCTTATTTAAAAATATATATCTAAACAGATAATGATAACTAACGAAATTGAAGATGAAATAAAAAGTAAATCTTGGTGTCAAGATAATGCTGGCTTCTTGAATGAGCATTCCTCCCATCTCTGTTTTATTGATCAGTTTGAGGAGGGTGGTTGTTCCTTTTGAAGGGTCTGATGGAATTCAGCAGGGCACGTACCTAGTTTTAGTCTCTGTTCATTGTTGATTGACTTTTTATTTCATCTTCAATTTCATTAGTTATCATTATCTGTTTAGATACATATTTTTAAATTTTTTAAATTCATTTTTATTTTATGTGCATTGGTGTTCTGCCTGCATGTGTGTCTGTATGAGGGTATCTGGAGTTACAGACAGTTGTAAGTTGCCATGTAGGTGCTGGGAATTGAACCTGGGTCCTCTGGAAGAGCAGCCAGTACTCTTAACTGCTAAACCATTTCTCTAGTCTCTGTTTAGATATATTCTTTTGGTTCAATGATGGTAGGTAATATATATCTATAAATTTATTAATTTCTAGAAATGTATTGAAATATATTCAAATATTTCCTACTGGTCTTTTGGATTTCAGTAGTATCTACGGTTAAAATCCCCACTTCAATTTCTAATTTTATTATTTGTTATCTTTCTGTTTTGTTTAATTTGATGAAAGATTTGTCAATCTTTATTTTTACAAAGAATCTTTGTTTTAATAATTGAATGGTTGAACTGTTCATTATTCTTCATTTTGTTAATTTTAGCTCTGATATTATTTCTATCCTTCTACTAATTTTGGGTTTGGCTCACACTTGTTTTTGTTTTGTTTTTCCTGCCATAACCTTTTTATTGATGCTGTGGGAATTTCACATCATGCACCCTGGTCACATCCACCTCCAGTTCTTCCATGTCCACCCCACCTTTGTGATCCCCCCAAAAGTGAAACAAAGGCAAGAATAAAAAACAAGAGGGAAAAAAACCCGTGTCCATTTGTGTTATCTACATACTCATTGGAGCATGGTCAGACTCTCAGTGGTCCTGCCCCTTCACTAGAACTGAGTCCTTCCCCTCCTACACCCCTGCCTGAAGCCATCAGTTGTGGAGACTACAACTTCAGCATTCCCATCATACTTTTTAAGAATCCTCTTTGATGGCTTTCTGTATAAGCTGCTACTTTGGGGGGGGGTATGATGTGGTGGGGTTAGGGGTTGCCACAGAAGCCCTCCTTGTCGCTCCCTCTCAACTGTGCGTCTGCAGTTATCAGTATCATAGCAAAAGCAGCCTCCTAGCTCCAGGCCCACCTCTCTCCACAGCACGTGTACCACTCTGTTTTTCTCTTTCCCACTTCTCCATCTCGCATTTGTTCATTGTAGTGGTACTTGGCTGTCTTCAGCTGTGGCCTGGCTCATACTTGTTTTTAGCAAGACATTCACATAAATTATTAGGTTTTTATTTAAGATCTTTCTGATTTTTCTTTAGATCAACAGATTTTTTTCAAGGATTTTATTTTCATCCCCCCCCCCCCCCCACCCCCCCCCCCCCCCGTCTCTCTGTCTCTGTGTGCACACCTTGTGTATGCTGGTGTTCACAGAGGTCAGAAGAGGATGTCAGATCCCCTAGAGCTAGAATCACAAGGAATTGTGAGCCACCCAGTGTGGGTGCTTCCAACTGAACTCTCAAGTGTCTTACTCAACAACTTTGCTCTCTTCCCAGGAGCGGAATTTCTTTGTCATCAAAAGTAGGCATTTGCCTGCTGGCAGGAACTTAGACATACATTTAACATCTTGTCCAGCAAATTGCCTGTGTGGCTTCCATAAATGAACACCCCTGCTTGCTCTAAGGCGTTAACTCCAACTCCCCATTTGCTCTGCAGGTGGAAGGGGTGTGTCCTCAGGGGTGTGTCCCCAGGGGTGTGTCCTCAGGGGTGTGTCCTCGGGGGTGTGTCCTCAGGGGTGTGTCCTCAGGGGTGTGTCCTCAGGCACATCATGATACTGCGGGTGAAGCACTGTTACTGCCACGAAAACCCCCACGACCATTCTTTCTGTTTTGAGAAGTGACTCGTACAAGAACTCTGCAGGGAACAGATGGAGCGCTTCCATCTTTGTGGTGCGAGGAAGAGACCGTGGACAGCAGGGGATTGTCATTTTACTCTTTTCAAGGGCCCGCCACCCAGCTCCCAAATAAATCACACATGGAGGCCTAGACTTAATTATAAATGCCCGACCTTAGCTTGGCTTGTTTCTTGCCAGTTTTTCTTAAAATTATCCCATCTGTCTTTTGCTTCTGGGCTTTTCCTTTTCTATTCCTGTATACCTTTCTTGTTTCTTACTCAGTGACTTATGTAGCCGGATGGCTGACCCCTGGAGTCCTCCTTCTCTGGCTACTTCTTCTTTTCTCATCCCAGATTTCTCCTTCTATATATTCTCTCTGCCTACCAGCCCTGCCTGTCCTTTCTCCTGCCTTGCTATTGGCCATTGAGTTATTTATGAGACCATCAGGTGTTATAGACAAGCATCACAACACAGCTTCACAGAGTTAAACAAATGCAACATAAACAAAAGTAACACACCTTAAAATAATATTTTCTAACATGGGCTCTTCTTTCATAGGCATTTAGGATTTAGTAATGTAGAGATTTCTTTTTTTAAATTTTATTTTATAATTTAATTTTTTTTTTTTTTTTTTTTTTTTTTTGGTTTTTCGAGACAGGGTTTCTCTGCGTAGCTTTGCGCCTTTCCTGGAGCTCACTTGATAGCCCAGGCTGGCCTCGAACTCACAGAGATCCTCCTGGCTCTGCCTCCCGAGTGCTGGGATTAAAGGCGTGTGCCACCACCACCCGGCTTTTATAATTTAATTTAATTTTACATATCAGCCATGGATTCCCTTGTTCTCCCCCTCCCCCCTCCCCCCCAGCCCACCCTCCATTCCCATCTCCTCCATGGCAAAGACTCCCCTGAGGATTGAGTTCAACTTGGTAGACTCAGTCCAGGCAGGTCCAGTCCCCTGAGATGGCTCAGCTGTTAAAGGCTAGGCTCACAACCAAAAATGTAGAGATTTCTAATCCTGTGTAAAGAGTAGCTTGTTTGTGTCTCAGTGAATGGGTTATATAAAAAGGTAAACATTTAAAATATGTTGCCAATTATTAACAGGCAATGTGTGATGATTTTATGAATTATTTGAAACATGCTTGGAGGGGTTGGTTGATTCTGAGATGCTGTTTGCTTCTCATCAAAATCTGTCCTAACTCTGTTTTTCTGGACTCTCTAGGAACAGGTTACCTACATTATCCCAATAGACAAGAAGAGATACACTGTGCGCCTCCAGAGAAGGTGATTTCTCTTTTATTCTTTAGCTTGGTATTTCATTTTATTTCTTTGAAACAGTTTGCTTGCTAACAGCAATGGAGTATAGAACAATGATAGAGCTCTCATGGAAACTGTCAGCTGTCTCCAGGAACAGTTACTCTCTGTAGTAATTGTCCCCAATAACTCAAGTGATCTTTGTGAATGAGGTTTGGGAACCAATAAAATAGAGACTTGCCTCTCGAAGACCAGTCAATACACATTTCGGTTGGTAGAACTAAAAGAACCAATCAAAGCAGAGGGCAGGAGTGTGCAGACCTTGGTCAGAGGCACGGGTTTCCTGTGGTAAGGCTGGCTGTGAACTGCCTAGGGGGTCAGCCCAGGGGAAATATTCAGTTGGCAGTTAATTCAACAATAGAATATGGGAGAAACAATTGGATTTTGACATTTCATGTTTTTTTAATACTCTCAACAAATTAAGTATAGAAGGGATGTATCTCAACATAATAAAGTCTATATATAACAAACCCCAAGCCAACCCCATACTCAATGGTGAAAGTTTGAAAGCGTTCCTCCTAAGATCAAGAATATGGCCACCTCACCATTTCTATTCAGCATAGGGCTGGAAGTTCAGCCAGAAGAGTTCAGCAAAAGAAAGGGAGAAAACCACTTGAACTGGGAAGATGATGTTACAGTGTTCTTGTAGGTAAAGGATATTACCATATCTATCTATCTTATCTATATCTATCATCTATCTGTCTATCTATCTGTCTATCTGTCTATCTATCTATCTATCTATCTATCTATCTATCTATCTATCTATCTATCTATCTATCATCATCATCTCTCTCCCTCTCTCTATCATCTTATCTCTGTCTCTATCATCTCATCTCCTCTTTCTCCATCATCTCTATCATTTCTAACATTTCTATCTCTATCTCCTCTTTTTCTATTGTCTCTCTATCCTATTTCTCTCTCTCCTCTCTCCCCCCTTATCCTCTCTTTCCTCCTCCCTTCTCTCTATCCCCCCTTTATCTCTATATCTATCCATAATACAACAACAACCACCCCCTGTCATTACCAATAAATAAATTCGTTAAGTAGCAGGATAAAAAAAATTGGAAGCATGTCTACACACTAATAATGGGCTATCTGAAAAGAAATAGAAAGTTCCTATTTATGGTATCAAAATTCTAAGCCAGCTGTGGAGGTTTGTGCCTGTAATTCTGCTTAGGAGATAGAGGAAGGTTCAAGGTCATCAGGTAGGTGTAAAGGAGAAGAAGGAATTCAGAGTCACCCTCAGCTACTTAGTGATTCGGAGCTAAAAGAACAACAACAAGAAACTCACACACCAAATCACACAAACACACCACCAAACCAAAACCATGACAAACCAAACAAAAATCAAACCCAAAGACAAAAAACAGCAAACTCAAAGCAGTATAAAAGAAAGTAAAATACAAGTAGTATTTTCTGTAGGAAATTTTTTCTAAGATATATGCAACTCTAAAATACCCAGGGCAATTTGGAATAAAAACAAATAAAGCTAGAGGAACCATACTACTAGACATCAAAATATACTAAAGCTGTAGTACTCAAAATTATGTTTTTTTTAAGATTTATTTTTTAATTTTATGTATATGAATATTTTGTCTGCATGTATGTGTATGTACCATGTATGTACCTGGTTATGGTGGAAGCCAGAAAAGGATGTCTGGTCCTCTGAAACTGGAGTTACAGATGGTTGTGAGCTGCCATGTGGGATTTGGGAACTGAACCTGGGTGCTCTGGAAGTGTTCTTAACCTCTGATCTATCTCCCTAGTGCCTGGAAGCTATGATTTGGTTTTTTAAAAAAAACATTGTTATTGCCATCACTAAAATCAAACAAACTATGCTTAATAGAGGTGTGAATAAATTTTCAGTGTGAGAAGGGAAAACAGCGTAACTGATTGCCATGGACACACGCAAGGAAGATGGGCAACACCAAGATGCGGGAATGTGTATATGCACAGAGAGACAGGAGGAAAGCAGGAGGAAGGGCAGGTTCACCAACGGACATCAACAGAGAGGTGGCATCCAGCCAGTCATCATGGGCAGAGTGGTTTTCCTTAACCTCCGGCTGCCACTCAGACCTGACAGCTAGGGCGTGTGGGAGGGCGCCATTGGGAGACCAGGTCCAGTGGAGAACCGGAAGCAGCAGACTGGGCGCTCACTGAAGCCAGAGGGAGGGTGAGGGGGTGAGGGGCAGACGTAAAGCTGAAACAACACAGTATGTGCAGAATATGGTCCCCCAAGAAGTTTGAGCTTAGATCTGAGTTTCTAAGGATAATAGGACTTTATTTTCTTCAACCACATTATCAGACATATATAGATAAAATATATATTACATATATACTATGTATCATATAATATATAACATATTATATTTTATTATATCTTAATTATTATATAAAGTATAATCACATGTCATAATATATAATATAATAAAATAATATGTCATATTATTAAAATGTATAATTATATGTCTTATATAATTATATATAACTATATATAATTATAAATATAGTATATAAAATTATAAAATACAATGTATTGCATATAATAAATAAAATATTAAAATATAATTATATATTAATATGCTATATCAATATGTAACTAATATATTATTATGTACAATTAATATTACATACATTAACATGCAGTGTTATATATAATTGATACATAATCAATATGCAATTTTGATATATAACATAATATTGATATATAATATATCATACTGTATATATTAGAATAAGGGAGCAGAAAATTCTCAAAACCCTCCATCCAGTTGATATCTCTGTAAATAAAAAAAATGGCTCTACCCCTCTTGCAGCCCCTTCCCTTTATTGAAAGGAGCCTAGTGGTCTGGACAGAAGGCTCAGTGGTTAAGAGTGCTTATTGCCCTTGCAAAGGACGTAGGCTTGCTTCCCAGAATTCAAATGGCTCATGAGCACCTGTAACTCCAGCTCTAGGAGACAGGTTACTCTCTGGCTTCTATGTGCACCACACACCCTGTGGTGCATAAATCCGTGCAGGCACACACACTCATAAGAAAGTAAATCTTTCTGAGAAATAAAAAGAACCCATTAAGTTGGAGCCATTATTTGGAGTAAATGTGTATTACGTAGCAAAGGAAACACTACCGCTGTGCTGAAAGCTGCCCTTTCCTCTAAAGCTCCGGAGAATAAGCCTGTTAATTTCTAAGGCCCTCTTGTCTCTGCCCAAACACCCTACCTCGGCTGTTGTAGCTGGAATGTCCCCCTCGCTTGTTCAGGTTAATGGGCGTGGCTATGTTCCAATAAAGCTTTATTTACAGAAGCGTGGGGTGGGGCAGAGTCTACCGACAGCTGCTGTGTTGTTTCTGAAAGAGTAACCCAGAATTCTCTTTTCTGTATGCAGTTATTTTTTAGCAGACCGTTTTATGGTTTATTCGTACAAAAAAGGATTTGTGACTACTCAGTCTCTAGACATCCCGGTAAGATTTAAGTTATTGTATGAATTTTCAGAAAACTTTAAAAAGAATTGGGTGAATGCTTTCCCAGCACACCAGACTCTCAGGACCCAACTGCTTCCCGATGTCTCGGCGGGGTTAAATTAGTTGACTGAGGGCCTTTCGTGGGTACTGTCTACAGCCCGCTGCTTCACCGATAGTTCCTGAGAAAGGGAATATAAATGGAAATAAAACAAGCAGATTAAGAACATGCGTGCGCAGAAGCACAGCCCAAGACCTTTTGTGTCCACTGCCCCCGCTGCATACATACCCCAACCCTTCTGTGTTCCACGCGTGTTCTACGGTGCGCCTCCCCTAACCTTGTTTAGACCTGAGGGGTTTGAATGCTTGATCGATTATGGAGCAGAACCATGCTTTAACGTATTTTAACATGGTTGTGTGTTTTCTGTTGTTTTTCTTTTTTTTCTTTTTCTTTTCTTTTTTTTTTCTGTCGCTTCCCTTTGGGCTCTCTGTTTCTGGGGGTGTGTTGTCTGTGAATGGATGTGGAAGGAGCACCCTGCATCTTTTTGTCCCCACCACCCACCCCCTTCTTTGGCCCTGCCTCTGTCCTTGCAGATGACACGCTCTGTGTTAGCATGGCTCCAGAGCTCTCCTTTCCTGGCACCCTGGCGCTTCAAGCTTCTAGAATCTTAGACCCCAGTGCCCCCTTTTTAGGCACCACATTACAATTTTAAAGATTCTCAGGGCTTTTAATTGATGTCTTAAATCTCTACATTGGAAACAAAATTACGGAGACTTTTTGAGTATCTCACTTTGAGCATCCCATTGTAATCGTGTATTTATGAACACTATCTACCCTCTTCTGTCTGTTTTTCAAAGCAGGAAATTATTTGAAAGTTTTTGTCAGGTCTTTAGTAACCAGTCTCCTTTTCTTCATCCCTAGTCTCAATGCTACTATCAAGGATACATTGAAGACTATCCGAACTCCATTGCCACAATCAGCACGTGCTCTGGACTGAGGTTATTAACTTTCTACTGCTCTGGCTGTGATATTTGGCTGCAGTGAATGCATGTTGCTTCTGCTCATATGCAGCTGGGGCAGATTTCTCACATGCTTGTTGGTGATGTCCTTCTCCAGAGGTGGTCCCAGTGGTCTGGATTTCTCTCCCTTCCTTTGCAGACCAGAGATAATTCTAACTTCTGGAGGGTTTAGACTTCCCAATAACATTGCTCTCCTCTTACCTTTTTTTTGTTTGGTTTTTTTTTGTTTGTTTTGTTTTGTTTTTTTCAAGACAGGGCTTCTCTATGTAGCTTTGGAGCCTGTCCTGGAACTCACTTGGTAGCCCAGGCTGGCCTCGAACTCACAGAGATTCGCCTGGTTCTGCCTCCTGAGTGCTGGGATTAAAGGCCTGTGCCATGACCACCGGCCCTCTTACTTTTCTTAACAACAGAAATGACAAGTGAATGTTCTAAGTTGGAGGAGCAAGGTTGAGGATGGGTTATTATTTTTTTCCAGCAAATAGAAATTTTACAATACCTATCATATATTTTAGTGTTTGGAGATGAAAGTAAAACAAATAAACATAAATGAATTTTGTTTTTTCTCATGAAAATGATCTTTACGGTGAGGAGGCAAGTCATATCTTTGTAATTATTAATTCAATACTCTTTTTTTTAAAAAAAAAATAAATAATAACAGTTCTTTCTCTAACTCTTGAAAATGTATTTGGTTTCTTCTTTTCTGCTTTAGATAGATTTTCATCTTGTCAGAATTTTCTACCTCTGTTTTCAGTGGACATCTTTGTTTTCCCAAATGCTTTCTGAGCTTCCTGCATGGAACCTTGAAATTTAAACCTGAAACCAGTTTCTCACTCAGGAGTGGCACACTGGCCTACCTCACTTCAGGGAAGCCAAGTTCTGCAAACTGATTACCTCTTCAGAATCAGGCTCCTGATGTTTTATTCAAACTATAGACCCAACCAAAATGCGTACAATTTTATAAACACTGCTAGATTTTATTTTCATTAGTAAAATTGCTGATGTACATTTTCATTATAAAAGCCTGGTAATCAGGTTTTCCAAGTTCTGCAGGCTAGAGAGACATTTACTAATGTTTCTGTTTACTAAACTGTTAAGGAGCTACTGACGGAAGCCCAGGAAAGTATTTTGATTACTGTCATACTGTGTTCCTAGAAATTTTAAAACTGTTTTCTGTTAGTCTTGTAACAAAAAACAAAAAACAAACAAACAAAAAAAACAAAAAAAAAAGGAAAGAAAGAAAATACATGGAGTTTTGTATTAGAGAAATTACTTTTCTTTTCAAAGCCATCTCTGAAACAATTTTTGGAACAAAATACTGGACTGAAAACATTCTATATTTTTTTATTGTTTCATTGGATGCTAATAGATTTTTACAATACAGATTTTATTAAAAGTACGTAACAATTTCATCCTTAATGTTGCAGAGGAATCCTGCAGTTTGAAAATGTGTCTTATGGAATCGAGCCCCTGGAATCTACAGTTAGATTACAGCATATTATTTATAAATTAGAAAATGAAGGGAATGATGACCTATCAGTTTTTAACACAAATAGCAGAAACATACAGATACCGCAGAACTACGACATTCTTATCAATGAAAAGGTGAGTTTTGTGTGCTTTACCATTTTCAAAGCACTCATCAGTTCTAATTCACTAAAATAGTGTGTGAGACTGTTGTTTGGTTGCAGGAGGGCCACTCCTTATGGTTAGCCCTGTCTCTCACTGTCCTGCAATTGCCCTGAAGCCAGGTGTGATCTTTTCCACGTTCTATCACCTACTTTGTATGGCTTACTTTATTTTAGATTTGGTGTTTTTTTGCTTAGTTTTGGTTTTTGTATGTTTTGTTTTGTCATGTTCTTATTAGTGTGAACAAAAACACCTGAAAAGAAGCAATGTCTGCAGAGAACGAGGGACTTGTTAGAAGAATTTCAACACTGTAGAGAGATTGGACTGTTTTGGGTCCAAAGGCCAGTTATGTTATCTTAGGCTGGGTCTAGCCCTGGGAACAACCATTCCTTTTCCCTAGTGCCAGAATTAACATCTTATGACTTAGGAGATAGAAAGCTTTTGGAATCTATTAACTTAGCAGACCACTAGCTTCCATCAATCCAAAGGCTAAGAATGCCATCAGATAGCATGTTGGGCTTATGGGAAAGCTTCTCGTGACTCACATCTTGCTGTACCCACCTTTTTTAAGGACTCGCCAATATATTTTAAAGTTGCCTTGATTTGTGATTTTCTTTGTTCTGAGTAACTATAAACTTCACAAAACTTATTCCATGAGGGAACACAGAATTTGGGGTAACCTAAATCTGTGTTCCTGGGCCAGAGTCACTCAAAATAACTCTATAATAAACCACCTCTTATTCCTTTAGAGGTAAGAGTGGTTTTGCACCAACATTAGCACACTTAAATTTGTATACAGTTGAAATGTCCCTGATAGAAATGTTGGACATACACAGATTGTTCAGGGCACACCCTGGACAAGGACGTGGTGATTCTTCATAAATGTAGCTCTGAAGGAGAAGTGGAATTGTGACCTAGGCCATGCTGACATAAATAACTGTGTTTATAGATGAGCACAAGGCGGTGCAGGATGTTCCTGGGTGTCCTTTCTGTCTGTGTGAGTTTAACCCCAGACTTTAGCTGGCTATTAAAAAGAAACAGAAGTGTATTTCTTAGCCTCCTCAGTTTCTAGATAGGATCATAGTGGGAAAAATATGGCTCCTAACATGAGCAGGCGTAACATGTCACCCTGGACCGAATGCTGAAAGGAAGCGACTCCTTCGCGTTTCATCTCTTCCGTTTCCTGCTATCTGTCATGTGGCCATCCTGACACATCAGGGCTTCCAAGGACAAAGATGCTACAATGTGGGTATCCAAAGCAGAGAACATAAGGGAGGCGTCTCCGTGGTGAAAGTGCCTTCTCTACAAGCATGAGGCCTGAGTTCAGATCCCCGGCACCCATGAAAAGGCAGGGTATGGCAGTGTGTGTGTGAAACCCCAACACTGCGGAGACAGGTGGATCCCTGAGTACGCTGGCCAGCTAACTTAGCCAAATCAGAGAGCTCCAGGTTTGGCAAGAGACCCTCCCTCCAAAGTTTGTTTATTTATTTAATAAAGAAATAAACAATAATAAAAATAATAAAAAGTTAGTTTATTTAGCTAATACATGACGGAGAGGACACACAGGAACATCCTGCACCACCTTGTGCTCTGGTACAAACACAGTTATTTATGTCAGCATGACCGGGGTCACAGTTGCGCTTCTCAGAGCTACACTTAGGAAGAACAACCATGTCCTTGCCCAGGGTGTGCCCCGAACAATCTGGGTATGTCCAACAGTTCTGTTAGGGACATTTCAATAATAAGGTGGAAAAGAATTGATGTCTCCCTCCTGTTGTGCAGGCCTTAAGACCAATTAGATAACTGTTGGTTGTTGTCAAGACATGAGTGCCACTACTGTGTCTTTACAGATATCTTGCCAGGATGGTCACTGTTGTGGTTCATAGGCACCATAACTGGATAGGACATTGATTGTTTTCCTCTCTTGGCAGCTAGCACGTCACCTTCTGGTACTAAGCTAGTCCTTAGGAAAGAGGCTTTTGGGTCAGCTCTAGCTCCAATCATCCAAGTCCTGTGTCCTAAGTGTGTGGAGTCTTTAGCAACAGTGACTTACCTTCAACTTCTAGGAGACTACCGTGGACAATGGCAACAGCCTATACTGTTTTGGGAACCTCTTGAATTCCCCTTGTGCTTGGTGCTGGAATTTTTGTTAGTCTATGGCTCTTGATGGGAGACTGTTGGCCCAAGAGATGTAACTTTATTTAAGTGCTCTGTCTGTGTATATATATACTTACACTTATACATACTATATGTAATTTTAGGTAGGTATAAAATAGTATGATTCCTTATGGCTTGTCAAACACCCTTTGTGTTATTTTTTTTCCTCCTTCCTCTCTTCTCCTCAATTAAAGAGCCTCTCTTTCCCTTCTCGCCGCTTCATATCACCTGTACCTTGCTATCCCCTCACTTACATTCCCCCTACCTGTTGTGGTCTCTTTTTAGTTTTCCTGGTTTCTGTAGTTTCTCTAGGTTCTCTACACACTTCTAAAGATTTGGAGTTAGGAACCACGTCTGAGTTACCTCACTCATTATGCTCTTTCCTAGTTTCACCCATTTACCTGCAAATTTCAGTTTTCTTTATAACTGACCAGCATTCCACAGTATGTATAACACATTTTCATCATTTATTCATCAACTTAAATTTTTGCTGTATTATGGTCAGATGGGATGCACAGAATTGTATCAGTTTTTCTAAATTTCTTCTGATTGGTTTTGTGTCTTAGTATATGGTTTAAAAGCTTCCATGTGTTGCTGAGTAGAATGTATATTCTTTTGTGTTTGGGTGGAATGTTCTTTAGATGTCTGTTAATTCTGATGTTTCTCTGTTTTCGTCTGGAAGATCTGTATATTGGAAGCATTGGCACACATAGTAAAATCACCTACTATTAACTGCTTGAATTAATCTATATCTTTAATTCCAATCTTATACTTTTTATGGAAAAGTGTGCACTGGAGTTGAATACATACATGGTTAGGAGTATAACGTTGGAATGGATGTCCTTCAGTTTTGTGGGAGCCCGTTCTGGGGTTCCTCGTGGCTTTACCCAGCAGGTCTGAATAGAGGATGATCAGGACCACGGGCCTGAGTGCAGGTGTCTGAGATGGCCTGTACTTGACTGTGCTGGGGGAGGAGGTCTTTTGCTCCACCCCCTTGGCGTCTCTATAAAAACCCTGGACCAGAGACAGTCGGGGCCCGTTGGAATAGGTTCCAGGCCCTCTCGAGGCTATCCTTTATTTTCTATCTGTTTATCTCTGCAAGATTCTCCGCTATAAATCCTTCTATCTAATATTTCCTGCTGATCGCACTCAAGAAAACTCTGGGAAGCTGTGGGGGTGGTGGGTAAACGCCCCACACAGTTTCAAGTCTATTTTGTTGTCAGATACTAGGATAGTGATATCTGCTTGCTACCTGGTATTATGTGCTTGGAGTATTTTTTTCTATCTTTCCATTTTAAAGTGGTACCTATCTTTAAAGGTAACACAGGTTTTCTCTATCTATCATCTATCTATCTATCTATCTATCTATCTATCTATCTATCTATCTATCTATCTATCTATCTATCTATCATCTATCTATCTATCTATTTATCTATCTATCTATCATCTATCTATCTATTGTTTTTCTTTGGTGGCTGGAGAGACAACCGAGAGTGCTGGGAACCATATTCTTATATTTTTGGTTGTGAGCCTAGCCTTTAATGACTGAGCCATCTCTCCAGCCCTTATTTATTTTTGTTGTTGACATTTTTAGACATGGCCTATATATAGCCCTGACTGTCCTGGAACTCACTATGTAGACCAGGGTGGCTTCAAAATCACAGAGATCTGCCTATCTCTGGTTGTTTACTGATGAGATTAAAGACCTCTGCCACTATGCCTGGCTCAAGAGGAGTGTTTTTGTAGACAACAGATAGATGGATTTTGTTTCTTAATCCATTGAGCCAGCCTGTGTCTTTTGATTGGGGAGTTGAGGCCATTAATATTTAATGTTATTACTGTAAAGTGTGTATTGGTTGTACCCATTTTGTTGTTTATGTGTTTTTAGTCATATTTTGTGTTTTAGTCATTATAGCTTCATTTTTTTTCTACAGTCTTCTGCTATGGCTGTTCCTCTCTTTAGTTGAAAGCATACTTCAGGGTATGCTTATAGGTGGTTTGGTGAGCATGAGTCTTTTGATCTTTCTGTATCATGGGAAGATTTGTCCTTCAATGATGCAGATAGTTTTGCTATGAAGAGTAGTCTAAAATGGCATCCATGGTCTTTTAAAGCACGGAGAACATTCATACAGGATCCTCTTTCAGTTTCATGTATAAATAAGCTATTCTGATGGGTTTTCTTTTATTTAATAGCTTGTCTTTTTTCTTGCAGCTTCCAATACTTTCTTTGTTCATATTGTTTTACCTATGATATGCCATGCTGAGTTTCTTTCCTATTGTGTGTATAAGGTGTTCTTTATGCTTCTTGTATTTGTATGGGTGTGTCTTTCCTTTGCTTGGGAGAAGTTTTCTTCTATGACCTTGTCAAAAGATCTGGTCTGTGCTGTTCACTTAGGATTCTTCTTCCTCATCTATTCCTAGAATTAAAAGGATTAGTCTTTTGATGGTATCAAATTGTCCTTTTCTGTGCTTAAAAACACCCAACTTCCTACTTTTTGCTTGTGTGGTCTAATTCCTCTACGTTGTCTCTAAGTCCTTTTATTCTGTCCTCTACTTGATCTATTCTACCTATAGAACTTTTCACTGAGTTTTCTGATTGGTTTACTGAGTTTTTCAACTCCATCTTCATTTCAGCTTGAGTTCTCTTCAATGTTTCTTTCCCTTTTTTGAGTTCAGTTCAAATCCAGGATCACTTTTGTTATTTCCATCTGCCTTGGATTTGTGTTTTCTTGGGCACCACTTGGTGTTTGTCCTCTTTAAGACACAGAGAAGAAACCTTATAAGGCCCTTGAATCATGTGATCGGAGTTTATGATTGTTCTTTTTAAATTTTAGGTCTTGAGGTTCATCTAGGCAATTCTCATTGGAGAACATTTCTACAGGACTAGTGGTTGGGGAGAAACATACTTTCTTGATCTTTCAGAGTTGTATTTTGTGATGAGACCTGGGCTTGTGGACTTCTTCCATGGCTCTGTGTCTGGTGTGGACACAGCAGGCTGGGGCAGGCAGAGCACAGGCTGTATGGGTCAAGTTGGCCTGGGTAGTGGAATACATTTTGGGTAGGATAAAGCAATGAGTTTCACCATGACACTTTGATACCTCTGTTATTCTACTTCCTTCTCAATTGGTCCTCCCTCCCTCCCCCATTTCAACCATTAGCCCCCCTTTATACTCTCTTCTTAAATGTAGACCATTACCCCATTTCCTCTCTTCCTTAAAGCATCTTCCTCCTCTGCTGTTCCTTTATTCGTTATAACCTGTTGCTGGCTCATTATTTTTAAAACTTTGTTTCAGCTATTATGCACTCCAAAACCTGTGAACATTAAGGTTAAAAGAATTTAAGCTAGCTGGGTTACTAGGACTCAATTTTTTTTCTTAATCATTAACCTAAGCCACACTCCATACAGCTAGCTCCTCAATAGAAACTCATGTGTTCTAGCGGTGTGACACTTACTTGTTTATGTTTTTAATTATCCAAACTCTATTTAAATTAATGTTATTATTATTAATTAGTCAATGCAGCTTAAGAAGAAATCATCTTCATAATCACCCATAGGTAAAAATCCCAGCAGGACAGGATGTTTCCATGAGATAAACACGCTACATTACAGGCAGTGGGGATCTCCCCACACCCATTCACACCATGCCAAATACCAGAGAAAGATGGCAGCAGCAAGCATGGGAAGGCACAGCAGAAGCAAAAGACATTTCTGGGTCTGTGGTCCCAGGGCCTTACCAGTCCAAGATTCACCCATCAGAGACTTTCCTCCTGGTGGGCTGACACCCTGAAGTCAACTGCCATTTGCTGCTCCTCTGACATGGCCATTGGCAGTATTTGGGCGTCTGCAGTTAGTTTGTTGGCTCAGTTTTTTGTTCAAAGGTTAAGTGTTTTCATAATGTCCCAATTCTTCCACATTTCATCCATGTATATTAAAAGATTATTATTTTGGTTCAACTCACCTTTATTTTTTTAGAAGAGGTATTTACAGTGCTTAGGAGAAGGCAAACTTATAGCAGGTTTGGGGATGGTCTTTTCCTGTTTGTCTGGTATTTAGGGATAAAGCCCCCCTCCCAGGTTTTCTACTTGTTGGCTACCTTCTGGTTCCTATAGTGGCTTGGTCTAGGAGCTTGGGATAAGTTTCCCTGGCAGAATGGGTTGGTCCGGGTCTCAAGGCCAGATGAAGTAACATCTAGTAGAACACTAGGGAATGTCTGCGGGGGAGTTGGTAGGGGTGGGATGGGGCTGGAAGGGTGTGATTCTCCCTGGCAAGCAGCCACAGGGCTTTGGAGTGACCCTAATTGTGGGAGGCTGGAAACAAGGGATGCAAGTAGCCTACATCAATCTAGGGGCCAGGTGGGATTGCTGGTGAGCCCCTGGGTACAGAGGTTGTGATATGGTCAGTCCAAAAGGGAGGAAAAGAGGCCAGGAGCTCTTGTGATTTCTTGAGATGGGACTGTGTTGCTGGAAACTTAGATGGTCTTATAACAACAACAACAACAACAACAACAACAACAACAACAAAAAACCCAGAGTGAAAGCTGCAAGATCAGAGAAGCAGAGCAGCCAGCCACTAGTTATTACCGCTACAAAATCCTCAGCCTAAAGAGAGTGACTTCCTGTTTCCCCATGCCTTATACACCTTTCTCTTCCCTGCCATATTACTTCCTGGGATTAAAGGTGGGTGTGCTTCCCAAACAAGGGCATGAGACCTCAAGTGCTGGGATTAACGGTGTGTATCCCCACTGCCTGACCTCTATGTCTAATCTAGTGGCTGGCTCTGTCCTCTGATCCTCAGACAAGTTTATTAGGGTACCCAATCTATCACCACAGGACTATATGTAGATATATCCATAATGCTTATTCAGGTTATTTGTAACTGTTTCTTGGATTTCACTCTTGTTTGCACGGTGCCTCAAAGTTTGCCAGGGAAGAAAGCTTAGTATCTTTTTGAGGTCTTTCACAGTTTGTATCTAGTCTAGGACATGTGTGTGACCTTCTGTATTTTCCAGTGTATATGCCTGAGATTTTTTTCAAGTTTTTCTTTCCATACCCACCCTATGCCCTCCTTCTCGGCCTCTTTACCATATCGTTCCACAACCTTCCTTTTATCCCCTGTTCTAGACAGCAGGTAATGTATTTACTTTGAAATGGCTTTTTTTTTTTTTAACCAATACCTCCCACAAGTCTACTCAACTCTGTGTGCAAACCCTTTAGGAAGGCGATGGACATCTCAAACACACAGCTACCATTCTTTGAGAACAATTTAGCATTGCCATCTCTGGTACCAATACGCCACACAGAGAACATAGACCACCATTCTCCTGGATGCCAGTTAGCTGGGTTCCATGACGGGGTTTCACTGAAAGTTCGTAGCTGTTTTTGTTTTTTTGTTTTTCTCTAAAGCAACGCCTCCTTCCCTTCCCTTCTGTAAGAGTGTGTCCCCACATTTCTTGCTGTATGGGGGGCTGGTGGGATGTGCACAGGTGTGTAGCTAGAGTTTTCCTGCTTTGCCCACAGTCAGGACAAATCCTTGTCACCCGCCAGTCCCACAGCCGCTCAGACCCAACCAAGTAAACACAGAGACTTATATTGCTTACAAACTGTATGGCCGTGGCAGGCTTCTTGCTAACTGTTCTTTTATCTTAAATTAACCATTTCCATAAATCTATACCTTGCCACGTGGCTGGTGGCTTACCGGCGTCTTCACATGCTGCTGGTCATGGCGGCGGCTGGCGGTGTCTCTCTGCCTCAGCCTTCTGCTTCCCCTAATTCTCCTCTCTCCTTGTCCCACCTACTTCCTGCCTGGCCACTGGCCAAACAGTGTTTTATTTATTGACCAATCAGAGCAATTTGACATACAGACCATCCCACAGCACTTCCCCTTTCTTTTTTTTAAAAGGAAGGTTTTAACTTTTACACATCTCCAAAGTCAGCTTGGTATATTTGGGAATTTGGGCGTAGCTTCTCTTACTACTTCCTGCTGGAGGGGGGCGCTGTATCTTATGGGGACACAAAGAAAATTTTAGGATCATGGAGTAGTCCGTGAGGCTGTATCATCTGAACCAGTTGCCTTGAAACGATTCTGGATGTTGAATCATCTGGGTCATGGTGTCATCAGAGATCTTTCAGGTGGTCTTGGCTGGTCAAACCTGATGTATCTTAATCTGGAACAAATCCATAGCCTCTGGCTTTCTGTGGAAACAAAAGCAGAACCTCTTTTCCAAAGCAACATATCCTTAAATCCAAATTTTGAAGTCAAGGTACCTTTAAAATATACATTTTGGCATAACTCAACAGCTTTTGTAATCAAATGTTTTTCTTTAGTTACAAATATCAAAGACAACATAATCCAGATTCTCTGTGTGGTAGCCATCTTTACATGGCTTATTTTTTATATTACCTTGAGCCTATTGCTTAAACTGCAGCCTTTTAAGCCTGAAACGGCACTGCGGCTGCTGGCTCCGCCCACTTCAGCTTCCCAACATGGCGATGGTACCTTTTCCGCCAGCTCTGGGAGCCATCCTGGGTCTATGCTTTTATCTAAGCGGTGTGTAGCCCAGAAACCTCTTTTTGTTTTGTACTAGCAAAGGTTAAATCCACCATGCAGCTTAATGTGCCACTTGTAGAGGCCTCGTTCCCGCCATACTGCAGATCAAGCTCGCACGCTAGGAACCTGCCAGTAGCTCAAACCGGCAGGCTGCCGCTCCTTTGAGAGAGACAATTAGGAAGCTGTTTTTAGCTCCATTTTAGAATCTTTTCTCAGGTTTTAGGTAGAAACTCTTGCCAACACGTTGGGCGCCATTTGTAGATGTAACCAACCGTCTTATTAAATAAGAAACACAGAAACAATGTAAAAGAGAAAGCCGAGAAGTCAGAGCTCAGAGCTAAAATCTCACCCTTCCTCCTGCTGTCCCAGCTTCGCGAAAAGAGACCTACTTCCTGTCGGTTCGTTTTTTTAAAGTATGTTGTTCTGCCTTCTCATTGGTTGTAAACCCAAACACATGACTGCCTCGTCACTGTCTGAATGTACAGCCCCCTAGGTCTTAAAGGCATATGTCTCCAATGCTGGCTGTATCCCTGAACACACAGAGATCTTATGGGATTAAAGGCGTGTGCCACCACCGCCCCACTCTTGCTATGGCTCTAATAGCTCTGACTCCCAGACAACTTTATTTATTAACATACAATCAAAATAATAATTCAGTACAATTAGATTACCACCACACAGGTGGGTGCTCTAAGAACACACGTGGCAGTCAGAGGAGGCTGGAGCTGAACTGGTCCTGTAGCGTTTTCCCTGCAGCCGTGGACTAGCAGCTTTGATGAGGAACCAGGAGACAAGACTTGCATTGCAGGCATATCGCAAAGCGTGTGGCTCCAGGAAGAAATGAAACACAGCCCTCATTTCTTAGTCTTCTGAAAAGTTTCTGCATCCTGCTAAGCTTCTCTACTGGTTTAGCAATCCAAATCAGACCGAATTAGAAAAAGCCCCGGTTGAATGGGTAAAGCGTTCCTGGGTGATTCTCTGGCCCCCCCAGAGAGGAGACAGGGATGAGAGACTAGAAAGCCACGTGTCTGTTTTCTGGGGGGCAGTTTACCCTGTGGAAGTGGTCTTGGGCGTCTCTGGGGGAGCAGCTGTGTTTGGCAAGACCTTCTGAGGGGCAGGGTCTTGGCAGAGAGGTAGGGCTTCCGCCAAAACGTTCTAGACTCTTTGGGTATATGGATGCCAGGGTGCTGGGGCGGAGGCAGAGCATCCACCAGAATACCTTACACATCTGTGCAACCTCTAAAGCAAAAGGTTAATCCACTTCTGACATTCAGGTCAAATAGATGGTGTAAAGAGCATGGTGTTTCATTTCAATTTTAGTGTATGAAGAGTTGACAAGTTGAAAGCTATGGATCAGTTGGCTGACTTCATAACCAATGTTCTTAGGACCAGGTTCTTTGCTATAATACTCAGGCACTCCATGTCAGCTTCCCTAGCTAGTACTTGCTATAAGTGCTGCCCTAATCACTTTAATAAAGAGCTCCAAGGAAATAATGCATCATGAAAATGTAAACTTTTGTGTGTTTTTCTTCCTTTCCAGTCAGAATCACCTTTAAAACAATTGTTTCCTCTCTATTTAGAGATGACGATTGTGGTGGACAAAGCCTTGGTATGTGCTTTGATTTTTCTCTTATGTATTTGGTGTGGGACTGGAGAGTTGAATCAGCAACTAAGAGCACTTGTTCCTCTTCCAGAGGCCCCAGGTTTGAATCCCAGCACCCACACGATGACTCACAACTATCTATAACTCTAACCCCAGGGGATCCAATGCCCTATTCTGACCTGAGGGCACAAGGCATGCATGTAGTGTACTTATACACATAAAATAATAAAATAAATAAACCTAAAAAACCATTAAAAAAAGGGTTGCAAAATGTTGACGCACTTTGGTGTCAGTCCTTAAATACTTTGTGTAAATGTGTGATTACCCCTGGCCAGAGGTAATCTTCTCACTTTCCATTGTAGACAGCACAGGGTAACAATTTGCTAACTGAAAAACAAATAGTTGAGATCACCCAATAGGAGACAGTTCTGGTAAGTCTGTAGAGCAAGAGGATGGTTATGAAGCCAGAGAGTGTTATATCCTGTAAGTTTTTGCTGGCCGTGGTGGCTAGCATATCTGCACATGCTGTAAGATGTAGGCATTTGGTGCTGTGCCTGTCCCACGCCATTGTTTTCTGAAAGGAAGGTATCTCAAGACCCTTGGCTTCTAAAAACAAGTCATATGGCTTTTAGGGATATATGCAGCTTTCCAGGTTTTAGTCTGATGGTCCAGATTTGATTATCACCCTTATGGACTATGATAGAGAACAGAAATAATATGTTAGCAGTCCCATTCTTTACATTGTAGAGATTGCCAAAAATCCAGAGTTGAGGTCAGAAATAAAAAAGATTTGAGCAAGAATAGGCCAATACTTGATTTATTACACTTCTGGGAATGGCCAGAGGAGGTGTTTAAAATGAATGGGCCGACCAGATGTCACCCAGGGTCAATCCATATTTCAGTGCTTACATATACACCTGCTTGTGTATGTATGTATATGTGTATGATATGTACATATGTGTATATTGGGAATTGTGTATCTTATTTGAAACACTGAATTCTTTATCAGCCTCAAACTTCTAATAGTAGCTGTAAATATCAAAAACATCATATAAAAATAGGATTTTAACTATAAAATTATTTCTGTCTTTTAGTATGATTACCTGGGCTATGACAGCATGATTGTAACAAATAAAATCATTGATATCATCAGTCTTATAAATTCAGTAAGTATTTTCCTTTTTATACCAAAATTTTTCATTTTGAAATTATCATTTTCACTAACTTGTAGCTATAGTTTTCCTGCCTGGCCCACAGTCAGGACAAATCTCTCTCACCTGCCAGTCCCACAGCTGCTCAGACCCAACCAAGTAAACACACTGAGACTTATATTGCTTACAAACTGTATGGCCGTGGCAGGCTTCTTGCTAACTGTTCTTATATCTTAAATTAACCCATTTCTATAAATCTATATCTTGCCATGTGGCTCGTGGCTTACCGGCATCTTCACATGCGGCTTGTCCTGGCGGCTGGCAGTGACTCCAACTCAGCCTTCCACTTCCCAGATTTCTTCTCTTCCTTGTCCTGCCTATACTGACTACTGCCCGACTACTGGCCAATCAGTGTTTTATTTACTAACCAATCAGAGCAACACATTTGCCATACAGAACATACAGAACAGCACTAACTTGATGTGGCATTTCTGAATAATTAAGTCATTCATATAAAAAGAATGTGGATTTGTGAAAAATTCAAAATATTTTCTAGGGTAGGGCATTTATAAAATAAGACAGATTAATTTGTGTCTATTCATTTCTTCTGTTTTTAGGTGTTTTCCCAATTCAAGGTTACTGTTGTGTTGTCCTCATTGGAGCTGTGGTCAGACAGAAATAGGATTTCTACAGTTGGTGAAGCAGATGAATTATTGCATCGATTTTTAGAATGGAAGAAATCGTATCTTACCCTAAGACCTCATGATATTGCATATTTATTTGTGTAAGCATGTTTGACGCTCTATAAAAAACTTGGGATGTAGCTTAATTCAGGAAGCTGTTATTCACATCTGATTACTCAGGCACTTCATCCAAGGCTTATGCTCTCTGATTGTCAGGTGATGAAAAAGGATGAATAACATTTGTTTCTAAGCTTATTAATATTTTGTAAAACAATAAGGTGAAGTTTATAGAGCTTCATCCACTTTATGACTTTTTCTCTTCTGAGACAGGGTTTATCTGTGTAGCTTTGAAGCCTGTCTTGAACAAGAGCCTGCACGCTGTCATGGCAAAGCTGACTCTTAAACACCAAGAAAGATCCAGGATTCATCTAGTGAAGTTTATTTGTTGATGATACAGTTGGCAGACGCTGGGTGTGAAGTTGTTTATAAGTACTTATATGAGTGGATTTTCGGCATTATTTTAAAATGTTAGCTTAAAGATGATAAACGGTAGTTATGCATTTGTCATCACATTTGTAATAGAATTGCTAGCAATATACAACAGGTGTCTTTATATGCATGTTATTTATCTCTAAATATTATGCAACATAACTAATTTTGATATAGTATCAGGAGGGATACACTTTGATTTTCTGGCACATGGATAGACAAGCACTCTGTCACACATTTGCCCTGTAAACACCCTTTTAGAGTTTTTACAGGGCTTCAAGCAATTTGATTGGTCCATTTGGGAAGGGCTGATGTTTTTGATGTTGTGCTTATCTTTATTATATGGAACATTCTAGTAAGTGAGTATGGATACATTCCTCCAGTTTTCAAATTATTCTTCTAGTCTCCTGGAAAACTTTTACAGTTGTTTGCTGGAACTCTTCCAGATATCTGGTATTTATATGTCTAGGTCTTTTATTTATTTATTTATTTTTGCCAATGTTAATATTTTTAATGCTCTGCTATATTTTTTTAGAGATATACGGAAATGTAGCTAATTTCTGTAAGTACTGTCTTACTCATCTTCTGTTGCTATGAAGAGACATCATAACCAGGGCAACTCTTATGAAAGAAAGAATTTAATTGGGGGCTTGTTTACAGTTTCAGAGGTTTAGTTCATTATCATCAATCATAATGGGGAATGTGGCAGCATGCAGACATACATGGTGCTGGAGAAATAGCTGAGAAGTGTGTCCTGATCTGAAGGCAGCGGGGGGTGGGGGGGGGTGGGGGCAGGGGGGAGAGAGAGAGAGAGAGAGAGAGAGAGAGAGAGAGAGAGAGAATGGGCTTGGCATGGGCTTCTGAAACCCCAAACCTACCCCTAGTGACACACTTCCTCCAATAAGGCCATATCAATTCCAACAAGGCCTCAGCTCCCAGTCCTTAGAATCTTTTCAAATAGTTCAGCTCCCTGGTGACTAAACATTCAAATACAGGAGCCTATTAGGGGCCATTCTTATTCAAACCACTACAAGTACCAAAGTATTTTTTTTGTTGTTGTTGTTGTTACTGGCTTTGTGAAAGGCTTTTTTGAAATTAGAAATACAATTACTTAAATTCATTTTTTTTTTTTTTTTTTTTTTTTGGTTTTTTTGAGACAGGGTTTCTCTGTGTAGTTTTGCGCCTTTCCTGGAGCTCACTTGGTAGCCCAGGCTGGCCTCGAACTCACATCGATCCGCCTGGCTCTGCCTCCCGAGTGCTGGGATTAAAGGCGTGCGCCACCACCGCCCGGCTTAAATTCATTTTTTTTATATCCACAGACTTTTTCTTTTGTTTGTTTGTTTTTTGTTTTTTGTTTTTTTTTGTTTTTTCGAGACAGGGTTTCTCTGTGTAGCTTTGCGCCTTTCCTGGAACTCACTTGGTAGCCCAGGCTGGCCTCGAACTCACAGAGATCCACCTGGCTCTGCCTCCCAAGTGCTGGGATTAAAGGCGTGCGCCACCACCGCCCGGCCCAGACTTTTTTTTTTAAACAAGTTTTCTTCTTATAGATACAGGTATAGAGGATGATTTTCAGGCACTCCCTCATCATACCTTTTCTGCTCCATTAGTATTGTTAATTTTTTGCACTGGGTGCTACTTTTACAACTAACGGAGCAATATTGATACACTATTAACTGAAATGCATAGCTTACCTTAGAGTTTGTTTTCTGTGTGGTATGAACTCATTATTAATATTCAGTAAATTAATAATGATGTTAAGATGTTTTAATAATTTTTCACACTTATTTATTGACTTTGTGTGTGTGTGTGTGTGCGCACACGTGTATGTGTCTCTCTCTGTGTGTGTGTGTGTGTACATGTATGTGTACTTCACAGGGTGCATGAGGAGGTCAGAGGCTGACTTCCAGAAGTCCACTTTTTCCTTCCATCGTGTGGACTCCTGGGATAAAGCTCAGGTGCTGTCTGAGAAGTCAGCTCCTTCATCCACTGAGCCATCTCCTGGCCCCAGTGTGTTCTGATTTTGCATGTAAAATCATCTGAAAGTTACAAGTGTAGTGCACAGGAGTGATGGTAATATTTTTTGACTTTTTTTTTTTTTTACCTGAAAGGCCAAATCTTGATTTCCTAATATTGGGAACAATTATTTGTAATGAAGCTTGTGCAAAAGCCATTCGTAGATCCAGGAATTAGCCTCCCATTTTAAAGTAAGGTTTTAAAATCATGTTAACTTTTACCAAATGACTTTTCTTTGGGTTCTGTCTATGTTTTTTTTTTTTTTTTTTTTTTTTTTTTTTGATATCTAGACTGCTGATACTGTCTCGTGTGGTCAGGTTTGGTTTGTTAATGTTGTTTATGACTTCTTGTTTTCTGCATGGGAAGTTTTTGTAAGATTCGTCTTTGTTTCTATAATGATGGTGGTGTACTTTTCAACTGATGTTTACATTTTTTTTGGTCTTCTAGGTAGTATTTTTTCTCAGATTATTTCTACTTTTCAGGTTCTCTTCCCAATCATAAGTGGTTAGTTAAAATTTAAAAACAATAATTGATGATAATTTATCTGTTTCTTAGTGACAGTTTCTAGAATTTAGCTCTTGTACATGCTCTTGCTTCTTTATTTCATTTAGTTCTACTGTTTTTTTTCTTTTTTACTTTCTGTTTCCTTCCATTAAGTCTGGGTTTTGTTTGAGTTGCTTTTCTAGTTTTTTGAAGTATGATGTTAGGTGGTTGAGTGGAGATTTCTAAATTTTGTATGTGGCTATCCCTGTTTTTTTTTTTTTAATCCATTTACATACACTGCACTCCTTTAGTTTCATCTATAAATTCCTAGAAAGGAAATGCGTTTCCTGTGAGTTCCACAGGGTTGGGTGTTGTATTTTAATTCATCCAATCACTGCGTATTTTTTAATTCTGAGAATCTGAGCCACTTACATGTACGGCAATTGCCAGTGACTAAAGCCTAACTTCGAGGGTAAGTCATTGTTTTCTCTAGTCACGGGCTTTGATTCCTTGCTTGCTTTTTCAGTGTGTCTATTACACATTTTTGCTTTGTGGTTGCCGTAAGGCTTTCAAAATTCATCTTTTGATTATAGCAAGCAGCTTTGAAATAACGGCTGTCTAGTATCAGAAGAGTAAAATAAATTAGAGGAAGCTCCGGCGCTTGCTCTGTTTCTTCCCCGTTTCTAACTTTGAATCCCCCTTTACTCTTCTATGTTGTCTAACTCTGGATATATTATTACAGTCTTTATTTTTGTTTAATTTTAGCCTCCACGTGATGTACGGCAGGCTTATGTCCCATGTTTGTGATATTACAGAACTTTGCATGAACTCGACACTTCCTCTTACCTGTGAATTCTGTACATTTTGATGTTTCCTTCTTGCTCAGCATCCCCTTCATTTAACTGACAAATCCCCTTAAGCATTTCTTATCAGGGCGTGTTCGTTGTTAGTAAACTTGCCCAGCTTTTGTTTACCTGAGGATGTCTTTATTTCTTATCTCTAAAGAATAATTTTGCCAGGTATAGTATTTTTTGATTCACAGTTTTTCCTCCAGCACTATGGCTAGGTGATGTTGGCCGGTTTTAGCCTGTAAGGTTTCTGTTTAGACGTTACCTGTGAGTAGAAAGGGGATGCCCTCAACTGTTGTTTCTTTTCTCCTGCGGCTTTGACAATCATCTCTTTAACTTTCTTGGTTTTTCCAGACAGGGTTTCTCTGTGTAGTTTTGGTGCCTGTCCTGGGTCTCACTTTGTAGACCAGGCTGGCCTCGAACTCACAGAGATCTGCCTGGCTCTGCTTCCCAAGAACTGGGATTAAAGGTGTGAGCCACCATCACCCGGCTCTGTCTTTAACTTTAAAGAGCTACTGATCTGTATCTTAGCAGAGAACCAGTTGTGCAAATCTGGCTGATAACCCATGGCTTCTAGTGTACTTAGATTTTTGTGGTTTCAGTTTGGGATTAAAAAAGAAATGGTTACCTCTTTTGAATAAGCTTTCTACCCCCTTGGAATTCTCAAGGCCTCTTTGAGTCCAATTAATCACAACATTTATCCTTTTAATGCTGTCCCAAATTTCCCTAAGTTTTCTTCATTCTTTTCTCTTTTGTTCTCATCAACACACTTTAAAATAACCTGGTGTTGAGATGACTCCTGTGTAAAGAAAATTTCCCGATGTGCTCTTCATTGCTTTTTGTTTGTAGTTTAAAACATCTGGGCTTTGAGTTTGTTTTCTTCTGTTTGATCTATTCTGCAATCAATATATTCCCCAGGGCTTTGATTTATTATAATTTGTAGTTTCAAGGATTTCCATTTGATTGTAGAAAATGGAATGTCTCTGTTAAGATTCCCCATGAGAATACTGACTTGTTTTTTTTTTTAATTTGATGAGATTTCCTCAAGACTGCTATTTAAAATTATTTGGGGGCTATACAGTTAGTTAACACAGTCTGTTTTAAATACCCTGTTCTGTCCATTAGATGAGACTATGGTTCCTTGAACGATCTCCATGCTTGTTGATATATGATGATACACTTTGAAAAACTTGTTTCTTCCCGTCTTTCTCAGCTGGGTTGTGGATGACTGCCCTTCTGGCTGTTCTCAGCAGGCTGCCTGCTTGTTCTCTCTGAGTCTGTGCCCATGGCTGCCATCTCCTCATTAGGCAGTGCTGTGCATCCAGGGTTTTTCTAGTTGGCAAGTGGTGTATTATTGCTGCTTCCTTCTTGGTCTCCATGGAAACTGTTGATTACTGCTTTGGAGGGAGGGGCAGGAGTTTGCTCTGATTCAGACTCTCTTGACACCACCCTTCTGAGGAGTAATAGGATGCTAGTTACTGACCCCTAGGTGCCGGCCTGTGAACAGTGGTCTTGCTTCTTACTGTTGGGCAGAGCTGACTCATGGCACTGCATTGCACTTTTCTGCCTGTGATGTGGATGGAAAATGAAACGTCACTTAAGAGAGCAGGAAGTCCCTATCTTAAATGATCTCAGCTGACATCAGGGAAGAACCTATTTGCTACCCGGCGGGGCGCTTGACTTCTCTCTCTGTGGTACTGCACCTGAGAAGCAGAAGACACTGGCTACACTAATGTTAAAGATGAATAGTACAAGACTCAAGGCCACTGTGGAAAAGAAGATAGAGCCATAGAGGCACACTCAATCCAAGTGTGAAATAAATGGAATCAGATGGCAGATCTAAGTCTACTATCAATAGTTCCACTAACTCTATCTGGACAAAACAGGGCAATTTGAAGATAGACATTGCAGTGTATTAGTCTCTTTTCTATTGCCGTGATAAAACACTATGACCAAGGCAGCTTGTGAGCATTTAATTGGGCTTATAGTTCTAGAGGGTCAGAGTCCATGACGGCGAAGGGAAGGCATGGCGGCAGGAACAGATGAGAGCTCACATCTCAAACCACAAGCAGGTGGCAGAGGGCACTCTGGGAATGGCATGAGTCTTTTGAAACCTCAAAGCCCTCCTTCCCCCTAGTGACATGCTTCTTCCAGCAAGTCCACACCTTCTAATCCGAATCCTCCTCAAACAGCCACCAACTAAGGATGGAGTGTTTGAGTGCTAAGACTTATGGGGAGCATCTCATGTAAGCCACCCCATGTGGTATCAAATTGGAAAAGTAGGAACTTGTGATAGTCCACTTGTATAAAACCAAGTTTTAAAGAAAGCAAAAATGATGGAAATCATGTTAAGAAATCATAATAAGAAGAAGCTGGGTCTGCTGTGTTACAAGGTGAAGATCCCAGAGAAAAGAATTTGCCTAAGGCCCATGCCAAACAATAATGAAAGGTGAATGTTGTAAGGGGGCGAGTGTGCAGGGCATTTATGACACTAATTACAGGGCATTTGAGTGCACATAGATAAAACTCACAAGAAAAAAGAGAAAACTGATTGATGGTCTGTCGCAAATTTCCAGGTCTTTCTTAAATAGACATATAGCATATAAACTAGAACATGATTATCAACTGACTTGAGCTAACTGACATTTATAGAACATTACACATACTTGAGCAAAAATACATGTGCATAGTGAACATTTTGGATATAAAACAAATATCCACAAACTAAAAAGGACTCCAGTTATTACTATATATTCTTTAACCACAGAATTAGCTTGAAAGCAGTAAGAAGTTGTTTTTTAAATTGCTTCTTTGGAATGAAAACATGTAAATGACCTGTGACTCAAAGAACATACTAACATATTAGAAAGCATTTAGAGACAACAGCACATAAACACATCTATTAAAGTTTGTAGGAAAGTGGTTAGATGACCCGGGATTGGGAGTGCATACTGTTCTTGCAGAGGTTCTGACTTTAGACTTTAGTTTTCTGCACTTTTGGTGGGTGGCTTACAACTGCCTGTGACTCCAGTTTCTTGGGGTCTGATGCCCTCTTCTGGCCTCCATAGGTACCCGAAATCATTGTACACATATATAGATACAGAAACATAATTTAAAAGTGAAAAAAAGTGTAAAAATGTGAGATGTAGATAAAATAGCGGTTTCAGGAAATTTCATAGTCATGAATTCCCATATTAGAAAGAAGGAAATATCTTATTGCATCTTATTATGCTGTGTTCAGTTGATATCCCTGGGAGGCCTGCTCTTTTCTGAAGAGGGACTGTAGATCTGGGGGAGACAGGAGGTAGGGGGAGGTATAGTCAGGATGTATTGTATGAGAGAAGAATAAATACAAAGAAAACAAAAAACAAGGAAACATGCCCATATTGTTTTTTTCATTTAAAAAGTTAGAAAACCCTCCAGCAAGTTAAGAGTAAACAATGAAGATAAAAGCAGAAGTTAGCAAAAATAGAGGTAAGCAAAGAAAAAAAAAAAGAGAAAAAATACAGAAAATTAATAAACTAAAAGTAGATTATTTGTGATAAATAAAATTGACAGATTTTTATCCAGATATAGTTGAAAAAAGAGAATCTGTAACTTGCTAGTACCCAAAATGAGAAACCCAAAGATCTTGAAATGGAAATAGCAAGTATGAACAATGGCTGTGGCCCTTTAGTTGAAATCAACAGATTTCCCTAGAGAAGTGTGCTCCTTGGCTGAGGAGGGGACAGTTTACCCCGAGTCATGTGTCTAGGGACAATCACCGATGCGGCCAGGCGGCGGTGGTGCACGCCTTTAATCCCAGCACTCGGGAGGCTGTGTGTGTGCAGTAACAGTTAGTGAAAAAAGATCATGAATTTGAAGGAGAGCAAGGAGAGGGGTATGTGGAGGGAGGAAAGAAATGTTGTAATTATATTATAATCTCAAAAACTAGTAACTGTGTTTTATAATCAAATTAGTTATAACCATAACTCACTTCTTAAATTTTCATGGTATATTCTTTTAACTTTGTTCTTATTCATCTTTATTTTGGAGTAACCTTGACCTTATCATACAAAGACTAATTTTTTTTAAACCACAAAGCATTTTTCTTTCCTTTAGCCTTCTTTCACCAAAATTATATCTCAAATCTATAATCCTTACATATTCTTTTTTTTCACTTGATAGTTCTTTATTTATCTTTTAATCACCGTTACTATTCTTGAAAAATGTGGAAAATATTTTCTTTTTAATAAGATTGCATTTTATTTATTTTTTATTTAAAATATTTTTTTTCATTTTACGTACCAACCACAGATCCCTCTCTCACACCCTCCTGAATCCCCCCTCCTCCAAAAGGGTAAGGCCTCCCATGGGGAGTCAGCAGAGCCTGGTACATTCAGTTGAGGCAGGACCAAGCCCCTCCCCGCTACATCAAAGCTGAACAAGGCATCCCACCATAGGTAAGGGGCTCCAGAAAGGCAGTGCATACACCAGGGATAAACCCTGATCCCACCACCAGGGGCCCCTCAAACAGACCCAGCTACACAACTGTCTCCTGTATGCAGAGGGCCTAGTCTGGTCCCATGCAGACTCCACAGCTACTGGTCTAAAGTTGAGCTGGGGTAGGAACAGAGAGGGAGAGCAATGAAAAAAGATTACATTTTAAATGAAAACCCCAGAGTGTTCCATCTAAAAGACCACGAAGCATATACATGGTGTCCCAAAGTCACAAAAATACAGGTAAAACCTATGAATAGGTCTGTGTTTTGTTAACAAATTTACATGGACTATTGGAGACGTAGGTCATTATAACAAGCCCCTTGAAACGGCTTTTAATAGAAGGCATCTCCTTCTCACCTGAGCTCATGAGGCATCCACAGCATGAGGAAGTTCTGAGTTTTGCCGTACTGTGACAGCAGAGCCTAGGTGATGGCAGTTATCTAGGATGGAGGCTTCGCCCTGGAGCGTGGACCATTATCCTCTAAGAACTGGTTCCTTTCTCAAGCAATAGTCACCTTTCGATGAACTCACAGACCCAGAATTGAGGCAAGCATCAAGGAGATACCGTCCTGACCAGACCTGTCTATGCGCAGTTCATCTTTTTAAAATTTAAATTCAGAAGCTCCTGTGAACACCTACAAAGAGAAAGATCTGCAACCATTAGACGGCTGAGTTGGTTTCTCACACTGACTATAATATATCCTCCACTGTCTCTCTCAGTTCTGTCTATTTAACTGGCTTATCCAGATAGGAAGCAAAGCTTAAGCAATCAGGCTGTTGGAGCTGAGGCTTTTACATCATGAACCCAAAAGAAATTTGGGATTAACCAAACACTTAAAATTTACATAAGCATTTACTTACAAATTAATTCGGTATCATATAAATGATATAAAAACCTATCTGCATGCAGTTCTATGGAAAGACAGATTTATTTAGATCTATCATTTGTCAGCTATTAAAAAATTATTTTTATCTTTTTTTTAGATTTATTGGTTTTATGTGTATGAGTGTTTTGCTTGCACATATATCTGTGCACCATGTGTGTGTCTGGTGCTCATAGAGGTCACAAGAGGGCACTGGATACCCTGGAACTGGAGTCCCAGGCAAATGTGAGCTGCCATCTGGCAGAGGTACCAGAAACTGAAATAGGTTCCTCCGGAAGAGCGATACGTGCTTTTTGCTGCTCAGCCATCTTTCTAGACCACAGTTGTCAGCTTCACGGGTGGGCTGTTTATCCTATTATGTTTTTTTTGCAGCAATGAACAGCACTAATCTCAAATTTGTACTTTTAAGGGTCTAAAGCAGTAGTTCTCAGCCTGTGGGTCGTGACCCCTTTGGAGGGTCACAGATCAGATGTCCTGCATATCAGGTATTTACGTTACACTTCATAACAGTAGCAAAATTATAGTCATGAAGTAGCAATGAAAATAATGTTATGGTTGGGGGTCACTGCAACATGAGGAACTGTGTTCCTAAGGTCACAGCCTTAGGAAAGGTGAGAAGCACTGGTCTGAAGTAAACTTTTAAAAGCAGGGGGCCTGAGCTGATGGTTGACAAGGCTTCAAGCCAGCTGAGCAAGCACCAATAGGTTGGTTTTCAACATGTCCTTTAGTTTAATTAGAGAAGATCACATCTAGATTTTGAATGTTTGTCAGGATTATATTTCCTGTAAACCTCACTGTGAGAAAGACATTTTAAACAGATCTTTTATGTAAGTATATATTATATATATAGTTTAAAAAATAAATATTTTTTGTTTTTTGTTTTTTGTTTTTCGAGACAGGGTTTCTCTGTGTAGCTTTGGAGCCTGTCCTGGAACTCACTCTGTAGCCCAGGCTGGCCTCGAACTCATAGAGATCTGCCTGCCTCTGCCTTGCGAGTGCTGGGATTAAAGGTGTGCACCACCACCACTGCCTGGCAGTATTATAGTCTTAATAAGCAAATGATATTAAGAGTATTCCTGAAAAATAAAAACATAGCAATTAGTCTAATGAGAGTTTTTAAGACACATCACTTAGAAGTACTTTGGTTAATGTTAGCGTTTTTATGTCCTGAGATTTTTATGTTACCAATGACTTTTAACAAAATTTTAAGTAATAATTTTTTCCTTTGGGACCTATTTTGGAAAGAATTCCTTATCAAAATCTATGCATATAACATTGGCTTCCATAGCATAATAAAATTTTCATCTTGTCATTCCAATGAATGTTTTATATAAACAAATGACAGTTTAAGCTTTCATAATACACTTAATAGACCCAGATACTATTTTGATGGATTTTTAAGAGGTTTAGAGTACTCAAGATGATTAGGTAGCTAATATTTATTGGGCCTTTTAATATATCACTAGAATACTCACATATACATTCATAATTACAATGCGCAATTGCATTTTAACTGGACATGCCAACAATATGTAATAAAAACAAATTATTTCAGTGCACAAAATAAATGAACAATTGAAGAGGCCATAGGTTTTGTTACTTAGTTCTACTTTGGGACACAAAGCCACACATGAAAGTTAACATAGACACATATGACAGCTAAATGAAGTCCAGGTACACCCAGTAAAAACATAACAGCAAAAATGAAGTAGACAGTTCATCTCCGTCTCTTTAAGAGATGAGAAAGGCTTAGTAGCACAATACTCCAAGGAGCTAAAGGTGACATTTGTCACGTGGACTTAAGACAATATTTTTCCTTACATGTTTAGAACTAAATTACCGGAGGAGGGAGATGGGCACCTTTGCCCCCTCTTGCACAGAGTTTCCGGAGCCACGAGGGGAGGAAATTGATGGAACCATCCCTTGTAGGATTGAGTGAGGAAGCACTATTTCTAAACTCAATCTGAGGCCAGCGTAATTCTGATACCTAGACTAGGGCTCAACAGAAAACGAGAAGCCACGTATCTGTAACAAACTGACCTTTGACGAAGCTGGGAAAAACATACTGTGAGGAAGGCATTCTCCTTCATAAATGATATTAGAAAACGGGATATCCATATTCCCAATAATGAAATGAGGTTGTTCTATCTTATCGTATGGGAAACAAGTTCAGATAACATCAGAGAACTTACCTGCCTTTCCGGGTGACTGGGTTCCAGCGTCAGCAGCCATGTCTGGTGCCTCCAGAGGATCCAATGCTTCTGGCTTCTGAGGGGATCCGCGCTCAAGAGGGCATCCTCACCCCTGCCCCCCACATACACATATATGTAGTTAAAAATCGTCTTTGGAAAGGACTTAAATATACACACATCAGAATGTGCTGGCTAGTTTTATGTCAGCTTGACACAAGTTACAGTCATTTGAAGGGAGGAAACCTTAGTTGAGAAAATGCTTCCATAAGATCTGGCTGTAGGCAAGGCTGTAGGCGTTTTCTTAAGTGCTATGAGAGGGCCCAGCCCATTGTGGGTGGTGCCACCCATAGGTTAGTGGTTCTGGGTTCTATAAGAAAGCAGGTTGAGCCAGGCATGATGAGCAAGCCAGTAGGCAGCACCTTTCCATAGCCTTTGCATCAGCTTTTGTTCCAGGATCCTGCCCTGTTTGAGTTCCTGTCCTGACTTCTTTCAGTGATGGATTATGATGTGGAAGTGTAAGCCAAATAAATCCTTTCTTCTCCAACTTACTTTTGGTCATAGTGTTTCATCACAACAGTAGTAGCCCTGACTAAGATACTGAAACCACCCCCCCCAACACACACACACACAAACCTGCCAGAAACAGGGGGAGAAGCTCAGTGATGTTGCTCAGAGGTAGGATTTTTTATTTTTGATGGAATGTCAGAAGTAGTATGCAACATAGTTGTAGAGCACTTGCTTAGCATCAATTGATAAGGCTGGCAATCCTCAACACTACATAAACTGATGTGGTAGTGTGTGCCGTATTCCCAGTACTTGAGAGATAGAGATGGGGGTATTGGAAGTTCAGAATTATCCCTGGCTATATAGGGAGTCCAAAGCCAGCCTGGGCTACATGAAACCCTTTCTCCAAACCAACCAACCAACCACAGCCTTGGAAACAGACCAAATTAATGGGGTTACATGGAACCAAAGAGCTTCTGCATAGGAAACACTCAGCAGAATTAAAAGGCAACCCTATAGAATTTGATCAAGTTTTATAAATTTGCATTTGATAATATATAATGATCACACACACACACACACACACACACACACACACCTCCTTAGCAAATAAGCAAGCCAGAAAAAATGCTTTGTTTCAAATATTGGTTATGTGGCCTTGTTTCCTTGGTAACGTGGTAATGTGTCTGATGAAAGATTCTCACCTGCCTCCGGTTGGGCCAGTGCAGGAGCATCTAGACCAGAGCCAAGCCTGTGAGTTTGGAGATGGGGCAGGAGTGCATGTGGTCCCTGTCTGCCCCTCCGTGAGTTCTGTACCCCTATGTTCTGTGATGGATTTTACCTTCATCCATCCTCCTCTGGTGCAGGACACCTTGAGTGTTTCTGGGGCAGTCAGTCTGGTATGGGGAAGTGCCCTGGTCTGTGCTTCCCTTAGGAGGAAGTCCTTGTCTTCATTCTGAAGGTTAGGTTTTTTGGGGGTACAGCATTATTGCTTGGGAATTCATTTTCTTTCACTACCCATTCTCTCTTGGCCTGCTTGTAATATGTCTGATGAGGAGGCTGGTATTAGCGTGATAGATTCCTTTATATGGTAAGTGACATTTTCTCCTGCCTTTTAAAGAACATTCTCTTTTTTTTTGTTTCATACTTTTGATAGTCTGACTTGACATTTATACCTCAGGAATGTACAATTTAAGAATCCTTTGAACTTGTTGGATCTTGGCAGGGGGGTCTAGCCTTAAGGAATTGTGACACAGTGCAAGCCTGAGGACCCGAGTTTGAGCCCATGTGAAAAGCCAAGTGTGGTGGCGCTTGTAACCTCAGTGCCAGGAAGGCAGGGACGGTGTTGATGAGGGCTTTCGGGCCAGCCTGCCTAGCCTAGTCAGCCAGCCCCAGGTCCCAGTGAGGCTGGGGGGAAAAAAAAAAAAGATGGCCGGCTTCTGAGGGCTGACCTCTGGCCTCCACGTGTGTACATACTCACATCACCCCCTTAATCTTCCTGCCCCAATCTCATGTATTAAGCAAGTTTGTGTTTGTGTGTTTTTTGTTTGGTGTGTAGTTTGTGTTTGTGTGTTTTTTGTTTGGTGTGTGTATGAGTATGTGAGTGTGTGTGTGCGTGTGAGTGCACCAGGCCTCACGATTTTGACCTGTTGAACAAAGCCCGTCTTGGTTCACATCTGATGGTGATCGGAGAGGCGAGAGGATGTGTGTTTTCCTCTTAGCTTTTATAAAGCCGTCGTGCGTCTCTGTTCCACTGCGGTGTGGTGCTTGGCCCCAGGCGCATCGGCAGAAGAGCTGCGGGTTCCCCCCCACACCCGCTTCACTTTCTTGCCTTCTTGTGGCGTGAAAGACACTAAGCATCTCCCTCCAGCCTTCTTGCGGAAGTCATGGCATGCATGAACTTTTGTGAGATCGGATAGTGGGCTCACTGACCTCAAACTCCTTCTTTCTCCAAGCTGGGTAAAAATGGTGAGCTAAGAAATAATAAAGTCCTTCCCCTAAGACACTGTCACGCTCTCTACCAAAAAAAAAAAAGTGGCACATTGTTTTCCATGCAGCGAGTTTTGTTGTTGTTACTGGAGAAAAAGTATTTGATCCAAACACCAGCAGTGACTTGGCTCGTCTCAACCAAAGGTGAGGAGAGCGGCAAGGCCAGCGGAGACCTGGGTGCTTTGTGTGATTTGTAGAGCAGAGCATTGAGTCCAGTGTCGTTGAGAATCTTCCAAATTTCCACAATGAGGGACATATTTAACCACACTGAACCTCAACTTGCTTCAGAGTAGGGTTTTTCTGGATTAGGACCCTTACATTTTCAAGAATTCTCACAGGTCAGTCGTTCACTGGGATTAATTGCAAATGTGTGTTTGTGTATTTAGTTATAACGAGTACCCAAATTATGTGGGAGCAACGTATCCTGGAAAGATGTGTATGGAGCAGTACTCTGCAGGAATCACAATGGTATGTCCTTATCCGATCCGTAAAGAGGGTGCGAGATGTCGTCACTGAAGTGATGGAGGAGTGACCCTTGTTACAGTCTGTTGGCCAGGCCTAGATGCGAACCTAGGACTGTGCAGCTGAGGCAGGACGCTGGGTGGGTAGGGGCCAGTCACTGGGGAGACCCGCTCCAAGAATGAGGCTTTTTACAAACTGTATTTAACTTTTGGAAAGCCAGGATAGTCTTGAAGATTAAGAAGTGGGAGGGATGCATATAGTTTATATAAAAACTCATAATGCCTTTGCAATTAAGACAGAGATAAATATTAGCAATGGAAGAGAATAGAGTTGAAAAATGGGAAATGGACAGAGCTCGACACTGACTGGATGCTTGTGTCAGTACCTTTTCTAAGAGGAACTCCAGGTTGTCACCCATCCAAGGAATCACGTCCATTACTGTGAAGGGGTTGATACAAATGAAAGGGCCCCGACTTGGAAGAGTCCTGTTATCATCATTCAACGGTGTCTTCTCTTTTGCACCCCTTTGTCGCTTTAGTACCCCCAGAACATGACTCTGGAGGCCTTTTCCGTTGTCGTCACCCAGATGCTGGGCCTCAGTCTGGGAATATCATATGATGACCCAGCGAAATGCCACTGCCCAGAAACCGTCTGCATCATGACTCCAACAGCTGTGTAAGTTTTCTAAAAATGTTTGTTAGTTGGTGTTTACTTTGTGTTAAGTGTAGTGCTTCCGTCCAGTCTAAATGAACTATAAGGAGATCAAGCTCATGACAAAATGTGTACCTGCAACTTAAACAGAAGAGCAGTAGAATGTGAGGAATACTATTAACAATTCCAGACAAGGCAGACAAGTTCAATGTGCAATATACAGGTCAAAGAATGTTCCTTAGATATGTATTGTGTGAAATATATCTATTTTTTTCCAGTAAGGATCCTTTAAAATATGTTTGAAGACCATAATGCATGGTCTTTTTTTTTTTTTTTTTTAAAGACAGAGCTTTTGTGTTTACTTTTAGATTAGTTTGATATGGGAAAAAAAAAACCCAACAAACTACCAACCAAACAAGGACTGTCAGCTGGAGGCTTAAATCAAATGTGTGGTACTTGTGTTACTTTGGAAAAAATAGGTTGAACCTTCTGGGATTTGCTTTGCTAGTATTTAAATGGATATTCTTTTACTTAAGAAAAAGACCAATAAGGAAAAAACAAACAAACAAAAAAGGACAAAGCTACCATTGAGTTCATTTTGTGCTGGCTACCTGCTTCTGGGAACAGGGCCTGCCTTGGAGGATGGTTGATACACCCAGTGAGACTCCATTGGAGGAAACCGGTTTTCCCCTTGCCAGGGGGTATCGGTTGCAGATACCGTCTTGGCTAGTGGTGGGACTGTGAGTCCGCTTCCCCCTCCCAGTGCCGGGGTCCCATCTAGCTTGAACCTGCACAGGCCTCGTTTGTGTTAGCGCAGACTCTATGAGTTCATAGAGCGCGAGCACTGCTGTGTCAGGAACACATTGTTTCTTCAGAGTCACCCACCACATCTGGCTCCCGCAATCTTTCTGCCTCCCTTTTCACCTGGCTCCCTGAGCCCCAAGGGGAGGGGTGTGATGGAGACATCCCATTTAGGACGAGTGTTCCAAAGTCTCCCATGCTCCGCACATTATCCAGTTGAGACATGACCTTCTCTATTAATAGCCCTCTTTATTTCCTATGATATATAATGTGATAATAGATAAAATGTAAGTAATAGCCCTATTATTTCTAGGCTTTAATTCAGTTTATGGATGTCTTTGTTAGTTGTATTGGTTTCTCAGGGAAAATGGATAGTTGTCTTTAATGGTTCATCTGCATCTTTCAATGGGTGAGTCAAGGTCCTTTGCATTTAAGGTTCTTATTGACGGGTTTGTTGTTATTGATGATTTTCTTGGATGCTGTTCTAACTGTTTGGTATTAACCACACCTCTTCTGGTATTATTTAGAGGTTTGTTGGGTGGACATGATTGATTCTTTTCTTTTCTTTTTTTTTTTTTTTTTTGGTTTTTCGAGACAGGGTTTCTCTGTGTAAATTTGTGCCTTTCCTGGAACTCACTTGGTAGCCCAGGCTGGCCTTGAACTCACAGAGATCCACCTGGCTCTGCCTCCTGAGTGCTGGGAATTAAAGGCGTGTGCCACCACCGCCTGGCTGATTCTTTTCTGTATCTCCTCTATTTACTTTTTCCTCTTACAAAATTGATCCATTAATTTGTTCTCATGGATGAAACTGTCTTTCTTCTTCCTCTGTGTATAGTAGAAAATTGAGCGTGACTTTTCTTTTTTGAGTAGTGTCTAAATCAAGTCCTTTATCTATTATAAAATCACGTATTTTACTATTGATTTGTACTTATTTTTTTTAAGTAACAAAATGTAGTGAATAAAATCACATGACCTCCCCCAGAATAATTATGAACACTTATTAGGAGCATTTGCTATCATCTATTAAACAATATCACGAAGCTAACGTATGATATGGGGTTTTGCTTTGAGATGCATACAGCTAACGGCCGTATATGAATTCATTTTTAGGCAATCTACAGGTATGAAGGTGTTTAGCAATTGCAGTTTGAGTGACTTTGAACATTTTATATCTAATGTGGGTGCCAAATGCCTTCAGAATAAGCCACAAATGCAAACTAGTCCAAGACCCGTCTGTGGAAATGGAAGAGTGGAGGGAAATGAAATCTGTGATTGTGGCACTGAACAAGTGAGTATGTAATCTAGAGAAATGGATAACAAACTCATTGTCTTAGCCTTTCTTTGTCGGGAATGTTATATGTCTAAACTGAGTACCGCGTGGAGCACTGCTATAATGAATTTCATAACTAGATGTTTGAATTTAATCTGCCATGAATCCAACCCATCATTTTTAGGACATAGCTTTCCCATGGGATTAGCAGCATGATGAAGGAACCAGTCATACACTGTGGACTGAACTTCAGATAATTTTGATCATTTGTGTGTCAGAGAAGTCCTAAAAATACAGTGAATGCACACAGTCCAGAATACAGTGCTTCTGGGTAATGCAGTATCTGCAGTGATAATGCAAATCCCTTTAAATACAATATATACATGGGCATGAATTACTGGTTTGCATATCCCATTAAAAAAAGAGGGGGGGGGGAGATTGTTACTATCTTGTAGAACAAGTCCTCCTTCTTTGTTGTTGTTAAATTACTCTTGAAAATTTTCTTTTTAAAGTCAACTTTACCGGGAGGGGGGTGCTCTCCACAAAATAAAAGGGACCAATTACACAGACAGGATGATGAGCTTGGCAAATGGAAGTGACGATGGCTACAATCACATACAGACCCCATCGTCATTCCTGAGACTTCTCACGCCGCTCCTGGGTTTTCCCCCCTTGTGTCCATCTCCAGGCAGCCCGAGATAGGCCCTGTCAGATCACCTCAGCTGAGCTGGTTGGTGTAATCTAATCTGCTGCTTCTTCCCCTCCACCCCCCTGTGCAGGATTTCTGATATTTTCTCCCATTGTGTCATGCCATGTAGTTTTCATCTTTAATTCGCATACTTCCTCTCTCCTACAAAAACACTCATGTTTATCCCCGGCTTCTCTGATTTGCACACCACTCTCCACAGCTCTCTTCGTTAGTGCCACAGCGTTTTGGTGTTATAACTCGTCTGTATATTTAGTACTCAGGTCGGGTGGTGCCTTTCTGCTTCATTCTTTTTATTTAGAATTTCTTTGGTTTTTATGGTCTACTGTGGCACTATTGATAATTTAGATTTTTTTTTCTACTTCTCTGGAGAATGTCATTGTTAATTTGGTAGGAATGGCAAGCTTTCCCTCAGTTTGGTTAGAGTGAGCATATTTAACTAATTCTTCTAGCTTATGAAAGTAGGATGCCTTTCCATTTTTTTTTTTTTGGTGCCTTAATCACTTTCTTGAGTAGATTTATTCCTGTGTGTTTGTTTGTAAGACTGTGAATGGGATTGCTGTTGTGAGTTCTTCTGCAGGTGTCTTGTTATTTGCATATAAAAAAGCCAATGAATGAAGTTATATCATTTGTAGAAAATGGATGTGACTGGAGATTATCATATGAGGTGAATTAAGCTGGTCTCAGAAAGACAAATACAACACATTTTCTCTCATATGTAGTTCCTATAGTCTATGTAAGTACATAACCATGTCTGTAAATATGACATGGAAGGCAAAGGGAGACCAATGGGAGAAGGGAAGGCCAAGGAAGGGGAAGGGAGTGGATGTGGAAGGGAATATGCTCACTGTACACTGTATGTCTGTGAAAATGCCCTGTGTAACATAGTAATTCATACAATGAATAATCAATCACAAAAATTGAAACATGCTAAAAAGCACTGATTTTATATCTGCATATTTATTTATTGGGTTTTTTTGGGGGGGTAGAGTTCTTTTTGCTTCTTTTCCTAAATGTCCAACCATGTTTTTGTTTTACAAAAATGTGTATTTTGACTTCTTCCTTTCCTGTTTGGAAGTTCTCTCTCTCTTCTCTCTCTCTCTCTCTCTCTCTCTCTCTCTCTCTCTCTCTCTCTCTCTCTCTCTCTCTCTCTCTCTCACTCACTCTGTAGCCCAGGCTGGCCTTGAACTCAAGGAGATCTGCCTGGCTTTGCCTCCTGAGTGCTGGGATTGAAGGCGTGCACCACCGTCACCCGGCTGGAAGCTCTTAATGCGTCTCTTATTTTACTATTCTGACTAAGACTTCAAATATATTTGAATGAAAGTGGTGGGGTGGGCAGAGTTCTGGTTGTTCTAGAGGCATGCCTCAGGGTTTTCCTACTCAGTGTGGTCGAGGCTCTGGCTATTTCTTTTTGAGGAACATGTTTTTCCTATATTGAATTTTTGGTTAATTCTTTTTCATTATGGAGTGTTGTTGAATTTGGGGGGTATTTTGATTGGTATTCCCATTGAATATGTAGCTGCTTTTGGAAGATGGTTATGTCCACAATATTAGTCATACAGCTACATGAACATGGGAGATCTTTCTGTTTCCTGTCTTCCTAAATATCTTTCTTCAGAGGTTTGAAAGTTTTCATTGTCGAGGTCTCATTTGCTTGGGTAGGTTTCTCCCAAGATCTTTTATGTCTTTGAGGCTATTATAAATGGAATTGTGCCCATGAGCTCTTTCTGAGGAGGTTTGGTGGTGGTGGATGGAAAAGCTACTGAGTTCTGTAAGTTAATATCGTATCCTTCCATCTCGTTGAAATTGTTGATTGATTCTAGAAGTTTTCTGGTAGAATTTTCTGATCTCCTATGTATAATATTGTATCATTTGCCAACAGGGATAATTTGATGTCTTCTTTTTCTGTCTGCATCCCATGAGTTCATGTTATTGACTTACTGCATCGGGTAGCGCTTCAAGGACTACACTGAAAGGGAGTGGGGATAATGGAGAACGTGTCTCGTTCCTGATTTCAACGGGGTAGCTTCAAGGTTTTCTCCACTTAGGGCGATGTTGGCTGTGGGTTAGTCATGTGTAGCCTTTATGTTGAGGGATGTTCCCTCTAGTCCCCCTCTCTCTAGGACATTCATCATAAAAGGCAGTTGGATTTATTTTTATCAAAGTCTCTTTCTCCATCTACTGAGTGCATTGATATGATTGATTATATTTACTGACTTACATATGCTGAAGCATGTCTGCATTTTTGGGATAAAGCGAACTTGGTCATAATGGCTGTTCTTGGTATGTGCCTGGTCCGTGTTTGCTAGTATTTTCGCATCTGTGTTCATCAGGGATATTGGTCTGTCTTTTTGATTCTCTCTCTCTCTCTCTCTCTCTCTCTCTCTCTCTCTCTCTCTCTCTCTCTCTCTCTGTGTGTGTGTGTGTGTCTTTACCTGGTTTTGATATTAAAATAATACCGGAATGAGTTTGGAGATACTCCTTATGTTTCTATTTTTTTGAATAATTTAAGGAGTATTGGTTGTAGATCTTTGAAAGTCTGATTGGGTTCTACTGTGGCTCCATCTGGGCCTCGGCCTTTTTTTTTTTTTTTTTTTTTTTTTTAACTTGGCCAGCCGTTTTAATTCCCTCATTTGCTATGGGCCTGTTTAGGTTGTTGATCTTTTAGGGGTAACTTTGGTGATTTGAATGAATGTATAAATGAATTCTCTTCTTTTAGATTTTCCAACTTGACAGAATACAGGTTTTTCAAGTATTTCCTTATAATACCCCGAATTTCTTCGTAGTGTTTCCCTATTCATTTATGATAATGCCGATTTGGATCCTCTTTTCCTTTCTTTTGGCTAGGTCGGCCAAGCATTTGTCAGTCTTCTTTGTCATCTCAAAGAGCCAGCTTCCAGATCCATCGATTCCGCGTATCGTTTTTGTCTATGCTTCATTCGTTTCTGCTGCCCGCTTTATTATTTCTTATCATCTACTGGTTTGTGTTGTTGTTTGTTTTTTTTTTTTTTACTCCTCAGACTTTGAATTGCACCATGAAGCTATTTCTCTCCCCCACCACGCCCCCTCCCCCCACCCCCACATCTTCTCTTAGGTCATTCCCACCTCCCCCCGCCCCTGCCACTCAATTTCATGTTCTCTCACAAAGCAAAAAGGGAAAAAACCAAGTCATACAAACCAAGAAGACAAAAAGTACCAAAACAAACTAAAAAGCACACACACACACACACACCCCAAACAAACAAACAAACCCCCCCAACAAACAAACCACCGAGTCCATATCATGTTGGACAACTACTCCTGGAGTGTGGTTGATACATTTAGTGATATTCCATAAGAGAAAACTGGTTTTATCAACTTACCAATTACACATTATATTAACTACAGATATCTTCTTAGTTAGGGTTGGGGCTTCGTGTCCGCGTCTCCTTTTCAATGCTGGGATTTTGTCCCATTTGAACCTGTGCAGGTCCTGTGCATGCTGTCACAGTCTCTGTGAGTCCATGTGTGTATCTGCCTTGTTGTGTCTTCATGGAGTTATCCACCACCTCAAGCTCTTACAATCTTTCTGACTCCCCTTCTGTATATATCTCAGAATCTTGAGAAGAGGATAAAGAAACATCTGTTTTAGGGATGAATGCCCCAAAGTCTCTTATTGTCTGTATATTGTCCAGCTGCAGCTGCAGGTCTCTGTTTAATTGCCATCCACTGCAAAAAGAAACTCCTCTGATGCATGCTGAGTGAGGCACTGATCTATGGGTATAGAAATGCCGTTAGAAGTCATCTTATTGCTATGTACCTTAAGCAGAATTATCACAACAGATAGTCCCTTGTGGCCCATGACCTATTTAGTCTCTAGCATCTGGTATGGGTCCCATCCCATAGCGTGGACCATAATCCCATCAAAATGTGGATGGTTACTCTTTTAATATTTGTGCCATTTCTGCGCCAGTATACCGGGCTGGCACGTGGCTGTCGTAGGTCACAGGGTTTGTAGCTGATGATAGCTTTCAGAGCACCTTCCAGCGTTAGGAATGATTGTCGTAGGGATGAAACTTCTAGTTGAGCCCAAGCTCAGTTTCTCCATCTCCAATGATGTAAGTGTTGTCTTCAGCAAGAGGGCCTTACCACTAGGTGGTGGACAGCAGCCAACAGCCTGGGCAACAACCTGGGATGTTTGGGGGATTCCATGGGACCACTTTGGCCAATGACTCAGTAAGATGTAACTCATTCCTACTAAGGGTGAGTTTACGTAGTGGCATAAGATGTCTGGTTGGTGGGGCACTGCCTTTCCTATTACATGGTGACTCCATTTAAATTCCTTTCATATATGTATCTATTTAGAACACTTCTACAGTAGTAGGTTTCCATATGGTTTTTCAGAAGGCCTTTCCTGTTATTTGTCTTTCCTCATATTCCCTCCTTTACCCTTAGCTCTAAAGCATGTCTAGTTGGGGCTTTGTCTCCTCCACTATTTGATGATTCTGCTTAGATTTGTTTCAGATATGTATGTGTTTTTTTTTTTTTTTTTTTTTTTTTTGGTTTTTTCGAGACAGGGTTTCTCTGTGTAGCTTTGCGCCTTTTCCTGGATCTCACTCTGTAGACCAGGCTGGCCTCGAACTCACAGAGATCCGCCTGCCTCTGCCTCCCGAGTGCTGGGATTAAAGGCGTGCGCCACCACCGCCCGGCAAGATATGTATGTGTTTTAAGAAACCTCTATTGTAGTAGGTTTCCATATGACCCCTCAAATGGTCCTTAGTGTTAGCTGTCCTTCCCCATGTTTCCTTACTTACTTCAATGTTGCATCCCCCTCCCCATTTAATCCTTGTCTTTGTTAGTGTTATTGCTGCACAGAGACACCACAACCACCCTAACTCTTTTTTTTTTTTTTTTTTTTTTTTTTTTTGGTGCCTGTCCTGGATCTCATTCTGTAGACCAGGCTGGCCTTGAACTCACAGAGATCTGCCTGGCTCTGCTTCTCGAGTGCTGGTATTAAAGATGCGTGCTACCAGCCATTGCAACTTTTATAAAAGAACGATTAATTGGGGCTGGCTTACAGTTTCAGAGGTTTAGTCCATAGTCCTCATGGCAGGAAACATAGCGGCGCATGCAGGCAGACATGGTGCTGGGGAAGGAGCTGAGAGTCCTATATCTTGATCCACAGGTAGTAGTAAATAAACTTACTTGAGCTTTGGAGACCTCAAAGCCCATCCCCTAGTGACATACCTCCTCCAATAAGGCCACACCTCCTAATATTGCCGTTCCCTATGAGCCTATGGGGGCCATTTTCTTTCAAACCACCACAATCCTCCTCTTCCAATCTCCCCATTTCTCTCTAACTATATATTCCATTTCCCTTTCCTTGGGAGATCATTCCCTCCCTGTGTTGTCCCTTTCTCTATACCTAACCTCTATGATTATTCGGATACTAGCCTGCTTATTGAATGCTTAAAAGATAATATCTGCATACGAGAGTAAACATATATTTGTCATTTTGAGTCTGTGTTACTTCACTTAGGATGATTTTTTTTTTTAGTTCCATCCACTTACCTGCAAACTTCATGATTTTGATTTTTTAATAGTAGCATTTCACTGTGTAAACACACCACATTTCCTGATATATTCATCTGTGGATGGACATATAGGCTGTTTATATTTTCTAACTATTAGGAATAGAGCAGCAATGAACATCACTGAGCAAATGCCTCTGTAGTATGCCCAAGAGTAACGTAGCTGGATCTTTAGATAAATATACTCCTAGCTTCCTGAAAAACTGCCACACCGATTTCCATAGTGGCTATACAAATTTGCACTCCCACCAGCAATGGATGAGTGTGCCCCTTACCCCACATCCTTGCCAGCATGAGCTGTCATCTGTTTTGATTTCGGCTGTTCTGACTGGTGTAAGATGAAATCTCAAAGTATCTTTGATCTGCATTTCCCTGATGGCTAAGGGTGTCAAACATTTCTTTTAAGTGCTTCTCAGCCTTTTGTGTTTCATCTTTTGAAAGCTCTGTTTAGAACTATATGCTATTCTTCAATTGGGTTATGTGTTTTCTTAATGTTTAGTTTTTGGAGTTCTTTTTAAGTTTTAGATATCAGCCCTCTATTGAATGTGCAGTTATTAACCCCCCCCCCCCGCCCATTCTGTTACCTGCCACTTTGTCCAAAGGATGGTGTCTTTTGGCATACAGAAGCTTTTCAGTTTCATGAAGTCCTATTTATTAATTCTTGTCCTTAGCATCTGCTCTGTGTCCTATTTGGAAAGTCTTTTTGGTGCCAACGAGTTCAAGACTATTCTCTGCTTTCTCTTCTGTCAGATTCAGTGTATCTGGCCTTGTGTTGAGGTCTTTGGTCCATTTGGAGTTGAGTTTTGTGCAGGGTGATAAATGTGGCTCTATTTGCATTCTTATGCATGCAGCCAAGCAGTTTGACCTGGTGTTGGTGATGCCTTTTTTTTTTTTCCAGTTTTATCCATGGTCTCTCCAGGTCTTTCATCAGGAAGGGATTTTTGATTTTGTCAAAGGCCTTTCTGCATCTAATGAGATGATCATGTGATTTTTGTCTTTCAGTCTGTCTGTGAGGTGGATTAAGTTTATTGATTTATGTATGTTGAACAATTCCTGCATCTCTGGGATGAAGCCAACTTGATCATGGTAAATAATATTTTTGATGTGTTCTTGAATTCTGCTTACAAGTATTTTGTTGGGAAATTTTGTGTCTATTTTAATGTGTGGTATTGGTATATATCTTTCTTCTCTTTTGAGTCTTTGTATGGTTTAGACATGAGGGTAATAGTAGCTTATAAAAAATCCTTCAGTTTCTATTTTGCACAATACTTTGAGGAGTGTTGGCATTAGATCTTCCTTGAAGGTCTGGTAGAATTCTGTGCTAAATCTATCTGGTCCTGTGTTTTTTGGTTGGGAGATTTTTAATTACTGATTCTATTTTACTAGGGGTTTGGTGTTTGCTTACATTGCTCATTCCATCTTGATTTAACCTTGGGAGGTTATATATATCAAAGAATGCATCCATTTCTTTTAGGTTTTTCAGTTTGATGGAATATATATATTTAAAGTATGTCTTCCTTATGGTGCTCTGAATTTCCTTGGTGTCTATTGTAATGTTTCCATTTTCATCCTTGTTTGATTTTATTAGTTGGGATCATCTCTCTCCATGTTTTTGTTAATTTGGGTAAAGGTTTGTCAATTTTGTTGATTTTCACAAAGAGCCAACGTTAGGTTTCCTTATTCTTTATATTGGTTTCTATTTCACCCTGAGTTTATTTCTTCCCATTCACTTTTTTGGCTCTTATTTATTCTTGTTTTTCTAGAACCTTCTATTGTGTTGTTTAGTTAATATGCATTCTCGCTGGTTATTTTTGGTGTAGGCTGTTATCACTATGAACTTGCCTCTTAGAACTGCCTTCACTATATCCCAAGGTGGAAGAGTTTGTGTTTTCATTTTTAGTTTTCTTCTTGATAGCTGACTTGGTGTAATTTCATTCAGTAGTGAGTTGTTCAGCTTCCATGAGTTTGCATATTTTCTGCTATTTCTCTTGTTCTTGATAGCCAGCTCTAACTCATGGCTGTCGGATAGGATACGAGGTGTTATTTTAATTGATCCGTATCTGTTCCTACTTGCTTTTTGACCTAATATGTAGTCAGTTTTGGAAAACGTTCCATGGGCTGCTGAGAAGCAAATATATTCTTTAGTGTTTACATGGATTATTCTATAGAAGCCTGTTAGGTCCATTTCATTCATGACATCATTTAATTCCAGCATTTCTCTCTTTTTGTTATTTCAATGACCTTCCTCTTGGTGAGAGAGGGATACTGAAGACTCTTATTTTCAATGTTTCAGGGTCAATATATGATCTTAGTTGTTAGTAGTGTTTCTTTTATGAAATTTGATGCCCTGCTGTTTGGTGCCTAAATGATCAGAATTGTAACATCCTTTTGGGTGGATCTTTCCTTTAATAAGCATGTGATGTCCTTCCCTGTCTCTTCTGATTAATTTTGGTTTGCAGGCTGTTCTGTCAGATATTAAAATATCTATGACTGCTTGCTCCTTGGTTCCATTTACATGGAATATATATATATATTTTTGGCTTTTTGAAACAGGGTTTCTCTGTGTAGCTTTGGAGCCTTTCCTAGAACTCACTCTGTAGCCCAGGCTGGCCTCAAACTCACAGAGATCTGCTTGCCTCTGCCTCCCAAGTGCTGGAATTAAAGGTGTGCACCACCACCACCCGGCTTCATGGAATATTTTTTTCCATCTCCATGGCACTTATCTAAGTTAAGATGATATCTTGTAGACTAAAGATTTTGTTTCTTAATACATTCACCTAGTCTATGTTTTTCAATTAGAAATTTGAAGTCATTAATACTTATAGTGATTATTGAAATGTGTTATAGATTGCAGTCATTTTTTTTCAGATTTGTGTTCTTAGTTGTGATTTGTATTTCATTAACTTAGAGCTTTGTTTTCTTTCTAGAGTCTCTTGGGTATTTGCTTATTTCCCTCTTCATATATGATGTTCAGTATTCTGTTCTTTGTTTGTTTGGCAATTTAAGACTGTTTTGTATCCTTAAAAGTCTTTTTTCCTCCTTTAACTATTACAGATAGTTTTTCTGGGTACAGTAGATCGTCAGTCATGGTCTTTGAGAATTTGGCCCCTTCTGGCTTTCAGTTTTCATTGAGAAATATTCTGATAGGTTTTCCTCTATATGTGACTTTTTTTTTTCTCCTTTGCAGCTTTCAATAGTTTTTCTTTGTTCTAGATATTTAGTGTTTTAATTTTGCTATGCTGTGGGGTGTTTTTTTTCCCTGGTCTTATCAAGTTGGGGTTCTGTGTGCTTTTTATATCTATATGGATATGTCCTTCCTTAGTGTGAGGAGTTTTTCTTCTTTGATCTTGTTAATGATCTCATCCTTGCTATTGGCCGTTCTTCTCTCTCACCCATGACTGTGATGTGAAGGTTTGCTTTTCTCATAGAGTCTGCATGCTACTGCATGTTCCTTCCCTATGTTTGTTTAATCTTTTCATACTCACAATTCTGTCTAGATCCTCTATGAGTCCCGCCTTCTCCTCGATTCATTTTACTTGTAAGACCATTTCCTGAATTTTCTAATTGGGACACTAAGTTTTTCAATTCCTCTTCATTTCTACATGCGTTCTCTTCAATATTTCTTTTTTTAATTTAAGAATTTTTTAATTCACTTTGCATACCAACCATAGATACCCCTCTCATCCCTCCTCCCTCTCCCCCTAGCTTTTCCTTTCAACGCACCTCTCCATCCCATCCTCCAAAAAGGTAAGGGCTCCCATGGGGAGTTAGCAAAGCCTGGCACCTTCAGTTGAGGCAGGACCAAGCCCCTCCCGCCTGCATCAAGACTGAGCAAGGCATCCCACTATAGGTCATGGGCTCCAGGAAGCCAGCTCATGCATCAGGGATAGATCCTGATCCTACTGCCAGGGGCCCCTCAAACAGACCAAGCTACACAACTGTCTCCTGTATGCAGAGGGCCTAGTCTAGTCCCATGCAGGTTCCACAGCTGTCAGTCTAAAGTTCATGAGTTCCTATGAGCTTGGTTCAGTTGTCTTTGTAGATTTTCCCCATCATGATCTTGAATCCCCTTGCTCATATAATCCTTCCTTCTCTTCGACTGGACTCTCAGCGCTTGGCTTGGTGCTTGGCTGTGGATCTCTGCATCTGCTTCTATCAGTTACTGGATAAAGGCTCTATGATGACAGTTAGGGTATTTACCAATCTGATCACTGGGGTAGGCCAGTTCAGGCACACTCTCTACTATGGCTAGTAGTCTAAGTTGGGGTCATCCTTGTGAATTCTTTGGAATTTCTCTAGCACTAGGTTTCTCCCTAACCCCACAATATCTCACCCTATCAAGACATCTCTTTTATTGCTCTCTCTCCCCGAGTTTGACCATCCTGTTCTCTCACGTTCTCATCTCTCCTACCCTCCCCTCCATTGCCCCCGCCTTGCCCCCAGTTTACTCATGGAGATTTCCTCTGTTTCCCCTTCCCAACATGATCCATGCATCCCTCTTAGGGCGCTCCTTGTTAGCTAGCTCCTCTGGAGCTGTGGGTTGTAATGTGGTTATCCTTTGCTTTACATCTAGTATCCACTTATGAGTGAGTACATACCATGTTTGTTTTTCTGAGTCTGGGTTACCTCACCCAGGGTGATATTTTCTAGTTCCATCCATTTGCCTGCAAATTTCATGATGTCATTGTTTTTTTAACTGCTGGGCAGTACTCCATTGTGTATATGTACCATATTTTCTTTATCCATTCTTTAGTTGAGGGGCATCTAGGTTGTTTCCAGGTTCTGGCTATTATGAATAATGCCACTATGAACATAGTTGAGCAACTGTCCTTGTGGTATCCTTGGGGATATTCCCAAGAGTGGTATTATTGGGTCTTGAGGTAGATTGATTCCTAATTTTCTGAGAAGTTGCCATATTGATTTCCAAAGTGGCTGTACAAGTTTGCACTCCCACCAACATTGAAGGAGTGTTCCCATTGCTCCACATCCTCTCCATCATTAGCTGTCATCAGTGTTTTTGATCTTAGCTATTCTGACAGGTGTAAGATGGCATCTCAGAGTCATTTTGTGTTGCATTTCCCTGATGACTAAGGATGTTCTTTTGAGGTCTGTGAAAAATTGTGTTGGGATTTTGATGGGGATTGCATTGAATCTGTAGATTGCTTTTGGTAAGATTGCCATTTTTATTATGTTGGCTCTACCTATCCATGAGCATGGGAGATCTTTCCATTTCTGATATCTTCTCCAATTTCTTTCTTCAAAGACTTAAAGTTCTTGTCTTACAGGTCTTTCACATGCTTTGTTAGAGTTACCCCATGGTATTTTATATTATTTGTGGCTATTATAAAGGGTGATGTTTCTCTGATTTCTTTCTCAGCCCACTTATCATTTGTATATAGGAGGACTACTGATTTTTTTTGAGTTAATTTTATATCCTGCCACATTACTGAAGGTGTTTATCAGTTGTAGGAGTTCTCCAGTAAGATTTTTTTGGGTCACTTATGTATTCTATCATATCATCTGCAAATAGCGAAAGTTTGACATCTTTCCTTCCAATTTGTATCCCCTTGATCTCCTTTTGTTGTTTTATTGCTCTAGCCAGGACTTTGAATACTATTTTGAATAGATATGGAGAGAGTGGACAGCCTTGTCTTGTTCCTGATTGTAGTGGCATTGCTTTGGGTTTCTCTCCATTTAATTTGATGTTGGCTGTTGGCTTGCTGTAAATTGCCTTTACTATATTTAGGTATGTTCCTTGTATTCCTGATCTCTCCAAGACCTTTATCTTGAAGGGGTGTTGGATTTTGTCGAAGGCTTTTTCAGCATCTAATGAAAGGATCATGTGTTTTTTTCTTTCAGTTTGTTTATATGATAGACTACATTGACAGATTTTCATATGTTGAACCATCCCTGCATCTCTGGGATGAAGCCTACTTGATCATGGTGGATGATTTTCTTTGGTGTGTTCTTGGATTCAATTTTACTGTACTGAGTATTTTTGCATCAATGTTCGTGAAGGATATTGGTCTGTAATTTTCTTTCTTTGTTGCATCTTTGTGTGGTTTGGGTATCAGGGTAACTGTAGCCTCATAAAAAGAGTTTGGCAATGTTCTTTCTGTTTCTATTGTGTAGAACAATTTGAGGAGTATTGATATTAGCTCTTCTTTGAAGTTCTGGTAGAATTCTGCATTGAAATCATCTGGCCCTGGGCTTTTTTGTTGGGAGACTTTTAATGACTGTTTCTATTTCATTAGGGTTTATTGGTCTATTTAAATACTTTATCTTATCTTGATTTAACTTTGGTATGTGGTACCTATCCAGAAAATTGTCCATTTCTTTTAGATTTTCCAATTTTGTGGAGTGCAGGTTTTTGAAATATGACCTGATGATTCTCTGGATATCCTTGTTGTCTATTGTTCTGTCTCCCTTTCATTTCTGATTTTGTTAATTTGGATGTTCTCTCCTTGCCTTTTGGTTACTTTGTAAAAGGGTTTGTCTATCTTGTTGATTTTCCCAAAGAACCAACTCTTTGTTTCATTGATTCTTTGTATTGTTCTTTTTGTTTCTATTTTATTGATTTCAGCCCTCAATATGATTATTTCCTGGCATCTGTCCCTCCTGGGTGAATTTGCTTCTCTTTGTTCTAGAGCTTTCAGGTGTGCTGTTAAGTCAATAGTGTGAGATTTCTCCAACTTCTTTATGTAGGTATCTAGTGCTATGAAGTTTCCTCTTAGTACTGCTTTCATAGTGTCCCATAAGTTTGGGTATGTTGTAATTCATTTTCATTGAATTCTGGGAAGTCTTTAATTTCTTTCTTTATTTCTTCCTTGACCCATTGGTGTCTCAGTTGAGCATTATTCAGTGTCCATGAGTTTGTAGGCTTTCTGTAAATTGAATTGTTGTTAAATTCTAACTTTAAGCCATGATGATCTAATAAAATACAGGAGGTTATTCCAATTTATTTTGTATCTGTTGAGATTTGCTTTGTGACTGAGTATATGGTCAGTTTTAGAGAATGTTCCATGAGGTGCTGAGAAGAAGGTATTCTTTTGTGTTTGGGTGAAATGTTCTATAGATGTCTGTTAAGTCCATTTGAGCCATAACACCTGTTAATTCCCTTATTTCTCTGTTTAGTTTCTGTCTGGCAGACCTGTCCATTGGTGAGAGTGGGGTGTTGAAGTCTCCCACTATTTAGTGTGGGGTTTGATGTGTGATTTAAGCATTTAAGCTTTAGTAATATTTCTTTCTTTCTTTCTTTTTTTTTTTAACAAATGTGGGTGCCCTTGTATTTGGGGCATAAATGTTCAGAATTGAGACTTCATCTTGAGGGATTTTTCCTGTGATGAATATGTAATATCCTTCTTGATCTCTTTTGAGTAATTTTAGTTTTGAAGTCTATTTTGTTAGGTATGAGGATAGCTATACCAGCTTGCTTCTTAGGTCCATTTGACTGGAAAATCTTTTCCCAACCTTTTACTCTGAGGTAGTGTCTGTCTTTGAAGTTGAGGTGTGTTTCTTGCATGCAGCAGAAGGATGGATCCTGTTTACATATCCATTCTGTTAGCTTGTGTCTTTTTATAGGTGAATTGAGTCCACTGATATTAAGTGATATTAATAACCAGTGATTATTAATTCCTGTTATTTTTTGGTGGTTGTGTGTGTATGTTTCCCTTCTTTGGGATTTGTTGGTGTGGGATTACCTATTGCCTGTTTTCATGGCTTCATCCAACTTCCTTAGGTTGAATTTTTCCTTGTAGTGCTTTCTGTAGTGCTGAATTTGTGGATAGGTATTGTTTAAATTTGGTTTTGTCATGGAATATCTTGTTTACTCCATCTATGGTGATTAAAAGTTTAGCTGGGCATCGTAGTCTGGGCTGGTATCTGTGGTCTCTTTGTGTTTGTATAACATCTGTCCAGGACCTTCTGACTTTCAGAGTCTCCATTGAGAAGTTGGGTGTTATTCTGATGGTTCTACCTTTGTAAGTTACTTGGCTTTTTTCCTTTGCAGTTCTTAACATTCTTTCTCTATTCTCTGTGTTTAGTGGTTTGATTATTATATGTGAGGGGACTTTTTTTTTTGATCTAGTCTAGTTAGTGTTCTGTAAGCTTCTTGTATCTTCATAAGCATTTTCTTCTTTAGGATGGGAAAGTTATCTTCTGTAATTTTGTTGAATATATTTTCTGTGCCTTTGAATTGGTATTCTTTTCCTTCTTCTATCCCTATTATTCTTAGGTCTTTTGTGATGTTCCAGATTTCCCAGCTGTTTTGTGCTGTGACTTTGTTGGCTTTAATGTTTTCTTTGACTGATGAATCTATTTCCTCTATTGTATCTTCAATGCCAGAGAATCTCTCTTCTATTTCTTGCATTCTGTTGGTTATGCTTGCATCTGTAGTTCCTGTTCGTTTACTCAGATTTTCCATTTCCAGCATTTCCTCAGTTTGTGTTTTCTTTATTGTCTTGATTTCAGTTTTCAAGTCTTGAACTGTTTCCTTCACCTGTTTGATTGCTTTTTCTTGGCTTTCTTTGAGGGATTTATTGATTTCTTCCAATTTTTTGTTTGTTTTTTTTCCCTCAATTTCTTGAAGGGAATTTTTCATTTCCTCTTTAAAGGCCTCTATTATCTTCATAAAGTTATTTTTAAGGTTATTTTCTTCTACTTCATCTGCATTGGGATGTACAGGTCTTGTTGTAGAACTGCTAGGTTCTGGTGGTGCCATATTGCTCTTTAGATTGTTGAATGTGTTCTTGCACTGGCATCTACTCATCTATCTCTTCCTCCAATTAGTGCAAGTGGTATCTGTGTCTCAGGGAATCCTTCTTGGTCCAATTAGGCCTGGCAGTCTTTGTCTCAGGGTCTCGGGCGATTGGGTAGGTTTCAGGGATGGAGTGGGACTTATAGATTGCAGGATCCAATTGGGGGGGGGGTGCAAAGGCCTGCCCACATGAGTCTTGTCTGCTGGCCTGCAACTGGGGCTGCAGTAGTGAGGTTGGGGGAGCATGGGTTGTGCTTTGAGGCCTAGGGCCTAGAGACTGGGATGACCAGCTGGGAGAACAGTCTCTCACTGATTGGTCCAATTGGAGCTGGCAGAGTCTGTGTCTCAGGGAGGAGCTGTGGTCTCAGGGGGATGGATGGGTCTAGGGGATAGAGTGGGGCTTGTAGATTACAATGGGGAGTGGTGGTAGGCTGGCCTGCCTGCAGAAGTCTTGCCTGCTGACCTGAAACTGGGGCCGCAATGGGTGGGGGTAGACTTTTCTGTCTCCTTATTGAATTCAACGTTCAAATTCTGAGTTACCTTAATTTCATTCAGCTATGTATTTGTATTTTCTTGGGCATCACTCAGGGTTTCTTGTTATCCCCTTGGAGTTCAGTGAAGTGATTGTTCATGTCTACTTTAAAATTTTAAATTATTTGATAAGGTATATGATTCTCTTAATTTCTGTGTCCCGTGGTTCATCTAGGTCGTTCTTTTTTTTTTTTTTTTTTTTTTTTTTAAAGATTTATTTATTTATTATGTATACAGTGTTCTGCATGCATGTGTCCTTCCGGGCCAGAAGAGGGCACCAGATCTAATTACAGGTGGTTTTGAGCCACCATGTGGCTGCTGGGAATTGAACTCAGGACCTTTGGAAGAGCAGTCAGTGCTCTTAACCACTGAGCCATCTCTCCAGCCCAATCTAGGTCGTTCTTATCGATACCACTTTTAAGGACTACTGGGTATGTTGGGAGCTGTTTTGGCTATTCATGTCGTTTTTGTTTTTGTGGTTTGACCTGGGCATGTCAACTTCTTTCTATGGTTGTCTTTCTGATGTGATAATCAGGCTATCCTTAGAGTAGTCCAATACAGGAACTACATGATCTGAGCTAGACCAGGTAAAGCTGGTGGATAAGTCAACTGGACCAGGCAAAATCTACTCTGAAACCATAGGTCTGGAAGTGGGCCCGTGAGTGCTAAGATGACCATGGAAAGAGGGAAGGATGGGAGAAGGAAGAAGTGTGGCAACATTCAAAGGTAGCTGCTTTTGAACAAAGCAGGTAAAAAGGCCACCTGAGAAGACCCAGGCCTATGCAGCTGGAGATGGCCACATGCAAGGGGGAAACAGAGGCAGCGTAGGGGGAATGGGAAAGGAAAGAAGCCTGGCAAAGGGGATTACAAAGAAAGAGGGTTTGCATCCTGTGGGTCTGGAACTAGCTTCAAGAGTTGAAGATGGCAGTGGGTTAGGGGGACTATCTTGTCTTTTTAAGTCATCGTGATCACCATGGTCTTTTCTGGAAAACACCTCCCATTCATTTCTTTGGTTTTCTTCTGTAGTGATTTGTGGTTCTTCTTTTCCCTGTTGTATCTAATTTCTGTAAAAAGTTATTTCCTGCATTTTTTCTATGGCTTCTAATTGGATTGGGAGGGACAGTAGGTATCAGTTACTCTACTAAGACTCCATTAAGCCTTGTGTTTATGGATGCTAATATCTGTGCACGCTGCCATTGTTAATATCTCCTAGGTCATGGCTCTCGATCAAGTCTTGGTCACTGTTGTGTATCTTCCTTTGCAGCAATGTGGTCCTGATAGCTGTTGTGAACCGACAACTTGTGTTCTGAAACAAGGCAATCTTTGTGACAGCATGTCTCCCTCACAAACCTGCTGCCAAGACTGTAACGTAAGATTTAAGTCTAGTTACATTCTATAAGCACACGCTGAATTATACAGAGGATGCATTGACTTATGACTACAGATTTATATGAAAACAAAGTACCTTTCTTTTTTTGTTTTTTTGAGACAGGGTTTCTCTGTGTAGCAAAGTACCTTTTAAGTAAAGAAAAAGATAATTGAGGATTCAATTTCTCACTTTGTGATGTTTTCTTCAACGTTACAGTCTCTGTCTACTATCACTACTTTAATAACTTGGAGTGGCCCCTGTTTTTTTTTTTTTTTTTTTTTTTTTTTTTTTTTTTGTGTGTGTGTGTGTGTGTGTGTGTGTCACTTTCTCTGTTTGACCCATACTTTGCTTTAGCTCATTCTGTAACCCTGATTGTTCTTGCATTTACAATACTTCTGCCTCAGTCTCCCCAAACCCTGGGATTACAAGACTGTACTACCAGGGCCAGCTAACATTTTTCCAAATAGAATTATATGTTTTTGTTTTTTTTTTTTAAACTGAAGTATGGACTTCTCATTCACAGACAATTTTATTCCCGAAGGATCCCATGGTGATGGTTGATTTAACTTTCCAGGTCTTCCCACGTGTGTTACAGTGGGAAGACCTGGTAGTCTCCCATGCGAGACTACCATGACTGAACTACCTGCCATTCATGCTATTTTCTTCAGTTGTTCTCAATTGACACAGCTATAGTTTCTTCCTAGAAACCCATAGTATGGCTATATTTATCTTCTGTGACCTTTTTTTTTTTTAGTGTCAAATGAAAATAATCACTAAGAAGTATGAGATAGATGTTCCTTTAAGATTCCTGTATGGAACGTTATAATGTAGCAGAAAGGTTATACTTGGATTCCTTTCTCAAACATTCCCATGCTTCAGTGCTTCTTCAATGACCAGTCACCTGCCCCCTACACTCTTCTCAGTGATTTGTTTACATTTGTAGCAGAATTGATAAGTATCCCACAATTGTGAACTGTGGTATAAGCATTTATATTTTTTTTTGAAATTGACTTAACTAAACTGTTTTCACTCTACAATACTGATTTCCGAGGCTAACAGTGGTCCTTGCTCCCTTGAGTGAAAGCACAAAACTTCTGTATGTGTGTGCGCATGTGTGCGTGCGTGCGTGCGTGCATGTACGTATACGGGCCTGTGTGGGAGCCAGATGTTGACAGTAGGATGGCTTTCCTCTATTGTGTCTCCACCTTATTTCTTTGACCTGTGTCTCTTTCTCAGCTCAAAGCTTGCTATTTCAGCCAGACTGACTGGCGCATGAACCTTGGAATCTTCTTGTTTGACCCCCCCCCCCACACACACACACACTAAGAGTGCTGGTGCACACTGCCATGCCCAGCTTTTGTGTGAGTTCTGGGAATATGAACTCATTTTCATGCTTGACAGCAAGCACTCTCCTCGCTGACCACATATCACCTTTTTTTTGTTATACCATTGCTTATATATCTGTGCCTTATCTCTCCTTTTCATACATTCCATTCATTTTGAAATGAATAGCACAGTGATGTATATATACTAAGAGACTGGGACACAACCAAAGAATCAAAAGAACACATACACGATCAATATTGTTTGAAATGCTTGTGAACACAGTATTGTTATATATAAAATATTTTTTCCTGTTAGTTTGTAGAACAAAACCAAGAATGTAGGCCCCCAAAGCATCCAGATTGTGATATTGCTGAAGTCTGCAATGGGAGCTCAGGAGCTTGTCCACCTGATATAACTATACACAATGGGCACACTTGCAAGGAAGGTGGGTTTATCTGTTTTGATGGAGACTGTCCTGACCTGGATAAACGCTGTGAGGAGATATATGGAGAAGGTAAATTTTTTGTTCCATCTAAGTTGTCTGTCTGTCTGTCTGTCTGTCTATCTCTCTATCTATCCATCCATCTATCTATCTATCTATCTATCTATCTATCTATCTATCTATCTATCTGTCTATCCATCCATATATATCTAACTTTTACAAATTATCCTTAACCTATTAATTATTTTTTAATTTGTTAATGAACCTTTAGGTTGTTTCAAAATCTTGACAGTTGTGAAGCATGTAATCACAAGCCTGGAAATGCATGTATCTCTTTGAGAAAATGCTTTTGTTTTCCTTGAGTACACAAAGGTGGAATTCTGAATCTTGAGATAATTCTGTATTGAGTTCTTAAAGAAGCTCCATACTGTTTTCAGTAGATTCTGTACCAGCTTATACTTCTGTCGCCAATGGCCGAGTTCTCCTATCCCTATCGCCAATGGCTGAGTGCTCCTGTCCCTATCGCCAATGGCCGAGTGCTCCTATCCCTATCGCCAATGGCCGAGTGCTCCTGTCCCTATCACCAATGGCCAAGTGCTCCTGTCCCTATCACCAATGGCTGAGTGCTCCTATCCCTATCACCAATGGCCGAGTGCTCCTATTCCCCGCCATGCGTATGAATGTTTGTCAACTTTTGTCTTTTTCGACACTCACTCCAACATTTGTGAGGCAATAGTTCACTTTGATTATTCTTTCATATTTGCTTGATGATTAGTGATGTTGAACAATATTAAAAGTACTTATGACTTCCATTGGTTTGCTCTCTGGAAGCCAGTGGGACCTCTTGCCAGTTCAGCCACCAACAGCCCATCTTTTCCAAACCTGTCTGAAAATGGAAATGCAATAGTGCTTCTCTCCACATTGCTAAGAAGTAGCTCCTGTCACACAGCTTCTAGAATGGAGGGGCAACCACTTTCAGATCCAGCTGAACCCCTGGCCCTGAAACCATGTGTCCTCTCACAGATTCATACTACAGACCTCGGTTCTGTGACTTCTCCACCCTTGCTAGTGGTTTAGACCCCACATTGTATATCCCTCAAACTTGGCAAGTACTGTAGATAAAGACTAATGCTTCCTTGGGCCCTGCTTTAAGCTATGGATCCCAGCTGTGTAGCCATTGCACACATATCTACATCTTAGGCACTTGAAATACACTCCCAGCAAACCAGCCAACTCCCTGGCAACTGAAGTTGTAGCTTTTTGTTTGTCCTCCAGATCCTGAATAGGAGTTTGCTCTACACAAGAGACTTACTACAGTTTTAAGGGTCTATCCATACATTGATATGAAGAGATGGGAAAGACATTTTTATTATATAATGATAAAGAAGTCACCTTATCAAGAAGATATAGTGTCAATTTATGTGCAGTTCGTGTCAGAACACCCAAACATTTAAGCAATCAAGCATGAAGGAGAAGACAGATTGCAATACAGCCAAGAGTAGGGGAATGCAATCCATCACTGTGCACAAGATGATTGTTCTGACAGATGATCAACTAGAAAACTATTGGTTACTTTTTGGATTACTATGAAGGGAAACCCCTATCTTTCCATGGAAATTTTCCCTTGGTTCCCTCTGCAAAGTCTTTGAATGCTGTTGGCTTAATAACCCTTCAGTTGGGCTAAAATGACTTTCTGTAGGATGAATTGGAAAAATTATTGGAAAGACCATGAAGAGTTTATTTCAAATATTATGCTTACAAAATACATCTAGGGCTGGGGAGATGGCTCAGCCATTAAAGGCTAGGCTTACAACCAAAAATAAAAAGGCCTCTATAGTTTTTAATAGAACAGATATGTTCATATTTGAAGTCCTGGTTTTGATTGTCAAATTCACATGAAAGAGAATGGACATGGTTGACAGTCCAACCAGTGTTTGGTGCTAATTGATTATTTATGGTCCTTATTAATTATGTAAATATTTATTTAGCATCTTAATTGGGTGGTAGTAGATTTCTTTTGAGAATGTAGATAAAAATTGGGTATGAACAACAATGTTGAGATAAGGATTTCTATTCTTATGGAGCTTAAATTCCAATGTGGTAGGGCTTCAGACAAACAAAAAAATTTATGGATAGACACAAAAATGAATCAAATAACAAATGCTTAATGACATGAGTTATGTTAACAAAAATATTTGAGTGATCAAATAGTGCAAAGCCACAAGCAGGGTGGCAGGACTAAATCCAGCTGCCACAGGTGCAATGCCCAGGCATGTTTGTCTGAGGAAATGAAACTTCAGAAACAAATGGGAACAGTGAGAAGGAGCCAGTCAAGACATGGCTTGGAAAGAGTATTCCAGCAAGAGAAAAACAGAGCCAATGTTTTAGCACTTCATGGAGTATGGATGCTGATGCGGGTCATGACCATTGGAAAACACGTATTTCTGACAATCTTGGGGAATCCCAGATGTACATTTATTTTTATTGCTGCTTCATAACTGTAATTTTGCTACATTGTGGTGTCTCTGTTCCCAAGACTGTCAGAAACAGTGTTTTCCCATGGTTGTGACACACAGGTTGAGAACTGTTGACGTAAGTCCAGGTAGGGAGTATGACTGAAATGTAGTGTATTGGGGTCAGATTTTTTTTTTTTAGTGTAATGATAAACCAGTTGAGATATTTAAGTAAGAGACCAAAACTATGGTTTTGGTTGAAAAAAGATCATTGTAGTTGTATTTTGTAGGTCATTGTAGATAGCATGGTGGGAACCACTGGCAACTAATACAGTAGAAAATATGAGATGTGACCACACTTAGGCTGTACTTATGAGGCATTGTCAAGAAGACTCCAATTAGGAGATGGAGGTAACTGGTGAGGGAGAAATGGCCTCAAGGACCATTTCTAAGTTTGGCCTCATCATCTGACTAGCTAATGGTATGAAGTAAGGAGTGCAGGGATAAAACAGTTTGGCTTGAGATATTAAGCTGAAATTCTATTAGTCAAAGGCAAGATCAGTTCTATGTCAGGTAAGAAAGCTAACATTTCTTTGGGCTCTTTGTCTCAGCTGAGGTGGGATGAATGGCCTACTGTGTTTAATTATCTCTGATAGTTGTCAGGGAAGGCAATGTCAAACCCTTTGCTGTTCCATGGTATATTTGAAGCATTGCCTCATTGTTGACCATAATAACCCAATATTTTATTTTGTTTATTTGTAAATAAAATATTTATGCAATATTTTCTTACCCTGGTACCCTCTATGAGTAGCAATCTATTAAAATGCATCCATTATTTGATTACATTTCATAGGACTTGATAATATAGCACAGAGACCAGAAATACAGTATCTCATTCCTGAATAGGCAATTTCTATTACTTAGGAGGCTTGGTAAACATCCCAGATTTTTAAGGCAACATTTGTCAGATGACTTCACATTTGCAAAATGCTTTCCTTTTAATGACTCAGTCTCACTCTGCGAAACTAAGTTGGATTAAAAATGAGTCTCATATTTTTGGTTGTGAGCCTAGCCTTTAACGGCTGAGCCATCTCTCCAGCCCTAAAAATGAGTCTCTAATACTAATGGGAAAGGGTGTATAAAACATCCTCTCTCTACAAGTTTCATTTCTGGTTGCTAAGATGAAATACCCTGATTAAAACTACTTGGGGGAGAAAGGGTTTATGAGAGTTTCGGATTCCAGGTTACACCCTGTCATTTCAGAAACATGTGAGTTGATTGAGACAGCTGGCTGGTCACATCACATCTCCTGTCAAGGGCAGAGAAAATGAATGATGCATGCTTCCCCTGCTTAGGCCTGTTTCTGTACTTAGTTCTGGACTCAAGCTTAGGGACTAACGCCACCCATGGTAGGCTGGGTCTTTCCACATCTAATCTCACACAGACATGCCCACAGGCCAACCTGATCTAGACAACCCTTCACTGAGACACTGTTTCCATACTACTCTATATTGTCACATTGACATTAAAACCAACCAACTTACCTCCTATGCTTTGGAACGCAACCCATCTCCTATTTTCTGGCACCTCCTGTTAATGCCCCCTAGGTTACCAATCTCTCAGTGGATTAGTCCCCTGATCGAGGATACTTGTGATGCAGTTACTCTTCCATGATTTCATACAATACCCAGGGCAACACCTTCAGCAATGAGTCATTTGGGAAGACTTTCCTCCCATTAAGTAATGGTACCTTTTTTGCTTTCCTTGACAAAGCCCCCTCCTCTGTACACACATCTACAACTCTTCCTTCTCTTGTAGTTTGTGTTATAGAAATGAATACAGGGTAGCAAAGCAGCATCAAGTTATAGTCATGAACACCTCCTTTCTCTTAGTTCTTTCTCTGTTCTTACAGCTTACTAGGAAACCTTTGAGTTGGGTAATAATGGCTACAGAAGTAAAGGAAATATGGTGTATGAGGACATGGAGGAACATAAATATATATTCTGATCTAAATATATTTCTAATTTTGACAGGTTCACGGAATGCTCCATTTTCTTGCTATGAAGAAATCCAGGGTCAAACTGATCGTTTTGGCAACTGTGGTAAAGATCGGCAAAACAGATACGTATTCTGTGGATGGAGGTGGGCTACATCAAGCAACGATACTTTCTATGCTATATTCTTTTTTTTATTTAGCTTTTCTCTTTAGTATATACCATGAATACCAGTTGCTCCAAGTACCCCATTTGCATGGCAGTGAGTCTGAAGCCTGAACAAAGGCCCAGGCCTGGACATAGTTCTGCTACAAGATAGCACACAAAGCTTTTATCTGTGGGTGATCATTCAGCCCCCAAATCTAATCTAAAGCATACTCACAGTGCCCACAGAGCCTTTCCCTCCAAAGCTACTGGCTTTTTTCTTATAACAATGATCCCCCTGATGCTTTACTACTCCGTGTGTAGTATAAAATCAAGCTCAGTTTCTTGTGCGTCCTCAGAGAGAGCCTTTTCATATTTTGTTCATGAGTTTAGTAAAAATATTTATTAAGATCCTGCTATGTACTAGATCCTGGGTTAAATAATAGTTGGCAGCATACACACACACACACACACACACACACACACACACACACACACACACAGAGAGAGACACACAGAGAGAGACACACAGAGACACACATACACACACACACCCTTATACATACAAACATACATATGCTCACACACAGATGCATACACACACACACACACACACACACACACACACACACACTTGCCATTTGTAGGTTCTTAAACACACCATGGCCTTGGCTTGTTTATGCTTCCTGATTAAAACTAACTTGTAAACTTTGGCTCTATAATGTCTACAGAGCTTTCTGAAACTGGTAAGCTAGGAAACCACCCTAATTTCTATAGGGACTTATTTTATTTATGGTCAGATTTTTAAAATCATGTTTCATATCAGTTAATAAGGTCCTTGAGGGTACATCTATCAAATTTATTCACTATTCTCTGTCTCTAATTGGTTACCTGACAGTAAATATGTAATCCACAGAATAAACAAAAGACTGTGAGCAATAATGAATACTTGATATCAGTGGGTTTAAACTTTCTCCCTTAAATATTTATACAAACACATTATATTCTCTATGTTGGCATAAATAGTCATGATTTTTAATCAAAGCAATTACATTTCTAATAACCACCTAATATGCACTAATCATTTTTATATTTTCAGAAATCTCATATGTGGGAGATTAATTTGTACTTACCCCAAACAAACTCCATATAACCCACCTAATAGCAGCACTGCTTCTGTGATTTATGCTTTTGTACGGGACCAAGTATGTATCTCTGTGGACTTTGGATCGAGTGTCAGAGAAGATCCACTCAGGGTCATTAGTGGCTCTGTATGTGACCTTGACAGGGTAAGTCACTTACAACCAGTTTCTTAAAAATCTAGCTTCATTTATTATTTTGGTTAGCATTTTCATATTAAAGTATTCAATTTTGATTTGCTCTGTGTAACCCTAAATGTTTGGAGGGAGAAATGAATGTATTTTAACTCATGTTTAGCTCGTAATAGAGAAATATAAATGTTTCATTCTTCTAGAACTTCAGCGTCATGAGTGATGGCTAGAGAAGAGACAAAAAAAAAAAAAAGTTTAGGAATAGATTGTGCTTAAGTACTTTATAGCATGGACCATCACTGAGAAGGAATTCATTTAGTCTTTGTGGCTCAGTGAATTAGGCTACCCTTGAAGTTAGGATGCTTACAATGATTATGGGACATTTTACCAGTTACCTGAACAATGTGAGATGTTTCTAGAATAAGTAATTTTGGGGATAATAACAGCATTTACTCTAGAGGGCTATGGTGGAGACTGAAGGAGATTACATAATATGGACAGAACAGTGCCTAGCACATAGTTTGAGCTAAGTGTAATTTGTATATATATATATACATTTTTTTTTGTTTTTTTGGGACAGGGTTTCTCTGTGTAGCTTTGCACGCTTTCCTGGAACTCACTCTGTAGCCCAGGCTGGCCTTGAACTCACAGAGATCCGCCTGCCTTGCACCACTACCACCCAGAATTGGTTATTATATTTTTAATTTGCATCCATGACCCCAACTCAAACCTGTAGAAAATAGAAAGGGAATGAATTTACCTCAAAATCTCATTTAATTTCTGACCACATCTGTGTTTGTGTAGAAACATGTCATATTTTATTAAAGCTACCTACTTACTGGACCACCTGAGGGTGATTTAAAATACCAGCCCTTATATTTTAGGCTTAGATTCTTAGCAACATTTGAGTGGAAGTGTGGTTTTTATGTTTCTTCCTATATCTTAACTCTCTACCACTCACATCACAATGGTGCTTTTGTTATAACTGATGAGCCTACAGTGACACACCATTATCACCCCAAGTCTTTAGACCACTTTGGATAATCTCCAAAGACTCAGTGATTAGCAAACATATTCCTAAATATCACACTGGTCAAAAAATCAAATCTCAATAGAATTTAAAAAACATTTTATGGGCGGTGGTGGCACATGCCTTTTATCCCAGCACTCGGGAGGCAGAGACAGGCAGATCTCTGTGAGTTCTAGGACAGCCTAGCCCACAGAATGAGTTCCAGGACAGCCAGAGCTGTTACACAGAGAAACCCTGTCATGAAAAACCAATATATATATATATATATATATTACATATTATTGTTTTATATTATTTTTTAAACTAGCAAAAATTTGACATCAACATTTGAGGAATGCTGTAAAATTACTAGACTCAAATTTGTAGCAGCAAATAGTTATGGTTTTGATATTAAATTTTTAATTACAGTGCTAAGATGGCTGGAGCCCTCTGAATTGGAAACTTCTTTCTATTTTCTTTAGATTTGTTTAAATAATATATGTGTAGAAACAAGATTTCTTAAGAATCAGTCAAGCACATGTTCAAGCAAGTGCAATGGAAATGGAGTAAGTAGCCACATGTTTCTGGGTGTTTCTCAGCATCAGTAATTTATTGGTCTCATCTGATGTCCACAGTGTGCCAAGGCCTATTGGCACCTGGGAGCTGAAATGAACAGTCAAACTCAACTTCTTTTTTTTTTTATTTTATAATTTAATTTAATTTTACATATCAGCCACGGATTCCCTTGCTTAATTCCCTTGTTAATTCTCTGTCAGATTCAATGTTTGGTGTGTCTTCTGAGTTAATTTATTCTATAGTGAAGTTTGAATCTGAAGTGATATTTTTCTGTGTTTTTTTTTGTCTGTAAGTTGATAAGGGTGGGGTGTTCAAATTTCCCATTATCATCATCATCATCATCATCATCATCATATCTGACCCACCTATTCCTTTATAGGCACTAATCTTTCTTTTATAGAACTGAAGAGCTGATCTAGGGTGCACATTTGTATTGACCATCACTATGTCTTTTTGACTAATTGTTTCCTTTATTGCTTTTAATTTGGCCTTGTGGTCACCTTTATACATACATACATACATACATACATACATACATATAATTTAGGATATATATATTATATATATAAAATTTAGACCTTGTGGTCACCTTTATACACACATACATTTATATACATATATATATAATTTAGGATATATATAATTTAGAACACACACAGAGCACACATACACATATATGGCACTGTACATTCCACCTTTTCATTACATTATTTCCATATTTCCCTTTCTACTAATTTGTGTTTATCAGGGCAAATGGTATCCTCCCCCCACATCCCCATCCTCAGAGAACAGTCATCTGTTTGTTTATTTATTTATTTTTATTAAATTTAGTTAGCCAGCATGCATCATTTGATATTAAAGAGCATTCACTGGACATCCTTTGAGACAGATCTTAGCTTGTAGGCCAGGCTGGCCTGGAACCTGTACCTCTTGTTCCTCAGCCTTCTGAGCGCCAGGATTATAGGCTTGTGCCATTCTACCTGGCTTCGGCTTTAGGGATCTTTTATATCTGTCCACGCAGCCTTACCACTGGCATGTTATACAGAGAGGCTTTGTTTCTGGCTCCGTCTGTCTGTGGCTTTAAATGTCCTTTGCATACCCCTTCTTTACGTATGGCTAACTTTCTGCTGTAATTTAGTTGATCAGGCTTTCTGCACCTTCAGCTTCTTCTGGCCCCCCGTTGTTCATATCAGAGGCCTCATACTGTGCTCTCTGAATGTAGATGCTCTGGGACCGCCTTTAGTCCACGGCTTTAGGTTTTCCGTTTGAACTAGTCTGTTGACAGTGCTTTCCACTGCAGTTTTTATTTGATTTTTTTTCTTTCATTGCCAAGATTCTCATTTGGCTCCCTGCCCCAAATCTCAATTTCTTTGCATTTAGAAAACTGATTATTGTGGAAGTTGCTGGTTGCTGATTATTTTTTCAACAAGGTTCTTATTCTTAGGTTGAAGTTTAGATCCAGTTAAGATGGCGTCAGCTGAGTTACAGGAAGAACATTTTCTGTCTTTGCTAGTAAATGTTTCACAACTAGCCTGGGGAAGGGTTAGGTCTTTGCTTGCAAAGGCCAATATCTGAAGCAGCCAACAGGAAGTCACTGAATCTGAGGAAGGGAGACGATGCATGCCAGTCAGCCTTGGGATTGGTGGCCTCTAACACATCACTAGATTTAGAGTTGATGTCTGTCTGCTTCTGAAACTGCTCTATAAACTTTTTTTTTTTTTTTTTTTCCTGAGACAGAGTTTCTCTGTGTAGTTTTGGAGTCTGTCCTGGAACTCACTCTGTAGACCAGGCTGGCCTCGAACTCACAGAGATCCACCTGCCTCTGCCTTCTGAGTGCTGGGATTAAAGGCATGCACCACCACTGCCACAGCATGTTATAGTTTCTTGATCCAAGTATGTCTCCTTTTGTATGTAGCTTTTTAATATCTCTTCCTTTGATGTGTGAGTTTTAGTCTACGGAACCAAATATTCACTTTGTGGGATTCCCTCTTGAAATCACATAAATATAACCATACTTAGCTAAGATAAAAAAGTAGACATTATGGCCTAGCACATAGTTTCATAATCTTAAAAACTGATTTACACATCTCAAAATGATCCTAGGTATGCAATTCACTTGGTGAATGTCACTGTAACGAAGGCTTCGGGCCTCCAGACTGTAGCACGAGTGTCCGGTCTTCCTGGTGGTTTAACAAGAATGGTAAGTATCTATACCTTTAAACAGCGATCGAGGTAACATCATAAAATCACCTAGTTCCATTCACACGCAGCCACATTTTGCCACCCCAAAAGAGGCTAATAGAATTTGGAAACAAAAGGCAATTCGACGTTTCTCAAATAAATGAGAAATGGGCTGTCTGTTTCTCTATGCTGCTGTATCTGTCATTTGGGGGTGTTTCCCATCTGCCTTCCCACCTTTACAAAGTCTGTGGGATCTCAGCTCTAGGCAATGTCTACTGCATCTGGTACAGCCACCATGTTTCTGTTAAAGGAGAAACAACATGGAGGACAAGGTTTGACGCAGTCTGTAGACTTCACGAAACAAATGGTAAATTTCACCTGAAGAGATAATAGTGGAGCCGCTACCATGACAGACTCTGGTGCCTGTCCTTGACGCACCTATTAGAGCTGGAAGTAGTTTTGGAACTCTCCCTTTCTCTCTGGTTTTTTTTCCAGACAGGGTTTCTCTGTGTAGCCCTGGCTGTCCTGAAACTCACTCTGTAGCCCAGGCTAGCCTCGAACTCACAGAGATCCACTTGCCTTTGCTTCCTGAGTGCTAGGATTAAAAATGTGCTCTAACACACCCGGATGGGACTCTCTATAATTAAAAAATAGTTTTTATTTTCACACAGTGCATTCTGTTGGTTTCTCCTTCCCCAGCTCCTAGATCCCGCCCCCCCATTTCCCTACCTATCCAAAAGCCACGTCCTTTCTTCTTAGGGTCTGACAGGCTCAGGTAGGCACTGTCAACAAGTGATGGATTTAAGATTGGAGCCAAGCTTCTCAATTTCCCTCGGGTGCCCCTTCAGGTAGCACCACAATCTCATATAGATAAATACAGCCCAGGGGTGAGAAGCTGGCTATCTCTTCCCTGCAAAGGGGGTGACAGACCAGCATGGTGAGATCTATGGAGAACCCTCTAACAAGTCCAAGTTTGGTGGTTTCATTGTACTCAACCTGCACTTCAGGTCACTGGATTTCAGGCACTCACAGGGTTACAATGGGGCCAGAGCGTGTAGAATAGAAGTTTCTGAAACTTTGTTTCTATGTTTTAAAGAGGGTTTTAGATACTGTTTCAAATATTGTGGTACTAGAGTTAGTTTTCCATACTCATTGATTAAAAAGCAAAAAAAAAAAAAATTATTTTAATGAATTTGTTGCCATTTGAAAGTCAATCGCACCAGTTAATGTGGAACGTACCTTTTCTTTTTAGATCTGACCATGGAAGGATCTCCTAAGAACTCAGAAAAGAAGTGGCTTCTAAGTTTGTACATTGTTTTAATTGTTTTCACCTCAACAGTCCTAGTACTCACAGTATGGAAAGGCTTGAAACCGTGGCTTTTCAAGGAAGAGGAATCCATGAGTAGCGAGTAAATTGAATTTATGTTCCGAAGCTAAGTTTTCGCAGCATCAGGACCTTGCTTACATAAGAAGTCAGGAGAAGTAATGACGCTTCGTGTTTCCCTAGGACTTTGGGCACGATATCAACATTTCCTCTAACTGGGGGAGGTTTTCTAGTCAGTGAGCACTTTCTCAAAGATGATGGGTTTTGGGAGTGTGGGTAATACAACACAGTCACCATTGTGTTAGCCAAGCCATCCTCCAGTGTCTGCCCCAGACAGCAGCAAGGTCACAGGTGTGCCTCGCTTTCCACGTGGGTGTTGAGGATCTGAGTTCAAGACCTCATGTGTATTGGTGCAGCTGCCCACCTCCCCATGCTGCCCTGGAAACTGCTGACACTTAGTTGTTCATAGGTGCTACCCTCTGCACCTCCAATCAGATATTTATTCCAAATGTTGTAACCCGGTGTTGGTTCTGGCGTGTTTCCCAGCGACTTTTAAGCAGGCCATGTTCTACATTTGAGCACTCAGTGGTGCCATAAGTTCAAGTTTACTAAAGCCCCCTTTTGTCTGGTGTTGGCAGTTCGCATAGTAGAGGGTGCCCCCCCCCCCCAATTCAAGTTTGTCTCCGGCTTGCAGCTTGTGTGTTATTCTGCCTGAGCTGGCGGAGTTGCCTCCCATTGGCATTCCGCTCTTGTGAACAAAGCTTGAATAAACAAGGGAGGTAGGTGCCGCTTTGAGATCCAAAACCTCCCTCTGAATAGGTGAGACAGTTGATTGGCTTGATCTGTTTGGGAGCCAACCTCAATTCTTTCAGAATGCCTCAAAGTAGGATTTCTGGATGGGATGGTTGGTAGTTGTGCTTTTCATTTGCCAGAGCAGTCATTCTGTTACCGCGCGAAAAGGTCACGAGACACGACAAAATCCAGTCTCAGAGCTGTATTAGGAGGAAGCTGGGGGAGACAAAAGAACCAGGCCTGGGGAAGAAGTGCGTGCAGAGAGGAGGGAGTGGGGGGGGGGAGGAGAGAACAGAGAGGAAGAGTCTGAGGAGGAGTCTGTGTCTGGCTTTTTTAAAGATTCCCACGCACATGCGCAGGTAGGCTTATGGAGCTATGCCACACATGCGCGGATTACGTGACCACGCTGCACCCAATGGGCGATCACACAGCACACTGATGACGCAAGACACAAGACCCCTTGCTTAGCGATTGAACTGCGCATGTGCGGTCATGCAGCTGGCGTAGCAGCAGAATCCCAACAGCTGTACCATGTGCTGATTTACATCCTCGCAAGCACTCCATTTTCTCCCTCTACCGTTCCCACTCTGAACTTCTCACCTTCTTTCTAGCCATCCTAACAGAAGTGGCCTTCTGTTACTGCAAATGTGTGCATCTTCTTTAGAAAAACACTTGTTCAAGTCCTTTGGGCATATTTTATTTTATTTTGAGACAGGGTCTCACTATGCCACCCTGGCTGGCCCGGAACTCTTCATATAGATCAGGTCAGCCTCCGAAGTCACAGAGATCTGACAGCCTCTACCTTCTAACTTCTGGGATAGAGCCTTCAGTCAGATTTTAACGGTGTTTTTTTTCTCTTAAATAGCATGGATTCTATGCGTACTTTGGATCTGTGTTTGGATACTGATTCCTTATCACAAGAGTGCTTTCCCAGTATTTGGAGTGCTCATGTGGCTTTTTGTTTGTGGATTGTGCTCCTTCTGTGTGGATGATTGCCACGTCTAAGGTGAAATGGAGGCCCTCTCAGGCTTTCTTGGGGGAGTTTTAGCTTTCTGGTCTTTGTGAAGTTTTTTTTTTTTTCTTTTTAATCAATTTTGAGTTAATTTTGTGTGGTGTAAGGGGGCAGGCAGGGTGTTCCAGTTTCACTGTTAAGTGCTCCGTTATTCTGTTTTCCAGCACTACTTATGGAAGGACTCTGTCACTCGTGCCGCTCTGTGCTCCGCATCTTTGTTTAAGGCCAGCTGACTGCGTGGGGGTCTCTTTCTGTCCTCTATGCCGGTCCATTGATCTGTGCACCAGTTTTTACAACGCACCTTGTGCCGTCAACTCAGCATCGGGAAATACAACGAATGCTTCTAGCCTCGTGCATTTGAACTGGGATTGTACTGTTGATTTGGAGTCTTTTGTGGTTGCCTCTGGACATTAGGGTTGTCGTTTTTGAATCTGTGAAAAATGCTGTGAGATTTTTTTTTGGCTGTGTTACAGAGAGTTGTGAGCTGCCATGTGGGTGCTGGGAACCAAACTTGAGTCTTCTGAAGAACAGCCACTGCTCTTCAATGTTGAGCCACCTGTCCTGACCCTAGTGTGGACATTTTAACAGTGTCGGTTCTTCTAATCCACACATTGGCATAGATTCCTTCTTACTCTTATCTTTAACTCTTCCTATCATCGTGTTATTGTTTTCAGTGGTGTGTAGACTCCTAGTTAAGTTTATTACTAGATATTTTATTTTTATTGAGGCTGTATAGATGAGATTGTTTTCATAAGTTTCTTTTTTTTTAGACAGTTAAGTAGAGAATTATAACTGATTTTTGTGTTCTTCAAATTTACTGAGTTTGTTCTTAAGAGTTTTTTCTCTCTTAAAGACAAGGTTTTGCCATATAGTTGGGGGGCTTCATATTCATGACCTTCCTGCTTCCATCTCCTGAGTGCTAGAGTTATAGGTATGGCCCACCCCACCATGCCAAGCTTCGTTAATGCAAGCTGTCCTTGTTTAAGTAGAGGATTTTGGTATTTTAAATATACAGTAACAGGTCACTTCCTTCTTCATCTGGCACATGGGTGCCATGTGTTTGCTCTTCCTCAAGTGACTCCCCGGGCTATATTATCTTGGAAAGTGATACTGTTGTTTTCTTCCTGGTCTTATAAAAACACGAGAACTTTGCACCAAGTATAATAATGTAGCCGTGGGCTTATGATGTATGGCTTCTGTTATGTTGAGAAGCATCCCTTGTATATTTAATCACTGAAATAGTTTTTTTTTTAAATCATAAACAGTTGTTGAATTTTGTGAAACACTTTTCTTGCACTTGCTTACCTCTCATGGTAGCATGTACGGTAGCCAGTGACTTTGGTCTGTAATTTTCTTTTCTTGTCACTCATTTGTCTAGGTTTGGTATCAGGATAATGTTCTTGTAAAATGAGTTGGGAAGTGTTCTTCCTTCTTTAGTATTTTAGTAGAGTTTGAGAAGGACTTGTATTAGTCCCCCCCCCCCCTCTAAACAAGGTTTCTCTGTATAACAGCTCTGCTTGTCCTGGGACTCGCTTTGTAGACCAGGCGGGCCTCGAACTCACAGAGATCTTCCTGCCTTTGCCTCCTGAGTGCTGGGATTAAAAGCATGTGCCACTACACCTGGCTTGCCTTATATTGGTCTTGTGAAAAGTTTGATAGAGGCAGGTGTTGTACAAATGTTTGAAGCGCTTTCCTGGAGCCCTTCCATGGCTCTTTTTTCCAACAGTCTTAGAACTTAAGGTCTTACACACAGGTCTTTGATGTGTTCTGAGTTGGTTTCTGTACCAGGTAAGAAGCAGGGATCTAAATGCAACCTTCTACAAGTATCAACCTGGTTTTCCCCAGTTTCACTTTGTAAAGAAGCTGTTTTTCATGTTCTAGACTTTTGTATAAGTGGAAACACATAGTATGTTCTTTGTCTTTATGTGACTTATTTCACTCACCACAATGATTCGGACACTCGTTATCATCTTGTACCTGTTGTTTGGTCTTTTCCTTATGGATTGATGGATATTCAGGTCACTTACAACTTTTTAGTAAAATGATGGTGGATTTTAGCTGGATGTTGAGGTGTGAATGTCTGTGTGAATATATACTTTGTCATTTGGGTTATTTCCAGGAGTAGGATGGCTGGGTAATATGGTAGCAAATGTTTAACTTCTAAAGAAAGAGTCTAACCCATTCCCTGAATCATCATCTTCCTCTTGCCTCACGGCCATCAGTGAGACTCGCCTCATCTGCACCTTTGCTAGGAGGTGGTGCCCCGCAGCATACGAGTACACACCGTTGTCACATTATGGTTCCATTTGTACATTTCTCATAAGTCATGATGCTAACGGTTGTTTCATTATTTATTAACTGTATGTATTGTTTGGAGAAATGGCTATTCAGATTCTGCGCCCATCTTAGCTAGGATATCTGTCATTTTGTTATTCCATTACTTGTCTTTAGGTCATTTGTGAAGTAGATTGTCTTTTGTCTGAGTGCTCTTTATGTATTCCAGATGTAAGTCCTTCATCGTGTATTTCATTGGTGAATGTGTTTCCCCGCCCAAGGCTTGTCTTCTAACTCTCTTAGCAATCATTCAGAAAGTACGTTTTAAACTTGATGAAATTCAATGGGGCAATTTGCTCTTTTAGAGGCCATGATTTGGGTATTGTGCATAGGAAACAAGAGCCCCACCTAAGTTCACAAAGATTTCTCCTGAGTGTTTCATAGCTTTGGATTTTACAGTTAGAAATGTATGGAATTTGGGTTGAGTTTTCTATGGCCAAGAGGGCTGAGGCTGCTTCTGTGAGGCACCATTGTTCTCAGTCTTTGTTAAACAGTATGTGTGTAGTCACAGGCAAGGTGTGCTAGCTGGCCTTACACCATTCTCTCTACCTCAGTGCCTGAGAAGACTGTGACTGTCCATCTGAGTTGTGAGATCATCACTTACTCAATGTCCCCATGTCAGCAAAAGAATATTCTCATGTATTTGCTCTGAGTGAATATGTTTACTCTGGCTAAGGAGCTATCTCCACGTGTATGGAGTTATGCGCTCTGTGTTTAGAGTAGACAGCAAAAAGGGCTGGGGATCTGGACTGGTTTGACACTGGCCTCAGGAGCTCTCTTGGGCATCTCCTTTCTGTTCTGATTTCCTTGTCTGTGACCGCTTGGTTCCCTGGACTCCTACACTTCCAGTTCGTTCTCTGTCTTTGTCTCTCTCTGTCTCTGTCTCTCTCTGTCTCTCTGTTTCTGTCTCCCTCTGTCTCTCTCTGTCTCTGTCTGTCTCTGTCTGTCTGTCTGTCTGTCTGTCTGTCTGTCTCTCTCTCTCTCTCTCTCTCTCTCTCTCTCACACACACACACACACACACACACACACACACACACACACACACACACTGCCAAAACTGTGGGGATAAGTAAAAAAAGCAAACCCAGGAATTTTGTGTTCTAATTTTTTGCATGGCTTGAAATGTGTGTTTTTCTGTGACTGAGGTATGTAAAGACTGACATGTCATTTGAGAAATTGAGGATATAGCACGTTGTCCAAGCACTTGCCTACCTTACAAAAGGTTCTGTGCTCCATTTCAACTACCATTAAAAAAACACTTATTCTCGTCTTTATTCAGATCCCATTGTGTATTATTTTATTTATTGGTAACTGGTCTTGTAAAAGAGATCCTGTTGCTTATACAATAGTCCAATTTTTTGCTCACAAAGTTGAGATTTTTGTTTTTCTTAACATTTAACCAATTAACATGCTATTTTCTATTTCTAGAACCAAATCAGAAAGCAACTCTCACACCTATACCAGCAGGTGAGTGCATTCAAAGGTGGCATAAAGAAAGATGTTGAAAATGAACAATAACTTAATTATACATCTTAATGAAATTGTAGACACCCTAAATTCAGCTGGTGAGGTAGGGCTATGAAAAACCAGACTAAGAATATGTCATAGTTTTGCTTTTAGTAAGTCCTTCATTTATTTACTAATTTATTGGAATTCTAATCCCTCCCCCAACCTCCTGCCTGCAAAAATCTAAGGAATACCATGCTGAGTCATAACAGAAGAGATGTGCGATGCATGAGGAAACATAATGGCATCTAATACTTAGACATCATCAACCCCAAGTCATTAGTATACTGCTTGGGTAAACAAACCTTTGCCTTTCTCCCTGTTGTTCTTATGTTCTTTCTACCTAATCTTCTAAGATGATCCCCTAGTGTAGCTGAAAAGTTTTCTCTCCAGGTCCCGCCAAACCCCAGCAGTGCGACAGCCCACTTATAAAATAAACACACGGACGCTTATATTATTTAAACTGTTTGGCCTAATGGCTCAGGCTTCTAGCTATCTAGTTCTTACATCTTAAATTAATCAATTTCTATAAATCTATACCTTGCCATGTGGCTTGTGGCTTACCAGCGTCTTCACATGCTGCTTGTCATGGCGGCAGCTGGCAGTGTCTCCCTCCGCCTTCCTGTTCTCTCAGTTCTCCTCTCTGTTACTGCCTATACTTCCTGCCTGGCTACTGGCCAATCAGTGTTTTATTTATTGACCAATCAGAGCAGCACATTTGACATACAGATCATCCCACAGCACCCGAGTTCCAGAAGGGTTGTGTGAATGCCTTGTTTAGGGCTGCACACTCAGTTGTCACTTTCTCAGCAGCTTGAGCAACCATGTGTTTCTACGATTTCCATTGTTCATTACAGAGGGGCTTCTCTCATCAAAGCCAGGTATAACATGTATCTATGGGTGTAATAAAAAAAATAATGAGACGGTAGCTTGGGACCATGACAATTTAGCTACACAACAGCAAGTTTGAGCCCAGCGGCCTAAGATCTCCTTACATGATTTTCTTTTGACTGGCTTTGTTGGACCAGGCATGACTTGACTTTTGTGGAACAGGTCACAAACCCAAGCAGGCAGTGAGCAGTTGGTTACTGTTCTGACAGTCTTGCCACTGTTACACCAGTAGGTGTGTTTAGTTGGGAACTTTGATCCTGTAACTGGTAGGCTTCACAGTAGCCTGTGTAGCTCCTTCTGGCACCACGAAAGCTTCCAGCTCAGTCACATTTTGATTTCTTTATACCTTGCAACCGAGGCGCGTGGTGTCTTTAGCAATATGGTCTTATGACTTAGTTCTGGTGGGCAACCTAGTGGAATGATAATATCCTGCATCCTTTTGGGAGCCTCTTGGGTATCTCTGTCCAGAAACTCAGAAGGAAGTATATCTCGCACCTGGTACTGAGGTTTTTGTCTAATAACCCAAGGCTTTCTTGTAGTAATATCTGAAATGTGGGGTACCTGCTTCTCTCCTTCTTAATTTATATATTTTAATTGTATGGTTTTTCACACACTTGATTTTAGTTAACCTTCTTTCTCTTCCCCACCTCATCTTCCAATCCCCATCCTGCTTAAACTTAAGTCCCAGGTCTATGTTTTAATAATCATCCATGTTCTGTCATCCCCTCTCCCTAAGAGACCCTCCACACAAGTAGGCCTTTTCCAGGTTCCTGGTTTTTACTGGTCATAAAAGTTAAACACAAACTATAGATATTTGGAGCTAGAATCCATGGATGACAAAGAGAGCATTCAGTAGTTATCTTTGGGGGGGGGGTCTGGGTTACTTCACTCAATATATATATTTTAGTTCCATCCATTTACCTGAAAATTCATAAATTTATTTTCTTACAGAATGCGGTGGTTTGAGTAGGAATGGCCCCCGTAGGCTCGCATATTTGAATGCTGGGTCATCAGGGAGTGGCGCCATTTGAGAAAGATTAGGAAGTGTGCCCTTGTTGAAGTCATTGTGGCCTTGCTGGCCGAAGCGTGTCACTTGAGGCGGGACTTCAGATATCAAAAGTTCATGACAGGCCCAGTCTCTCCCTCCCTCCCTCCCTCCCTCCCTCCCTCCCTCCCTCCCTCCCTCCCTCTCTCTCTCTCTCTCTCTCTCTCTCTCTCTCTCTCTCTCTCTCTCTCCCTCTCCCCCCTCTCTGTCTCTGCCTATGGATCAGGATGTAGCTCTTAGTTACTTCATCAGCACTAGACCTGCCTGCTCCCTGCAGCCTGCCACCATGCTCCCTGCCATGATGATAATGCACTAAGCCCCTGAAGCTCTAAGTCCCCAATTAAATGCTTCCCTTTATAAGAGTTGCCTTGGTCATGGCCTCTCTTCACAGCAAAAGAACATTGACTGAGACACAGAAGAATGTAAATCCATTTTGTACATGGGTCACATTTTCAAGATCCATTCATCTGTTGATGAACATCTAGACAGATTCCATTTTCTGGGTGTTGTGAATAGAGCAGCAGTGAACATGGATGGGCAAGTATTGCTGTACGCCCAAGAATAGTCCAGTTGGGTCAAATGGTAGTTCTGTTTTTATATGTTTTAGAACCTCCACATTGATTTCCATGGTGGCTGCTTCAGATTATACTCCTGCCGTGGTATAAGTGTTCCCCTTCCCCCAATTCTTTTTTTTTTTTTTTTTTCTTTTGGTTTTTCAAGACAGGGTTTCTCTGTGTAGCTTTGCATCTTTCCTGGAACTCACTTGGTAGCCCAGGCTGGCCTCGAACTCACAGAGATCTGCCTGCCTCTGCCTCCCGAGTGCTGGGATTAAATGCGTGCACCACCACTGCCCGGCTTTCCTTCCCCCAATTCTTCATCAGCTTTTGTTATTTGTTTTCTTGATGATGGGACATTCTCACTGGGGTCAGGTGATATCTCAACATTGTTTTAATTTGCATTTTAATGATGTCGAACAGCTGTAAAATGTTTCTTAGCAATTTGTATTTTTTTTCTTTTGAGAATTCTCTGTTCAGAACCATGCCCACTTTTTGATTGGCTGGTTGATTTTCTTGATGTTTAGCTTCTAGAGTTCTTTGTGTGTTTTGTATTTGAATTCTCTGTGAGATACATGGCTGGCGAGGATGTTCTCCTGTTTGGTGGGCCACCTCCTTCACCTGATTAGCAGTTTCCTGTGCTGGACAGAGCTTTTCAGTTGCATGAGACCTCTCTTGTCAAAGGCTGGTCTTAATTCCTGTATAATTGGAATCTTATTCAGAAAGTCCTTGCCTGTACGTCTGTCTTCAACTGTACTCCCTACTTTTCATTCAGCAGTTTCAGACTCTCTGGTAATATGTTGAAGTCCGTGACCTACTTGAGGTTTTGCGCAGGGTAGGAGATAAATGTTTATTTCCATTCACATGTTGATGTTCTATTTTCTCAGTACCATTTGTAGATATTTTCTTTATTTATAGATATTTTCTTCAGTGTGTGTTTTTGGCATTTTTGTCGAAAAGTAGACTTATATCTGGATTTGCATTCTAGTCCACTGATCTATGTATCTATTTTGGTGACAGTATTGTGCTATGTATAGCTTGAAATCAGGTCTGATGTTACTTCCCATAGTATTCTTTATAGTCAGGATTGCTTCGTCTATCTTTGGTCTATTGTTCTTCCATACAAAGTGCTAGATTATTATATGTTTGTGAACAATGGCCCTGGGATTTGGATTGGGATTGCATTGAGTTTGTGGATGGCTTCTGGTAGGATGACCATTTTCATAGTTATTTGGATCTGTCTTAGTTAGGGTTTCTATTCCTGTGATGAAATACCATGACCAAAGCACCTTGAGGAGGAAAGGGTTTATTTGGCTTACAGTTCCTCATTGCTGTCCACCACTGAAGGAAGTCAAGACAGGAACTCAAGCAGACTAGGAACCTGGAGGCAGGAGCTGATGCAGAGGCCATGGAGGAGTGCAGTTTACTGGCTTTCTCTCCATGGCTTGCTCAGTCTGATTTCTTTTAGAACCCAGGACCACAGCCCAGGGATGGCACCACCCACAATGAGTTGAACCTTCCCTCATCAATCACTAATTAAGAAAATGTCTGACAGGCTTGCCTATGGCCCAATCTTTATGGAGGCATTTTCTTAATTGAGGTTCCCTCCTCTCAGATGACTTTAGCTTGTGTCAAATTGGCATAAAACTAGCCAACACAGGATCAATGAGTGTGGGAGGTCTTTCCATCTCTTAATATCTTCATTTTCTTTCTCTAGGTCTCTTAAAGTTTTTACTTTAGAGGTCTTTCCCCCTTTGGTTAGATTTTTTTTCCAAGATTTATTTTGTGGCTACTGTGAACGAAATCTCTGCATTTCCTTTTCAGTATGCTTGCCACTGCTGCAGATCATGAATCTATATTGATTTTATCCTGCCATTTTGCTGTAAGTGTGTATCAGCTCTAAGAGCTTGTATGGTGGACTCTTCAGAGTCTCTTACGCATGAAGTCATATTGTTTGTAAACAGGGTTATTTTTATTGTTCCCTGACACATTGTATACCTTTTATGGTCTTATTTATCTAAGACTTTCCAAGCACTCTACTGAATAGAGTGAAGAGAATGGGCATCCTTGTCTTGTTCCTGATGTTCGTGGAAATGATTTGATCTTTTTTCCATTCATTGTGATGTTGACTATGAGCTTTTCATATATAGACTCTATTATGTTTAGGTATGCTTCTCCATCTCCAGCTTCTCTATGATTTTTATAATGAAGGGAGTTAGATGTCAAAGACCTTTTCTACCCCTATTGAATTAACCATGTGATTTTAGTATTTGAGTTCATTTATGTGATGAATTATATTTGTTGATTTATTTATGTTAACTATCTCTGTGTCTCTGAAAGAAAACCAAATTGGAAATGATGAATGATGCTTTTCATGTGATCTTTAATATTTGGTTTACAAATATATTTTTGAGAAATTTTGCATCTGTATTCATAAAGGCTATCAGACTTTTCTTTTTTTATTGTTGTTGTGTCTTTATCTGGGTTTTGGTATCAGGCTAATCCTGGACTGATAAAATGAACTTAAAGCATTCCTTCATTTTCTGTTTTATGTAATAATTTGAGTACTACTGTTGATAATTTTTTTTATTAAAGGTCTGATAGAAATCTACAGTGAATCCTTTGGGGTCTGGACTTTTTTTTTTCTTTAATTGGAAGAGTTGTTATTATTGCTTTAGGCTCATTGCTGGTTATATATCTGCTTAAAGTATTTCTTCCATTTTGGTTTAATTTCGGTATATCACATAAGTCTAGAAAAATCATCCATTTACCTTTGTAATATTTTTTTAATTTAGAATTTTTGTGTCCTTATGGGTTTCTGAATTGCACTGATGTCTATTATAATGACTCACTTGTAACCTCTGATTTTACTAATTTGCTTCTTCTTTCTTTAGTTGGTTTGGTTAAGGCAGCAGTTCTCAACCTATGGGTCACGACCCCTTTGGTGTCACATAGAAGATATCCTGGATATCAGATATTTACATTATGATTCATAATAGTAGCAAAATTACAGTTATAAAGTGGCAAGAAAACGATTTTATGGTTGGGGTCACCACAACAAGAGGAACTATGTTGAAGAGTCGCAGTCTTAGGAAGAACCATGAGTTAAAGGGCTGGCAGTCTTGTTTATCTTTCAAAGAACCAACTTCTTGCTTTATTGTTGTTGTTTTTAAAATAACTCTTTCATGAATGCATGCTCTGATCTTTATTATTTCTCCTTTCCTACATTTTGGGGTCTGGTTGGTTCTTGCTTTTTTCCTGAGGCCCTCAGGCACACCATTAAGTTATCTATTTGGGTTTTCAAGGTGTTTTTGATCTAGGCTCTTAAAGCTGAAGACTCTCCTCTTAGGACTGCCTTCACTGTATAGAGTTGGGAATGTTGTGTTTTCACTTTCACTCATTTCTAGGAATCCTTGCATTTTCTTTTATGACTTCTTCAGTGATCCATCCATCATTTGGTTGTGTACTTTTTTGTCTCAACAACTGTGCACATTTTCTGTGGTATTAGTCATTCTTGAATCCCATTTCATTTTTATTATTTTTTTAAGAGAACTTCATATATGAGCACTACTGCTGCCCCTTCTTTCCCTCTCCAGCTCCTCCTTTGTCCCCTTCCCAAACTTCATGATTTGATTGTCAAGAATCTTTAATTGTCTAGTATGTATATATATATGTAATATGCATACATGGATATATAACCTACTGAGTCCATCCAGCTTTTTTGTATGCACAGTTGTTCATGGCTGACCACCTTGGATTGGACAATGAGTATGGGAGTAGGAGTCTGTCTCTGGAGCAAACTGACTGTGCCTCTCTCAGCAGCCATTGACTACTTGTAGCTCTTCCTCATAGGGTGGAACCATGTGGAATTTCCTCTGTATGTTTTGGTACATCAACTGATGTCATTATGCCAGGCTTTTTCAGACTACCGTATTGTTGAGATTTTATGGGTGCATTTTTTCCCTCTGTCATGTCTATGGGACACTAACAGGATTCCTGAGCCTCCTTCCGCCCCTGTTGCAATTTTTCCCTGAGTCTTCAATCTAGGGCTTGCAGTGTAGGTGTATTGGTTGGATCTGGGCTCTCCACAGTCACTTGGGATATTTCTTGGTCAGAGTGGTAGGAAATGTGTGCTAATGGAAGCAGAAGGTTGGACAGAACTGATAAGATCCCACCACTCTGTTACAAGAGCCTCTGTCTTGTGTCTATATTGTGTTCTCTGGGACTTTCAGGTCATGTCCATTCTTTTCTCTTTCTCTCTATTTCATTTGGTTGATTAAAATGGAATAGCAGCTTAAGATTCTGACTTTTGGTATAATGATACAAAAAGAAATTTGCCAGCAAGGTTTTTTTTTTTTTTTTTTTTTTTTTTTTTTTTTTTTTTTTTTTTTTTTTTAAACCTACAACTTTGAAGGGAAAGAGGAAGTGATTGCAATAAGAATAAAAATAATACAATTTGCACAGATTGTATCCTGTGGACCTAAAGGGTGTTTTCTTATTTATTTAGAACAAAATCCCAGACAAGCAGTGGAACACCTACCAACAGGTGAGTGTGTTAGAAAATGCTTCTTAAAATGAACACACTTCAAGTGACATTATTAATCCATGGTTGGTTAATTCCTAAGTATCAATTAGATGAATGGCTAAAATACTAGACCAATAAATGAACTACTTATATTTCCTTATGTTGCTATTGCTAACGAATATGTAAATCTAAAGTAGCTATTGCTAATTATATGTAAATAATGTACTATGTTTCTATTCAGTTTAGAAATGTTCTAAGTGTTCTGGAACTTGCTCTTCCCATTAGAACGGAGTTGAGAAATTGTACCTAAGAATATCTAAGGATCCACAAATTGGGTTTATAAAACAAAAATTATTATAGACTCTTTTATCTGTAAGGTTGGCCACAGTATTTATGGTTTATGAGTTTTAAGGATAAAAAAAATCATTTGTGATACAGGTGTGATTGCATATGCCTGTAACCCCTGCATTTGGGATGAGGAGGTGGGAAGATCGGGGTTAGAGGTCAGCTTGGCCTAAATGACCAACTCTTTTTCTTTCTCTTAAAAAAAAAATTTTGGCTAAGTGGTCCCAACCTTCTCTTAAGAGTAAGGTTACGCAACACCAGTGGTCATCCCTCAAAGCATATGCATGCAAGCAACGCTGAACAGACTTAGCAGGCTGTGTTTATATATTTATATGTATGCAATAACTAATTAAACCATTAATTTATTATTAATAATTAATAAATATTAATTAAATCATTAAATGCACTAATAATTAAAGAGGATGACAGGGATTGAGAGCGAGCAAAGGGCTTGGCATGAGAGGTGTTGGAGAAAGGAAAGGAAATGTAGGGAAATTGTGTAATTATATTTTAATAATAAGAAAGAGTAAGGCAGCTGTTCATCGTGCTGCACATCTGTAATCTCAACACCTGGGCCATGGAAGCAGGGAGGAGCAGAGGCTCTGGGGCATCCTCAGTTACTTAAGGAGTTCAAGTACATCCCGGACTACCTGAGAACCCATTTCGACAGAATAAATAAATAAAAATTAAAACGTGCTTTACCACACAACAAGCAAAAAGAGATGGAAAAAATATGGATATTTAACTTTAAAAAATAGATATATTAATGTACTATAAATATTTCATTATGTCTGAAAAATGCGAAATTTGTAAATGCTTTTCAGTTAAATTATTTCTTATTCAAAAATTAAAAATCCTCAGTTATTTGAGGCCAAGACAATGTAACGAACATACAGAACTGAAAGCATCCTTTGAGAAGCCCCGTGTGGGGGCACACAGGTTTGCTCTTGGCAGCCGCCCCCCTCACCCCTTTTTTTTACTTTGTGAAAAAGTGGCCGAGCTTGGAGCCACTGCCCTGAACTGTGTTTTGTTCTCTTCTGCAGTTATTAGCCATTCCTTCCGGAAGAGGCTAGCACCCAGGGGCTCACTGAGAAATGGAAGAGTCCACGTTCTTCCCTTGGTCACAGCTAAAGGAGCTAATAAACGGAATGTGGACCAATTTGCAGGCTTGCTCGTCTGTTTTTCTGTGCCGTTTCCTCTGCCTTGGTATTCAGCCCACTAGTAGTTGGGTCACACCCGGTGCCCGCCCCCCCCCCCCCGGGGGTGGGGGCGGGCATTCAGTGGTATCAACTGTGTGTCTTCTTCACGGACTCCCTGAGCTCTTCCTGTTAACCTTCAGCATCTCCCATGTCTGTAATTGGCGACCCTCATCCCCCCGACCCCCCAACTTCCACCCCACCACCTTACCGCTTATGCTTTGCACCCTGGCCTTCTGGGTCAACCGCCTGAATTAGAGCCTTTCTGGGTGTGCACCCTAGCCCTGACCTTGGCTAGAGAGGAAGAAGCAAGGTGAGAGCTGGCTGGGATTCACTGCTCTGCTTCCTGACTGCGGAGGGGGGGGGGGGGAGTGCCGCGGCTTCTCTACCGGGAAGGGCTGTCACCCTCAAACGGTGAGCCAAGATCAATGACTCCTTGTGTCACTTTTGTCGGACAGATTGTAACAGTGATGTGAAGAGTCACCCAGACAGGCACCCCACTTCTCACCAATGTCCAAACGTGCAGCTTCAGGTATCCGCCCAGGAAGGCAAGCTTCAGACCCTGCCTTGCCAGACCATCCTATTGCCAGGAGCCTAGAGACGTTGAAAGGAATGGTGGGTGCCCAGAAGCCTCCTCACCCATGGTAGCTGAAGCTGCAGACTGTCCTGTGCTGTGTGACATCCTGGAAGAGAGCTAGACTCTCTGAAGAGACACGTTTCTGGGCATGCCTGTGAGGGGTTATCCAGGTTGTGTGAAGGGAGATGGGAAGGGCTACCGTAAATGCACATAGTACCGTTCCACGGGCTGCGGCCCAGACTCCAAAGGTCTTGGCGTATATACTCAGGACTGCTTCGCTTACCCATTGACCTGTCACCCCACAGTGTGCTTGGCAAGGAGGTAGCGTGCAAAAGCAAGTTTGCGAAGGAAGACTGAGAGGCAACTCCAGCTGACTCATGCTTCTTAACAGGGGGCGCGGGCGGGGGGAGGCGGAGGTGAGGAGCCCAGTTGGCTCTTGGTAAATGACAAGAATAATCTTGATAACTCCAATAGTTAAGAGTGATATTCTGTTTATAGGGCCTTTTCACTTTTAATACAAATTTCGAAAGAATCCGTGCTTATTATCGCGGTCTCAGTTCTTCGTGAGGTCGGGCTTCTGTCATTCAGCAGTTTATCTGGGTCAAACATTTTGGACTCAGGTAGCCCTCCGCCCTTAGGAACTTCTTTCTCTCCTGATTGGTCCTTCAGGGAGCTTGGGTTCACACGCTCCCCTCCATCATCTATTTTGAACAGTCACAATGGGGTGCAGGCAGTATAGCAGCAAGTGGAAGTCTTTCTTTTCTTTTTTTTTAATAAAAGATTTATTTATTTATTATGTATACAGTGTTCTGCCTGCATGTATGACTGCACACCAGAAGACAGCACCAGATCTCATTACAGATGCTTGTGAGCCACCATGTGGTTGCTGGGAATTGAACTCAGGACCTCTGGAAGAGCAGTCAGTGTTCTTAACCTTGGGGCCATCTCTCCAACCAAGTCTTTCTTAAAGGGCCCGGTCTGTTTTCTAGACTGGCTAAAGTCCTTCTGATCCTCCTTCATTCACCCCCTCAGAGATCAATGCCGACCGCCAGAGAGGATGCTGGTGACAATTGGTCCGGCTACTTCCTGTGAAAAGAGGGTGTTTTATGGTGTCAATCAGAGTGAGTGAGGTGGACCCCCAAGAGCAGTTCTCTCAGACCCGTCAAGAGGGAGGGCTATTTTGGAACTCAGTTGTCTGTGTAGACCCGGGATGCCATAGAGCCATGAGGTGACCAGGTGTAATGCAGACCAGGTAACATCTGTAGCTATAAAGAAAAATGAGTAATCGAAATAATTATAACCCCTAGTGAGAACGTGACTTACAAAATCTGACAAACAGTTGGTGCGGTTTTGCCCTCCTCTGAGGAGGACAAACACATGAGAAAACTGTTCAAAACCCTCTCAGGATGTGTCATAAACATCAGCCAGGCATTTCCAAGTGCACACCACGGCAAAGCGGTGTCCTCAAAGGGTCGAAAAGCCACTCATTTGTCACCCACGTTCAGGGGTCAGCCACCCTGTCTCTTCTACCATCCCCTCATGGGAAACACTAGAGCCAAGTTAACAGAGAGAATACTTCCACATCACTATCAACGTGTCTTATTCAGAAAGGTGGACTGGAACAGGCTGAACTTTACAGGGAGCCCTGGAACACAAGGGTGATGCTTAGAAAGCTCACACTAGGGGCCTGTCATAGTAAATGCTGTTCATCTCCCCATCCCCAACAGTAAACACTCACTTCCCATGTACCGACGGGACTGACTGGGAGTGGACACCAGGGACCAAGTCTGGGTGAGGTCAGGGTCCCATTCTCATTGGGGCAAAGCCGAAGGCCATTCTCTCACAGCCTAGGAGGAAGAAGTAATACCACTGGGCTCTGTTTTGTAAAACTGCCCAGTGGTTTCCCACAGACATGAGTATTCTGGACAGCTGGACCTAACTCTGTGTTTGGTGACTGGAGACATAATCCTTTCACCCAGTCAGGGAACATAGGCGGTTAGAATGCAGTATGCCATATTATAGTCTCCAGGGCTTATTATCCAGAGAGGAAGGGGGATCACATGTGGTAAATGTATGGTTAGACTTTGTTTCCACATTCAGGAGGACAGGCCACGGGCCCATGGACAGCTCAGATCCCATTTGAATTAAGATTCTTAGTAGATCTCGGTGGGCCCGAGTACAAAAAAAAAAATCTCTCTCAAGTAGTAATGGAGGCATATTCCTGAAAAATACATTCTTTATTCCTCTAATCCTGGATTTTGCTTTCTTTTCCATTACAACATTACAGCCTTTTCCCTCCTCCTAAAATAACAGGCAACTCATATGTCTTAAACCAGGGCGGGAGGCCTTTTTTAATGAGTGTTTCTCCTTCCATGTTACTTCTAAGTTGTCTTACAATCCCTAGGCCTGCACCAATTCACTCTAGTGAGTCCCATCTGCTACAAGATTCGGCCACAACTTGTGTGGGGGGGGCTTTGGGGTCTACTGTCTCCCTGGGCCAGTGCTAAGGTAGCCACCGTAGAGACTGGGTCTGTTGGAAAACTGGCCTAAGGAGAGTTAAAAGCGATGGACCTGCAATCTGGAAACACCCCACTACAGGGTAAGTATAGTGGGTGCTGTTCCCAGGTAAGCAAAAATCTAGGAGTGCCCCAGAGGCTCACAGGGCTACTCAGCCCTCAAGGTGAGACTAGTCTGAGGAGGCCTTTTCAGATCTGCTAGGTCTTGCTCAGTTCAGTCTGCAAAGTAAGATTGACATGGGAGGTAAGTGGCCCGGGTCACACCTAGCAGCTGGGTTCGTCTACGAGGGAACGCCATGGGAATCCCACAGGTGCAGGACATTGCCTTATGTTACAATGGATGTTACATATCCCATCAGGTTCATTAACCTTCTATGCGGATATTTTATTTTTACCTGAGAGGGGATCTTACAACAGACAGAGGTTAGCCCATCAACAGTTCCTGGCCAGGAGCAGTCATTATATTGATGGCAAAGCAGGCAGGAATTTGACAATTTCTATTTCTAGTCCAGAAAGGACTAGGGAAGGATTGAAAGAAGTGCTCTTATCAGGGCTAGGGCCAAGATGAGAGAGTAAAAGTCCCCCCAAAGATTCCTCTTTTCTGCAGGTCGGAGGTGGTCCTGCAGAAGAATTTTAGCCATGAATCCATGCTAGCTACCACTATGACTATGGAGGTAGACAGAAGGCAGAATAGGAACCCTGCCAACTGAGGCTCAGAAAGGAGTCTCCTTGAGGACTTTGACCAGGACCAGATTTCCAGGACAGAATGGGGAGCCCCCACCTCTCTCCTTTCAGGGGCTGCCTTCCTGACCTCTGAACTTGTTAGAACCTGGCTAGATAAGGTATACTAGCTGGATAATCTCTAAGGGAAAAGCTTCAGAAAGAGTCATTCCCAAGGCTCATAGGGTAATCTTTAGCCACATCAAAGCTAACAGCAATTGCTTTCTTCAAGGAATTTGGAATTCTATTCAAAAGGGCTTTTATCATCTTCTGTGCTCCCTCCACCCGTAAAGATGCCCACCCATACTAGCAGCAAACTGGTTTTAAGTCTTCTTGTTGAGTGGGTATAAATCTATTCATTGTCTTCTAGACATTTTCGGACTCTGTGTGCCACAGAGAGGCAGGTGATAGCTATGGGGACTTGACAGACTTTGAATCCCTGAGCTATCTAGATAACAGCCCCTGAGATTGCTCTCTCTACAAACGTTCTTTGAACTGGTTGAATGGAGTTTTCCCTTTGCACATTTAGTAGAGCAATTTTAAAGCTCTTCCTGTGTAGGCATTGAGACAGCTTCAGGTGACCATCAGTGGTGACTGTAACCTCCCAGGGAAACAGGGCTGCATCTAATAAGTCGAACACCTCCTTGGAGTGTTGTGATAAGTGTCCCCCTTTTTCAAGACAGACGGAAGACACAGGGAGAAGAGAAGAAAATTCAAATTTAGGCTCTCTCTTGGTCAAACCAATCCAAGAGGAAGCTGCTCTATTTTTATTGTTTGATGCACCATTGATGGAAATACCACAAAAACAAACAACTCAATTAAAAAATCAAATTGGTGATGGAACTAAACAGTTCTTGGGTTTTGTTTGTTTGTTTGTTTCTTTTCCGAGACAGGGTTTCTCTGTGAAACAGTCCTGGCTGTCCTGGAACTCACAGAGATCCACCTGCCTCTGCCTCCTGAGTCCTGGGATTAAAGGTGTGTGCCATTACCATCCAGCAGAACTAAACAGGTCCTAAAAGATAAAATATGGTTGAGAAACATTTAAGCAATGTTCAACATCCTTAATCATTTGGAAATCTCAAAACTACTTTGAGATTGCTTCTTAACTCCAGCCAGACTGGCTAAAACCCAAAAACAAATGACAAAGGCTTATTTGGATGTGGGGGAGGGAACATGTATTTGATGCTGGTGAGAATTCAAACTGGCACAGGCACATGGAAATTATTATGGAGGTAAAATATAGCTCTACCATATGATCCCAAATATAACAGCAATACCCAAAGAATTTTATATCTTACTGCAAAACACTTGATTTTCCATGTTTATTGCTGCTCTAGTCATAATATCCAGGAAACAGAAACAGCCTAGATGTCCATCAACCGGTGAATGGATAATGAAAATGTGTACACTTGCCCAGTGGAATATTATTTAGCTATGAAGAAAAACAAAATTATGAAATAGGAAGGCCGGTGGACAGGGCTGGAAACAATCATTCTGAGCCAGGTAACCTTGACGCAGGAAGATAAACATCACATTTGATCTCATTCGTGTCAGTTTCTCCACACAAAGAGAAAACAACCAGGAAACTGTAGTAGAAAGTGGACACTTCTGGCAATTACTGCCATTTTAACATACTAAATACTCCAGTCTGTGAGTGTGAGAGGTTTCCATTTTCTTTATTTTATGGATATATAAATGCAGAGACATTTCACAACTACCATTTATTCATTTCACAACTGCCACAATTACCGCATCCTAGCCATTCAAAATGTTGCCACCATACTGTAGGAATCCCTTGGCCAAAGGCAGTATCATGTTGTTGCTGACGTCCATTACTTCTTGTTTTCAGTGTCTGTGATATAGTAGGGAGTCTATTAGTTATATGACCGCTCTGATGTGATAATACCCCAAAGGAACAACTCAGGAGAAAGATTTATCTCGGACCGTGGTTTCAGAAGGCATTGGTCCATCATAGCTAGATTGCACGCAGGAGCGGCTGCTTTTCACGGCACAAGTGTGTGCAGAAGCTGCTCATGTCACCATGGACTTGGAGGGAGGGAGAGATGGGAGAGAGAGTAGACCCTCCGATCAACCTTCCCAATGCTGTGACTCTTTACTACAGTTCCTCATGTTGTGGTGATTCCCCAACCAGAAAATTATTTCGTTGCTACTTCATTACTCTAATTTTGCTACTGTTATGAATCGTAATGTAAAGATCTCATATGTGACTCCCCCAGGGGGTCATGACCTACAAGTTGAGAACTGCTGGAGTAGGGGGAAAGAGAGGAAATATCAGGGGCCAGGTAGAATGCTCAAAGGCCTACAGTAGTGATCACCCCTAATGATCCACCTCCTCTGGCTAGACCCCACTGCGGAAAGGTTCACAGCCTCTTTAAATAGCCCTACCGGCTGAAGGGCAAACACTCCACACACAAGACTGTGGACAGGGGCCTTTCAAATTCAGAATTGCTGTTAGAGAGGCCGTGCCAGAAATCGAGGTACATCAGCAGTATCGCTCAGTGTCCGTGTGTCCTGGAGATTATATGGACACCCACACGGAACATTAGTTTTTCAGTCCTGCCAGAAACATCAGAAACTTGAATATATATATGTAGGAATCTGACTAGGTCAGCACAGGTCATGTTCTTCCAATGGTTAGGAATGCCAGGCACGTCAGCTTGCCTTTCAGGCAGACATGTAGGGAGGTTGGAAGGCACACCTCTTTCTCTGATTTTAAGATCTATCTCTGTGGCCCAATTTTCCTTTATATTCCTGTTTCATCTTTCTCTGCTCCCTTTGGGCTTATTTGTCAGCCTGAGCTCTTCAATTACTAATCCATCAAGCGGCTGTGTCCCGTCTACTCCTTCTATCCTGTGCGACTTTGTTACTTGGTCCCTTTTAAAAGTGAACTGTCATCTGTTACCCTTTCTCGAAGTTTCTCACCATGGCAAAGCAATTGCAAAGCAAATTTATAAACATGTTTTATCTTTTGCAACAAAATTATAGTTAATGTGGGGTGTGGCTAGATCTTTATAGTACTTAGGATTTGGGCTAGAGTCTACAAAGAAGGGAATGCCCGTGGACACCAGGAAATCATTATTTGGTTCTTGTACATATTTTTTTTTTTTTTGAGAATTTCTTAAATGAGTTCTGTACTTAGGGCATTTTCACTATTTCTGTTCCCCGACTCCTCTAGTGTACTTCCTATTCCCTCTTGGATTCATAACCTCTTCTTTAATATTATTCTTTTAAACACTCACAAACATACACACGCATGTGCATGCAAACTCTAGGGTCCACTTAGTGTTGCTTGCACACGCATGTGTTTAGGACTCAGAACTTGGAACTGGATGACTTGCTGGTCTCTCTAGAAAATGGATTCTTCCTTCTCTCGGCAGCCATTGATTGCCTGGCGCTTACCATCTAGGGCTGGGCCTTTTACATTTCTTCCTTCACCAACACTGGCATGTTGACTGTTGTTGATATCAGGACTTGGTTAGACCACCATATCGCCAAGATTTTGTGGGCACAGCTTTACCTGTCATGTCTAGAGGACACCATCTCCCATCAGGAGTTCTGGTCCTCTGGCTCTTACACATTTTCTGCCCCCTCTCTCCTGATTTTCCTGGTGGGAGGGTCGTAGATCTATCAGTCGGGGTCGAGCACCCCACGGCCACTTCGTCTGGGCACTTCGACCAGTTATGGATCTCTGTAAGAGTCTCCACCCGCTGTAAAAATATGAAGCTTCTTTGATGAGGGGCTGGAGCTGCACTTTCCTGTGGGTCTCAAGATATGTATCTAGATGCAGAAATTATATCGGTTCAGAAACATTGCAATAGTAGGTTCTTCTACTCTAAAATCTATGACCTACCTCTTCTGCCATGGGTACTTGGCTAGGTTTGTACCAAATTTACCAATCTTGAATTCTCCCCCACCCCAGCGAGTGGGCCTTAAGTCGTCTTATTAGACAGCTGTCAGTTACCCCAAGATAAAAGTGCCATGCTTGCACTTGAGGGTGTCTTGTTCCCCCCTTTGGCAGCTTGCACAGCACCTTCAGAAACTATGAGAGCCCCGCTCAGGGAAAAGGCTCCCGGGGGGCAGTTCTACTTTGGTCCCATAAGGTCTTGTGTTCAAAGTGTGGTGTCTTCAGCAACACGGTCCTGCCTTCAAGTTCTGCGAGGCAACCAAGGGCTTTGATCTCCTTGACAAAAAACTACAAAGGAGGTTTTTGGTAGCTTGTCTGCATCTCTTGGGGAGAGCATTATCACCCATTGTGGCATAACTCCAATTAAAAAAAAATATATATATATGTATATGTATATATATATGTACATACACATACGTAATATATGTATTTTAAGTAAGCTTATAAAATGTTTCCTGTGGCTTAAAAAAAACTTTGTGTTGTTTATCTTTCTCCCTCCCTCGGTTAAGTTTCTTGCCAGCTCCCCACGTTTTTTGTGTTTCTTCCCTTCAAAGCATCTATGCCCTACCATCTATGCCCTACCGTCTCCCTCTCTAGGACTCTTCCTCTCCTTTCTCCACGGTTGCATTCCCGGCTTTTGTAGTTACTTCCGCTTATATACCCACCCCTTTAAAAGACTAATTAAAGGAGAAACCCAGGGTTGCAGGCTTTGGAGTGTGTGTGACAATAAGATCCTGCAGAGACTGTTTTGAAAGGAGTTTTGACCAAGGAGTATTTTAGGGAGTGTTGGGCACGCAGCTGCAAAGAAGAAAAGCCATGTTTACAGCATTTTATTGTGCTCAGTTGTTGGGGCAATATGCTAGACTATCATGGAGGACCCGTGGCTGCCATCAGTAACCTGAACACTTCCGAGTATCTTTTCCTCAGTTAAGTGGAAATTGAAAAGAACGATAAACGATCCAAAGAAAACCAGCCCTCCGTCGCCTGAAGAGTAAACTGTAGACCGCAGCCTTCCTTTCACAGTTCTGAGGATGGTTGGTACAGGCAGCCTACCTGCATCCCCTTCTCCTGCCCTTTCCTCACTGGTTTCCTTGGAGACAGCTATGTGGGTTCGGGGCGCGAGCTGTCATTACTGGCTACAACGCCCTGCCCTCCGGCCAGGCCAGCCCGATGCTCCTCAGCTCAGCTCCAGACCATCCAGGGAGCCATGTTCTTCCTTCTAGTGCTGTTTACGGGTCTTAGTGGGCTGCAGGCCGGCCAGAGTGAGTCCAGAGATCCAAGAGTCTCGGCTTCCGAGGGGCCAGGGTGTCTGAGGGACAGGGAGGGCTTCACTTAGTCCCAGGCTGGCACATTACACTGGCTTTGCTTTCTCTTTGCTTCTCGTTGGTTGCAAAGCATTTCCTGGTGTGGGACAGGTTTTCTATTTTTTTTTTTTTTTGGTTTTTTCGAGACAGGGTTTCTCTGTGTAGCTTTGCGCCTTTCCTGGAGCTCACTTGGTAGCCCAGGCTGGCCTCGAACTCACAGAGATCCGCCTGACTCTGCCTCCCAAGTGCTGGGATTAAAGGCGTGCGCCACCAACGCCCGGCTTTCTATTTTTTTTTTTAAATTATCAATTTTTAAAAATTCATTTTACATACCAAAGATCCCCCTCTTCCCTCCTCCCGCCCCTCCAGCCCCCCTCCCATTCCCAGAGGGAGGTACATTTAGTAGTGGCAGGTCCAACCCCCCCCCCCCCCTTTTCCCATTTCTGTTTCTATGTAAGTGGTAATCAAGGCTCAACGAATCAATGCAAAACAAAAACCAACAAAAAAAACTCTGTTTATAAAAAAAATTCTTTTTTTAGCAACTGTTGCCCTTTTTGAATAAATTCTTTTAAAAAAATTTAGTTAATATTTTTCATACAACATATTTTGATCAAATTCTTTCCTCTTCCCCAGCTCCTCTTTATCTCCCTGCCTACCCAACTTCATAATCTTTCCCCCTCCACCACAAAAAAATCAAAACAAAAGCCCAATAAGATAAAAAGTACCAAATCGAAGCACACACCACGCTGTGGAGTGTGGTTGGTATTACACAGCGCTATGCCATTCGAGAAAACTGATTTTCGCCTTCTTAATAACCATCCTCTCCTTCAGGATGGTGCTCTCCTAATGAGTCTATGCTTCTAAGCTTTCCCTGTCACTGGTCACTGTAGCTCTCTGTATTTCAGGAGTTTAGCTGTGAATTGAGAAGAGGGAGGGCAGTGGGAAGGGAGAGGAGGGGAGAGGGAGAGGGAGGGAAGAGAGGAGAATGGATTAGCAACATTTTAATAGACAGTGGGAAAGGGAAAGGACATGATGTGTCAATCACCCAAGACAACTACTTATGTAGAGAAACAGATGCACAATTAGATTTTAAAAAAAAATGGATCTCAAAATGGTAGCAGTTGTTTTAATTTTTAGGTCCTCAGAAAACCATCCTACAGACAACAATTCCCGAAAAGATTTCATCATCGGATATGGAAGAGGACCCTGAAAATCACGTAATAGCAACACCATCTTTATATGTTACATGTGTGAAGTTGTGCACATCATGACGGGAACTGGGTCGACAGAGGTGGAGCTGGTGGAGCTGGTGGAGCTGGTGGAGCTGGTGGAGCCCAGAAACGCTTCCCTGCAGCAGAGCATTGTGGGATAGGAACTTCCTGGATGGGACCTCACACGTGCCAAAAAGGTGGCAAGCACCTAGAATGTCCCCCTAGCATAGGATTAGGGTGAGGCTGTGATACAGAGGGTGAGATGAAGCACACTGTCTGGAGGGGGGGGGGAGCTGAGAGTATCTTACTAAATCAGAAGATGCCAGGGGATGCCAGGCAAACTTTTGCCCCAGAAGTGTTATGAAGGTCTGTCTCGGGTACTAAGCTTCACCACCTACTTCTCAGTTCAGAATCATGAAGACTCAGAAATCCACATGGGAAGGGAAGCCAAAAGACCCTTGCATAGTTTTGTTAATTTTGCTATTCCTTTAAAACATAAAGTGGAGCAAACATATAAGTTAGCATGTGACTGACATTTAAAAAATATTCTTGTTACAGATTGCATATCTTATTAAAATAGCTGAAAAACCATATTTTGCCCATCTTAAGAAACAGTAAGTAATTATTTGTTATTCCAGATTTCAAGTTTTTGAGTTTTATTGTAGGAGTGATGATTATAATCATTACAGTTCAAATGTATAACTGGCTATTGAATGCTGGCCCTTAGACGATGCCATAAAACAAGATACACAGGGCATTTATAGCACAGGAAGACACAGTCCGAGGCACTAACACTAAGAAACAGAATTTTGTTAAAATATGATGACAAATGCATAAGTAATGTTCTTAGCAAGTCAGTGAAGGCTTTTTGGAATAGAGGTAAGTTGTGACTTGATAAAGGATAGAGATAAAGGGCTTTGGAAAAGTTAGTAGGAGATAAATCCTAGAAGATGTGTAAGGACAGTGTATAAGGACATGTGCATGCACTGTGCATACTCCTGGGTCAGGTGATCAGTGTAAGGGGCTGATGAGGATGGGCCATCAGTGACATCACGAGGAGACAGATTCCATAGACCTCAAGGTAGAATTAGTAGAACAACCGAGAAATAGCGAGAGACCCCAGATAACTCAGCTGTTGCTCAAGAAAATGGGGAGATTGTTGTGTGTTTACGTGATGATTATAAACCAGGGAGATACTTGTAGGAAGACTGAGTACTTATGTCCAAGGCGGTATTTCCCACAGGAGAGGTATATATAAGGCTAAATCTCTGATGATGTTCAACAGATGTATAGGCTTCATAGTAAACAGTAGCCATGTTGTTAATTATTATTATTATTATTATTATTAATGAATACATATACAGAAAGTGTTTATAAGCCTTGGGAAAGTTCAATACTTTGGGGTGACATGGGCAAGTGTGTAGCTAACATGGAAGATGAGGCTGAAGAAGCAGAGGAGGACAAGAGGCAGAAGAGGAAGTATAATAAATGTAGATATTGGATGGAGTGGTCCTTGTTTCAGAGAGTATCTGGTAATCAGTACAGTTATGGCCAGGAATGTGCCTTTCGGATTTGAAAAACTAGTTTTAGACATTTTCCACAGAACCTTAAGGGTGGTTAAAAACCTAGAAGGGAAGCCGGGCGGTGGTGGCGGCGCACGCCTTTAATCCCAGCACTCGGGAGGCAGAGGCAGGCGGATCCCTGTGAGTTCGAGGCCAGCCTGGGCTACCAAGTGAGTTCCAGGAAAGGCGCAAAGCTACACAGAGAAACCCTGTCTCGAAAAACCAAAAAAAAAAAAAAAAAAAAAAAAAAACCTAGAAGGGAAAGATGTGTGTCTAGATGACACTTCTGATAAAAAAAATAATCTGTTGATAATTAAAACGGGACAGAGCAGTGCTGGAGCATGACACCAAGTGAGGATTGTGTAGGCTGGTGGTCCCTTGGAAACAACTTTTCCAATGGCACAAGGGTAAGAAGCTTATGGAACCATGATAGAGAAGTCACAGGAGAGAAATGGTTCTTAGCTCAGTGCACACACAGGATGGAATCTGTGGTACAGGGGTAAGGGCTTTTGTTGAAATAAAAAGTAACCCACAGGAAGAAAAGGAGTAAGCGGGCAAAGCAGATGTGAGCAGGAGCCGCATGGAGGGTATGGATCATGGCTGGTAGGAATGGTATCAAGTTCTTTAATATTTACTGGGGTGGGAGAGTATGGAAGAAATGTCTGACCCCTGTTTTTAAGAACTGTAGACCTAGCACTTAGGAGGTTGAGACAGGAGGATTGCAATGAATTTGGGTTCAGTTGTTGTGTCTACAGAGTTATATCAAGAAGGAAGAGCAGGAAGAGCAGGAGGATGAGGGGAAGAGGGAAAGAAGAGGATGGAGGGGGCAGAGAAGGAGGAGGAGAGAAAGGAGGAGGCGAAGCTAAAGAGGATGGAGGGGGCAGGAAATGGGGAGGAAGGCCGTAGCAACAAGGGCTTGGACTTATCAAGCCGATTGATCGTAAATTTGTAGTGAGACCATGAGAACCGTTTAAAATTGGTGTTAGTCCCACATTCCAATTTAGAGATTCAAATACAAAATCTGATGTCAATGAATGACAAAGATTCCGAAGGCCCTGGACATCAGGGCCTACATCATTTCTCTTTGCGTTATCTACTGTTCCGAGTTGCCCATTAACTGCATGTTAGTGTTTGCTCTATTCGAAAAGCTATTACCAGTGACAGGAAACTATTTAGACAATAGGATATAGCAGGCTGACAGGTACTCAGTTAATTTGCATATAAAGGCTGTTGTCTTTTACATTTGTTCCATTGGAGGATGTTTTTGGGATTTTTGCATAGATCCGTTATAGCTCCAACTGCGGTGCTTTACACTTACGATGAGCATGGTGATCGACACACTCAACCTTTGTCTTTCCTGGTAAGCCTTAAGGTTTCTTCCATATAGATTTGTTGTTTGGGCTTTTCTTTTTAAAAATGAACAATCTCTAATTACTTTAGTTATATTTTATACATCCATTGGATTTGTATAACGTACTCTCATGCTATTTTCTACTTGATGTGAATTTCTTGGGTAATTGACTATCATGCCAAAGTATTAAGGTAGGTACACAATAAATATGAATGGCATGTCTTGGGTGCATATTTAAAAATGAGTTAACTGTCTGCTTTCATTTGTACAATTTTGTTTTCCAGGAAAGTTGCACTTATAGTGGATACATTGCCGGCTTTCCAAATTCTCTTGTGACACTCAACGTTTGCTCCGGACTCAGGTTGTACATTATTTAAAGATCTTATCATAGTTAGGTTTATATTGCTGCGAGAGAGACTATGACAAAGAGCAACTTGGAGAGGAAAGGGTGTGTTTCATCGCATTCTTCTAGGTAACAGTCCATCACTAAGGAAAGTCAGGGTAGGCACTTGGAGGCAGGAACCAAAGCAAAGGCCATGGAGGAATACTGACTTGTTTTCCGTGACTTGATCAGTTTGCTTTTTCATGCAACTCAGGACCACCTGCCCAGCAGTGGAAGCATCCACTGTATACTGGGCCCTTCACATCACCCATTAATCCAGAAAACACCCCACAGACTTGCCTATCGGCAATCTGATGGCAGCATTCCCTCAGTTGAAGTTTCTCTTCCCAGGTAACTCTAGCTCCCGGCACACTGACATCGAAACAGCTGGAGCAGAGACTAAGTTTGCCAGCGTTATATCATGCCATCTTATGAATTAATTCTCCATATTTCTCATTCTATATTCACCTTCATTCTTAAATTCTCTGAGAAATAAACCCAAATTGCTAAGAAAATAGGGCTGTGCATCTGTTCCTGGGGAGGGGCCATGTGTGGATCCTTATGGGCCCTTGTAGTTGAGACTGTGGTCTCTTTGGAGTGTGGGGGGTGCCAATCAATATTTTCATTCTGCCTGAGCCTCCACCAGTGCTGTTTTTGATTTCCCAGAATAAATGAGCATGCTTGAAGATAACAGAGACTTTGGCTTACTGGCCATTTTCAGGCGTGTATTTTCTTCAGTTCATCCACACGAATATTTTAGGACCAAGGTATCTGAGAAGAGTCAGGTGTGTCATAGATAAGGGATCTGTGTTAGTTGGGGTTTCCATTGCTGTGACAATAGCACCATGACCAAAGCGACCTGGGGAGGAAATGGTTTAATATTTCATCTTCTGGTTTACAAGTCCATCATCCAGGGAAGTCAGGACAGGAACTTAGAGGCACTAACTAATGTAGGGACCACATTGGAGGATTGTTCCTCATGGCTTGCTCAGTTCAATATGCTTTCTTTCTTTTCTTCTTTTTCTTTTTGTTTCCTTCTTGTTTTTGTTTTTTTTTTGAGACAGGGTTTCTCTGTGTAGCTTTGTGCCTTTCCTGGAACTCACTTGGTGGCCCAGGCTGGCCTGGAACTCACAGAGATTTACCTTCCTCTGCCTCCTGAGTGCTGGGATTAAAGGGGTGCTCCACCACTGCCCGGCTCAATATGCTTTTTTATATGATCTGGGATCACCTGCCCTGTGACAGCATGGCTCACAATAGGCTGGACCCTCCCACATCAGTCATTAATCAAGAAAACACCCCACAGACGTGTCTACAGGCCAATCTGATAGAGGCGTTTTCTCAGTTAGGATCCCTTCTAAGTCTAAGTTTATATCAAGCTAACAGAAATGACCAGCAGGACCCACGACTAAGAGAAAGAGTGCCTGCAGCTTCTACAACCTAGTACAGAGAGCTAACACATATACACCAGAGAGGAATATTGTTTCAGCGTACACATCCATGCCTGTACCTGATCTCTTACATATCAGTAATAGACAGACATATGTATCCCCTAGCACAGAGGTCTAGTTTTGGTATAGCCTTGAAGAAAATACGGGTAGACAAACAAAGATTACTTTGGTCTTCAGAAAATCCCAGCCAAACTTTGCCATTAGAATATTATAGATTTGGTTGAATCATGACTTCTCTTTGATTGTTCTCACATCCAGGGGAACAATACAATTCCCAAATTCCTCCTATGGAATTGAACCTGTGGAGGCCATGTCAGGGTTTGTGCACGTGATCTATGAGATCACAAACGAAGACCCGGGGATTCCTGTCTTGGAAGAGAATGAGGAGGACAATTGGTATAAAGTTTCAGAGTTTCAGTTTGGAAGCAATGGGAAGGTAAGTGTTCACTCACTCTTTCAACTCATTTAGTATATTCATTTTATGAAATGAAAAGTGCTTTCGAAGTACACCTGAACATGGTTTTATTTTTTTCAATGAAGGTCCTGTGTCATCTTTTAATAGCTAGAGGAGTTACAGTTGCAATTAGACACAAGTTCAGCAAAACCTTAGGTAATTAATCTCAGAAACAAGGAGATTTGAACACAGAACTGAAAGGGCTAGACAGTTTAAATGGGTGTGTTTTTAGACAATTGGCACAGAATGTTTCTTCAATTATTCAGGTCGTTTAGATGATGAAAGTATTAACTCTTTTATGACAGCTCAAAAATAGGTCATTTCAGTGGCTTACATAAGGTAAAATAGACCTGTCCATTAGCCAAGACCCACAAGCTGGCCTGGTAGCATGCCTGGCTCTAGTGAATGCTATCAACCGCAAACTTTGGTAGTATTTTTCTGAAGGACATGGTTCGCTAAATCAGCTTCCTCCCACGTGTTAGCAAAAATATTTTCCTCCATGGATAGTTTGAAATTATCAGAAGCATCAAGGAAAACAAGGCTTTTTGTTAGAAACCTAGAACTTCATTTTAAATATTACAAAATGAAGATGCCTGAGCTCTCAACCAGCTTGAGATGTCTAGCTGAAAGTTCTCACTAACCACAGCACTTCTGTGCTGGGAGGTCCTCTGAATGGCAGTGAAATTTCGTGTTTGAAAACAGCCTTATTACATAGTTTGTAGCAGATATCTTTCATCTTATCTACAAATATAATTTTAATAGGAGATAACATTTAAAACCGATTCTCAGGACTCATGTTATGTGTTTTTCAGAAAACTACATTTACCAAGTTATCACCACAGTACATTGAGATGAATGTTGTCGTGGATAAGAAGCTGGTGTGTCTTAGTCTTCTTACATGTTGTTCGGTTTGACAATCTCCTAGATGTATACGGTGTGTTGTGACCATATCTGCCTCCGTCACCCTGTCTCATCCTCCCTCCCACTTCTGTTGATCCCCCCTCTTCTTCTTACTGTACCCCTGGCCGTGTCTTGCCTGACAGGTCAGTACTGTAGCACTTAGAGCCCCCAGCTGGGTAAGATGGCTGAAGACGTTTGTCTCGCAGGAGCCTACATAGTTCCTTCTGCCACTGTGGGGACTAGCTAGCGCATGGTGAGCTTCCCGTTCCATCCCTGCTTGATTTCTCTGTGTCCTGTATCCAAAGTATATGGTCTTCTCAGCAATAGAGTTTTAGTACCTATTTCTCATGGGCAACCAAGAAAAATGGCAATCATATATCTTCTTTTGGGAGCCTCTGGCATCAGAGGTATCAGCATTTGATATTGGAATGTTTTTGTTTCAAAACCTATTGCTCCTGGGAGCAGTATTACCCACACTAGCAGGTTACCTCTGTTCATGCTCTTCTGGAATTATAATGTTGAGCTGATAAGCTAGTAGCTTTCTGTGTGCTTTTAAAAACATCCTTGGTTTGGGTTGCCTCTCACCCCTCCTCTATTCTTCCTCTACCCATTGGAATCTGTCTGTCTCTAGTATCCCTTCCTTGTGTTTTCATATCACACGCGTTGTAGCGTCACCCTCCCCCCTCCCTCCCAGGCCTCTTCTGCAGTTGCCTCATGCATGGCTCTTCTGCAGACCTCATTTCCAGTCTTCTACAGACACGCATTCCAGCAACCTGAGTATTTCTACCATTTATTTCTTATGGCTCTACAGCTACCAGCCATTGTGGTGTTATGCCTGGCTTCCTCAGCTACTGTGAATGTGGGCTGGTGTGCGCATCTGTTGACTCTGGTCCCTCTGTGGAAACAGTGTGGCTGGAGTCATCATGGCGCCATCTTGCTCCTGGTCTACCATGTATGAAATGATACTAAAATTCATGTTACTGGATATTTAAAAATAATTATTTCCTTATTATTATCAATTTTATGAATTTCAATTAGAATGTAGCCTTATTGCTTATTCAGAGTACAGCACATTTGTATGTTTAAAAACATGTACTTGTGTATTTAGATCCATTCATTTTTTCAAAATTGCTTTCTTGTTTTCCAGTTTGATTACATGGGCTCTGATGATAAAATTGTGACACAGAAAGTTATCCAGGTTATCGGCCTTGTTAACACCGTGAGTTTTCAAAAGCAAGCTTGTTTACATAATCTGTAAAAATACAGATATGAATCAATGCCAGTTAAATTTTGCTGAGCTCTTTGAGACACTATGTAACCAAAAACACCAGGTTAAATAAGTGTTTCAAGGGACGCGCTAAGTCATACAAAATTCCTTTATCTTTTTATCTTTTCTTTCCAGATGTTCTCCAAGTTCAAACTGACTGTTATAATAAATTCCATTGAAATCTGGTCAAAGGAAAACATAATTTCTCTCCCAAAGAGGCCTGCAGATTTACTTATTACATTTTTAAATTGGAAACAGAACCATAAACTACATATTTCATACTTATTTGTGTAAGTGTATATTCTGTGTCTACTAACATTGAAGGAGCAGTTCAAATGACATATTAATTATGAGAAACACAGATTTGTTTTACATGTATTCTTTTCTAATTTCTTGGATAGCATGACTATAACAAAATGGAAGCTATGAAGTCTTTCTCCCTTAGGACCAATGTGAGGCAAAATGTACAGCTTTAATTAAACACCACAGAAGTACCAAAGATGTGATGTGTAATAGAGTACTGGTAGCTGCAGCTGCTGTTTTGGGCACAGTGGCTCCATTTTCCTATCATAACAGAACAAAATCCTCAATAATAATGGAAAATTAGAGAGTATGTCTGTTCTAAATCTCTGTAGTCCTGTTTCTTGTCTAATTAATTAATCACCTAGTTAGTATTTTTATCTTTAAATAAAGATCTATTTTACTGTTAGTGATAAATGAATGACATTGAAGTTTTAGGGATTTCTATCTAAATAGATACTCCAAGTTTTATATGTATGCACACAGAGTATATGGAATCAGACTGAAAACTACCATTACTAGAGCAATGACATTCTGAAAAGATGGTTAGGTCTTATGCTTATCTATTCCTAGATAGTTATGAAATTCCCAATTGACACATTGAAATACTCTTAATATTGAAGCTTTGGGGAATAAATTTAAATTGTGCAACCCTGAGCAGCGTAGAGCTTAGAGTACAGTAAGTGTTTGATAGTGTTAGATCCTATGAGAACTCCTGACATGAATGATGCTGCTTTCCAATATACTCGTGTTCATTTCACAGCTTCGAGGAGCAGCCGGCTTCCATCGGAGCCCTCTCTCCAGGGGAGGTGTGCAGAGAGGACTATGATGCTGCTGTTGCCCTGGTATGCAATTGCTACCCAATCCCCCCCCACTCTTTTTTTCTCCATGTTTCAAAAATTCCTAAATATTTTATCAGAGGAGAAAATCTTGTATTTATTTGTTTGTTTATTCTCTCATACACTACATCCCGACTGGAGCTTCCCCTCCCTCCACTCCTTCCACTCCCCCGTCCCATCTGCCCCAGATCCACACCCCCCCCCCATCACATCCCCCAACCCTGTTTCCCTCCAGAAAAGAGCAAGCTTCCCAGGGACATCAACCCAACATGTTATAACAAGTTAGAATAAGACCAGGCACAAACCCTCGCATTAAGGCTAGGTGAGGGAACCCGGTAGGAGAAAAGGGGTCCCAAGAGCAGGCAAAAGAGTCAAAGATGCCCTGACTCCCACTGTTAGGGGTCCCCCCAAAACACCATAACCATAACATATAAGCAAAGGACCTAGCGCAGACCCACGCATGCTCAGTGATTGCTGCTTCATTCACTGAGAGCCTCCATGAGCCCTGCTTAGTTGATTCTGCGGTGGTGCTCTCCTGGTATCTTCCATCCCTCTGGCTCCCACAATTCCTCCTCCCCTGCTTCTTCAGTGTTCCTCCAGCTCTGAGGGGAGGGACTGGATGGAGACCTCCAACCTGGGCTCTCTCTAAAGCCACTGTTCACTGCATCAGCCTGAACTGTGTACCGCTGCTTTAAAGGTGCACGGTCGTTTGCCTTTGCGAATTCCATTTGTTAATTTTCAAGTGCTTATTGGTCATATTTGTTTGTCTTACAATTCTTTGCTAGATTTATTTTTTTATTCAAATTATAGACCCGTCATAGAAGTAGAAAGTACCCCATCTCCTCCTTTATTTTTGACATAGTTACTATTTTTCATTAGGTGTTTTTTTGAAAACATCAATGAAGCCATTTAAAGAAGTTTCCTTGTTGGAAAATTTTAAAGAAATTAATCCAGTTTACTGTTATGGGTGATTTGATGCCTCATGTTGTGTGGGCGATGGTACATTGTTTTTCAAAGGATGTGTCAATTTCACATGCACAATCAAATTGCTCATGATATTATTTCCCCTTGCCTTCTTCCACCTTGGCCTTACTTCAGGGTTGTTTCATTAGGGTTTATTAGCTCTTTTCCTTTTTAAAGTGACTAAGATATGATTGACTTGTTTCAATAATGTTTGATTTTACTGGTACTTATTTTTTTTTATCACTTTGCTCTAATTTTATGTTTCCCGGTCCCAGTCTCTAAACCTTGATGGTGGATTTGTCTGAAGGCATTTAAAGCTATGAACATTTTACGTCAACTTAGATATATCTTAGATATCGTGATGCTTCATAATTAAGTCCACAGCATTTTCCAATTTTCCTGAAACAGCTTCCATCTTATGTGAACAATCCCTGTTGGTCTGAACATACTTATACCGGATTGGTGACTCCCTTTCTGGAACATTCTGGATTCAACACAGGACTTGTTCTCTAGAGTCTTTTTCAGGGTTTTTATATCTAGACAACACTAGAAAACCCTGATCCAGACTTCCTGGTTTCTGTCAGTTTTCATTTTTTTTTTTTACTTATGTGTATCTCCCTTGGGTACTTTTTTTTTCTTTTTTTGAGAGTAATTTTGTCCTTAGCCAAAGGATGGAAACTGCTTTCCTTCTCTGTGAGTTTCTCAATGAAGGAATCTATTCTCTCTTCCTCAGACGTGGAAGAATGTGGCACCTGTCTATTTCTTTTCTCTCGCTTCTATCTTTTTTTTCTCTCTCATGCTTACTGTCGGCTAAGCTATCAGGCCTTTTCTTTTTGTGGCTTGACTTAATGTCTTCATTTTGATTGGCAGGCATCTACCGATGTTCAAGAGCTTAGAATGTCCACCCTTTTGGACCTATGTTATGTTTTAGTCATTTTCTTTTGGGTTCTATATATATATTGTCAGTACTTTTGGCCTAGGTATGACATGACATTGTAGTTTTGACTTCTATTTACCCATTCAATGGTCGTGCCAAGGGCCTCACACTCTTGGTCATTTTATGCCTTAAAGAAGTGTCAGTTTGGGTCTCGGCACATGTCTACATTTTTGTCGCATATTAGTTAATTTTCCCATTGAGTTATGGGAGTTCCTTGCAAGTTTGGAGATTAACAACACATACTTTCTAAACTTCCTTCCTTTCCACAGGCTGCCTTTTGGTTTGCTGATTGATTCATTGGCTGTAAAAAAAAAATTACCTTATTTAAGGGCTTTAGTTTGACATTTGCTTTTCACTCAGGTACCTGGCTTTTGGCATCTGAGCCAAGAAAACCTTGGAAAGGCCAAGGTCCAGAAACCTTCACACTGCTGACTCCAAGGAGCTAATATTAGGTCTGTCATCCATTCTAAGTCGGCTTTTGTGAATGATGAGTATCTCCAGTATCCACAACAGCCTTCAATGAGGACTCTGCTCTTTTCTCACTGTGATATCTTGCCATTATTGTAAAAAAAAAAAAAAAAAAAAGAAGAAGAAGAAAGAAATCAGCAACTTATATGCATGGTTTCACGTGAGGGCCCTCTGCTAAGTTCTGTTGGTCTGTCTGTCTGGTTTTGTATAAGTACCATTTGTTTTGTTTGATTTAACTCTGAGTTATAATTAAATGAAGAAATGATGATAGCAGTCTTGATCTTCATGCTTTAGATGGATGTGGCCTGTGGTCTTGTAATAGTGTACAGATTTTAGGATTCTCTTTTGCTTATGTGAAGAATTTAATTGGGATTTTAAAAAACTGCATATAACTTTAGATGAAGTGGATATTTTAACCGCTTTCGCTCTTCTAATAGCTGAGATTGGGATAGCTTTCAGATTATTTATGTCACTTTTAATTTCTTTAGTCTATATCTTAGGGTGTAGTAAGCCCCTGTCAAAGCATTCTGTGTTGGTTGAGTGTCATGAGTAGCCTTATTTTCTTGTTTTATCTGCTGTCTTATTATTGTAAATGCTACTAAATCGTGTTAGTTTTGACTGCTTCAAGCTCACTTGTGTTTGTACGTCCTGACATCCTTTCAGCAGAATCCGTAGGCTTCCTAAGCATGAGGGAATGCCTTTTGCAGATACAGAGACTTCCTCTTCCTTTCTTCTTGCGTGGCCGCTCTTTCCCTTTCTTGACAGATAGCTCTTGCTAGATTTTCAGTGCTGTACGTTGAAGGAAGTGGTGGGAGAAGGAATCCCTTCCTTGTTTCAAATCCTAGAGGGCAAGCTCTGTTTACGATATTAAGAGCACAAATACGGACATTTTTGCTGAGTGCTATCCAACTCGCCCACCCTTCATTCTGTCCTCACAGGTACAAACTGGACACCACAGCTAGCAGATACATAAGAATTTATGATTAAATTTCAAACATTTAAACAAATGTGATGTCTTAAACAATGTCACAATGCTCACTTTAAAAGCATATGTGAAACTGGTCTAGTTAGTTTTTTTTTTTTTTGAAATTAGCTTGTGGGCAAGAAACACCCCATGAAGCTACTGTTGCTTTCAAAATCCCAGCTCAGGGACCTGGCAGCTGTCCCAGTGCAGGAAACAGGTTTCTAACCTCAGGCACAGAGGCCTCTCCAAAGGTCTCCCTCCCTCCCCACATAAGCTACTATTTTCTTAAAACAGTCAAGACAGAGAATCCAAGAAGGCGCAAGCTATTCACGAACGATTCCCTATAGCAGGTCAACAACAGAATGACATCATAGAGGGCATTAGTACCAGGAAATCTCAGTTACTGGGACCCATTGAGGGATGCAGATTTGATTATTAAATAGATTAAAGACATTGTGTTAAAAGTAAAGCAAAGAAGCCTGAAAAAGGAGATGGTTTTCATGTGTCAACTTTTCTAAAGTAGCTTGTGTTGCTGTCGTTTAATAATATTTGGAAGTAAAACTTGGTTGATCCATCCATGTTCAATGAACCCATCATCAAGACATCTATGTAACTACTACAGTTGCATCCATGGAGGTGTCTCTAATGTGTTAATAAATACCATTTTCATCAAAACGTTTATATAACTACTGCAGTCGTGTCCACAGAGGTGTCTTGAGTGTGTCAAGAACTAGTTTTCAGTGAAGCCAGTGATGCTTTGTTAACTCCTTTCCCCTTTGTTCACGTTTAGTACCCGAGAGGTTTGTCACTGGAGTCATACAGTGTCATTGTCACACAGCTGCTGAGCCTTGGTATGGGCTTAACTTACGACAACACAGACACCTGCCATTGTATGGGAGATGTTTGCCTGATGACGCCCAAAGCAATGTAAGAGCACCTTCTTTCTCAAACACACACATTCTCTCTTGCTTTTGGCTGGCTTTCTGATTCTGTTAACTGAATGCAAGAGCTTTGATGCTGTTGTCCTTAGTGAACATGTGGATTTGAAGGCCCATTCACTGTGTGCATGTGTCTTGATAGCTCCCACCTGCACTTACCTTTTGTCTTTTCTCTCAGTGTTTATTTTACTCTTTTTGGTATGTAGTGCTGGTGTATCATTATGACATACATTATGAAATTTTGACTCATGAGTATATTATACATTGATTAACTGTGAATAATGAGCATATCCATAATTTTACATTTTGGTTTTTTTTATTGTGATGACATTAAAAACTGCTCTAATTGTTTTGAGATATATAATATATTAATGCTAACTCTAATCACCCTGTTGTACCTGGAAGGCAGAACTTATTTCTTCCATCAAGGCTGACCTCTCTTCCTATTTTCTTCTCCCTGCTCACCCTGGCATCTGGTAGCCACTATTCTACTTCCAACTTATATGGGCTCAAGATTTTAAATCCTACTTTGGAGTCAGATGATGTGACATTTTTCTTCCTGTCCCTGAATTCTTTCACTTAGCTGAATGTCCTCTAAGTCCACCCATATTGTTGCAAATGAGAGGGTTATATACTTTTTGTGGCTGAATAGTTGCAAAAGCATGCTTTTTCTTTATCTCCTCATTTTGTGATGAACATTTGGGTTGATCCCATATCACGATATTTGTGAAGAGTGCTGCAGCAACCATGAGAACCCAGGTGTCCCTTTGACATCTGATCCATCTCCTTTGTTTATATACACAGTGGGCTTTCTGAATCTCTCAGTAGGTGCCCCCTTCTCCACTCTTGAGACAGTGTCGGGCAGTTACATACAATAACTACACTAATCTCTCTTCTGTCACAGTATGGAAGCAGCATTATAATTGCTTTCTCTGGCTGGTGGTACCCACTGTTTCCCATTTGATCATGGGGATAAGGGAGCCTACCTGAGCTATCTTTTCCTACCAGTGTCTGTAGTTCTAAAGTCATGATTCCCAAGTCACTGTTTTTGAGGGCAGGTAGATAGGAAATGTCCAGTCCCTATGTGGTCCTTTTGGTCCTGGGAGTTGGTTTTTGTTAATTCATATCTCAGCTTTGCAGACTTCTTCTCACTCTATTTTATGATTATTAACTTATACTTGGTGTGAAGAAGCAGGGATGGTAAATGTATGCCACATTGCCTTGATAAGCTATATATGACTGATTTCTATTTGAAAATGTTTAATTGTTCAAGTTAATATGCTTATTCTGATGTTTATAGAAAGAGTATAGAATAGAATTAAATAACTTTAAAATATACTGAAGATTAAGGGTGAAATTTTGAAGTTCAAATTATTTGGCACTAGGAAGAGAATTATGAATAGCAGTTCCTGTGCTTAAAGACTCCAAACTTATAAGGGAACACATGTGCAAATGCACACACACACACACACACACACACACACATACATACACACACACACAGGAGAGAGAGAGAGAGAGAGAGAGAGAGAGAGAGAGAGAGAGAGAGAGAGAGAGAGAGACTTTAGCAGCTATGATGTTGCTATCTAGGTAGTGGAAGTCAGGAACCCTGGATCAGCACCTTGCATGTACTGAGGGGTTACCTGCATCAGATTCTACACAAGCACAGTATGTGTGACAAAAGTATTTTTTTAAATTGTGTCATTAGTTTTTACTTTTCTTGGTAGAAATAAAAAAGTCTGAGAAAACATCTTAGCAAATCCAATCTCTGCATTTAGAAGTGTGCTTAATGTTTTCTGTGAAGGATGGAGCTCTCGAAATCTTTGTCAAAACACCACGTTATGGGAACTGGAACACGTAGCAGCAATGTTGACCACGTGTACATTGTTATGTTCTAGATACTCTAGGGGTATGAAGGATTTCAGTACTTGTAGCTTGGATCAATTTAAATCTTTGTCAATGAGCAAAAACCTTGGATGTCTCCGGGACTGGCCTATGGAGAGAAGAACTCGCCGCAGGCCGAGACGAATATGTGGCAATGGGATAATAGAAGGTCAAGAGCAATGTGACTGTGGCACGTTGCAGGTGGGTAGTCCTTTTTGTCCTCCCACTCTTCTCAGTTTGGTAGGAAGGAAAGCAGAAAAGACTTTATCTTTTAGTCAAATCGATTTGAAGTAGACTTTTTTCCTTTTGTGAAGCTAAAATCTTCAATTTCCCCATTTTCCTTTTGGGAGTTAGCATACGGGTTCTTTGAATGGTAACAGCCTATAACTAATGCCTCTGACATTATCTATTGTCTGTGCCAGCAGAAAAACAGATTACTAAACTGTCTTAATCTGTCAACATAACCTGCTCTTTGCAACGAATGCTAACAAGACACTAAAAGGCAAGACACAGACTAAGATAAGGTGGTAGGATGTGTTCCTGCCTAACACACTGAGAACACTGTTCTTAATTCAAATATTGCAAAGCAAAAACCTACCTGTCACTTACAGAAGACACAAAGTCTGAGAACAAGATCAAAATAAGCCACAGAGGAAAAAGAACAGAGGGACCTCAGCGGGCTTGTCATCTGTTAGAGAAAAGGCTGACTGGGAAAGGTATCATGGGATAGTGTCTCTGTCCGGTCTAGAAGACACTAACTGCACCCTGGTCCTCTTGTTCTTACAAACTTTCTGCCACCTCTTTCACGGTGCTCCCTGGGCCCTAGGCGCAGGAGTCACTCTGCAGACATACAAACCAGGGTTGAGCACCCACATTCACTCATTCTTTATGTGTTGACCAGTTGTCTGTAAGAGTCTATCTATTCCCTCATAAGTTATCCAGTCCATAGTGGCTGCGCCTAAATGCATTACATATGAGCAACACAAAATCGACTCAAAATGGGCTGTATCTCTATCTATCTATCTATCTATCTATCTATCTATCTATCTATCTATCTATCTATCTATCTATCTATAGTTGTGATAACAATTATAGAAGTCAAGAATTTGGGAGCCAGTTGGAAAGAACACAAGAGGAGTTGAGGAGAAAGGGGAAATGGTGTAAATACAGAACTCATGTAGGAAATAGCGCTCCCCCAATTAAACACACACATATACATACATATGCATGCACACACAAGCACACAATCATATCAACAACTTTTCAGCTGAGACAACCAGAGACGACAGAGCAGCAGCAGAAATTCTGGAAAGCCCAGATACTCAATCTGATTACAGGGCTAAGGAACTACTTATCTATGATGCCACCTATGAGGTGAGCAGGGGTCTCTCAGTGGCTCCCATCACTGCTGAAGATACCTGCCATCTTGGTCAACAAATAACCCTGTACCTCACAGTCTGCAGATTCACACTGTGTTCTGTTCATTCTTATCCAAGCTGCTGCCCCACCGGGCTACCTTCAAATCAGCTTCATCCCTGGGACCCTACCATCACTGAGCTACATTCATAGGTGTCCAACATTTACCCACCAAGCGCTATGGCTTCTTGCTTCTGGGGACAGGCTATCTAGGAAATACTCTGCTTTGCCTTGTTACTGACTCCTCAGAACCTAGATAGCAGAGAAGCAGCTGTGACCTCTAGTACCTGCACTGATGTGATATCCTTTCTACGGGGATAGCAAGATTTTGTCGAGTAAGTCTCCTTGCAGTTATGGGGTGAACAGGCCCTGTGCCCAGCTCCCCTGTATGTGCACTAGTTTTTTTTTTTTTTTTCCAAAATCTGACCCACTGAAATGCCTCACCTCCCTGGCAAGCAGAGTCCCCGACTCTCCCGTAGCCCAGTCTATAGCGACCCTTTCTCATTCCTGAGTACTTCTGCACCGTCTGGCTCTGTGGAGCCCAGGTCCTGCTGTGCGCCAACACATCAAGGCCTCCATTACTACACAGTGCTGGGTTCTGCCCGTGTTCTTCCTCCTGGGGCCTATGGCTCTGAAATGTCTCTTCCCTTCCACGAGATTCAGAAGGGCTGGAATGTCCCTGCCCTCAGAGCCAGAGAGGCTAAGTGGAGTTCTGGAGTTTTGTTTTAGGGGAGGTGGGAGATCTGTATCGCGTATGCCCCGCAGACAAGTCTAGCTGACGGCTTCCGCCAGAGACTGGATCAAAGAGAACAAGGAACCTTTGAACTCGAGGGCAGTTCTTTTGAAATAATCCAGCCAGGCAGTACGGGGAAGGAAAAGAAGAAATGAAAAAGAATAAAGAAAGACTACAGGGCTTGTGCAGCACTTTTAAATGCAGAAATTCCCATTATGGAACTTTCCAAAAGAGGAAGAAAAAAGCTTTATAAAAACATATTTAAAAAAAACCAATTACCTAAAACTTCCAAAATTTGGAAAGAAGATTCACGAACTCTCTTACACGTTCTCAAATGGTTTGGGCCAGTGATTCTCAACCTTTCTAATTCTGTTAACCTTTAATACAGTTCCTCATGCTATGGTGACCCCCAATCATAAAGTTATTTTTGTTGCAACTTTATAACTATAATTTTGCTACTGTTGTGACTTGTAATGTAAAAAATAATGTAAAATATGTGACCCCCCCCAGAAGGGGTCATGACCCACATGTTGAGAACTGCTAACCAGTGGCCATCAGATGATTTTAACCTAATGAGGTCTCCACCCAAACTGTCAAAAGTGGAAAGTAATTTTAAAGCAAATGGCATACAAAGGGATCGTTATGAGGCTTTGAGTGAATTTTTTAAGTAACCTTTCAGAACAAGAGAGCCGGATTGTCTGTCCAATGTACTGAGAGTAATCAGGAAGAGGATGCTTGAGTTCAGGAAGTCTGTCTTTCAGAAATAAGGAGATAAACTCCGAGACAAGTAGAAGCTGAGGAAGTTTACCCCTGTAATGCTTCTAAGAAAATCTTGGTAGAATTTTTTAGCCATAAATAATAACCAGCCATATTTTGCTAACAGGATATTCACGTTAGAGTTAAGAACACATACACACTTCAAGGGAAGGGACAAAGGGTACTCCATACCAACACGCAAGAAGAGTGGTAATGGCCCATACCTCTCAAAGAAGACCAAGTCCAAAGCTTGGTCATGAGAAACTCAAGTGTCAAATCACTGAGAGTATTTAATGGTTGTAAGCATGTATTAATTTATTTAACAGTGGAGCAACTACATACACAGAACACATAGATATGAAGGTAGAAATATATAATTATGTAGTAGTAGACTCCAGTTTCCTACTTTTTTTTTCTTTTTTCTTTTTTGGTTTTTCGAGACAGGGTTTCTCTGTGTAGTTTTGTGCCTTTCCTGGAACTCTCTTGGTAGCCCAGGCTGGCCTCGAACTTACAGAGATGTGCCTGCCTCTGCCTCCCAAGTGCTGGGATTAAAGGCATGCGTCACCACCGCCCGGCCAGTTTCCTACTTTGAATGGTCAGAAAACTATTAAGAGAGTAAGTGATGAAGTAGTTCACACATCACTTTAGACCAAGTACACCACACACACACACACACACACACACACACACACCCTTCCTATCTAGTAGCAGTAGACTATACATTCTTGTGTATATGGACCAACTATAATACTAAACTATAACAATAATGTCCCAATGTAAATACTGGAACAACTCCAGACATATGGGAAGTAAGCAGATGCCCCAGAGTGACTCACGGGTCAATGGATGCACAAAAGAATGAGAGCAGAAAAGGAAACTTCTCAGAACCTCTAAGTTGTGGCAAAGGCAGTTCTGAGAGGGAGCTTTATGGCAAACAATGTCTACCTTACGGAGGAGAAAAATGGGTGCTGCGTTCGCCCGCCTGCTTTCATCCTCTGCTGCTGAGTGTGTCCACGCAGCTGCCACCACGGTGGCTGCATCGGAACCCAGCTTCAACATGGACTGAAGACCAACAGCACGCCCAGAGCCCGCCAGGCTGTCAGCCCCCAGCTGGAATTGCTGAGGTGAGGCGACACAATCGTGAATGTTGATATTGGGGTGTACAACATGCTCCACTGTACACCCACAGGACCGGTTTTCCCTCCCCGAGAGCAACCGTTGCCCTTTACACACACGCACTTGTCTGTCATTAGATGCCATGTAGTTTTGTGACTCAGCTGTGGTTTGCTAACCTTTTCCATGCTAAACATTTATTTTCACCGTTGGAATATTAGCAGCTGTTGACTTGTATTCATTAAAGCTAATCCTCTTCATTATTCTCCTTGAGACAATTAACAAGGGCATAAATACACCTTCATCTGTTGCACACGGCTGAACAGCTTCCTGTGAATACCCTGGGGTGACCAGTGTCGGGTGACAAATGTGATGTAATTGAATACAGTTATGACTGGGTAGAGCATATGACAGTGTTTCCCCTAAGAGTTTATAGTAGACATCAAGACCTTCAAGGGCATAGCTCAAAGTAAGACAATATCAAATCCAATGTCTTTGAGAAGCAGATTGTAACAGGAACATGAGTAAATATTAGTGTGATAAGTCTGGCTTTATTTCAGGGATGTAACTATTTAATATTTAATAATCAGTCTTATTCATTACAGTAAAAGAAATAATAGAGTATACAACCCAATCATAGCTTAAAAATGCTAGACAAAATAAAGCATCTATTTATGATATGAGTCTTCTAGGTCAATAGATGCTTCTGTGATGATGGTAATGTCTGTCTATTGACCCATGACACGTGTAACTGGCCACATGCAGATACAGAACTGGACAACAATATTATTAACTACATGTGCCTCTAGTGAATTTGAGCCTTTCCACATGGCTAGGGATTCTCTTCCTGGTCGGGCAGCTCTAGGCTTTCCAGTTTTTTATTCTCTCAGGAACCAAACGAGAGGAGCCAAGCAAAGTCCACATGCAGTGGGCTCTGTGCCTGAGCAACACTGAGGCTGTTTGGTGTTGGGATTTACACGTAAACAGTAGAGTGGATGAGGCTTGGCATAGACCCCGGAATACAGGGATGTTTAAAGAGAATGGCTGCGAACAAGAGTGACGTTTTCGCTGGCTGGTTGGACGGCAGTCCTTACACTGCACCATGTAGAGAGAAATAGGCCTCTACAAACTGCGGAATGAGATGGTATTTCCAGGAGAATGGAGTCACTGAAACTATAAACAGAAGAGAAACTAGAAGGTTTGCAAGAGGATGCGCTGCGGCTTCGTTTGGTGCTGCGCAGCCATGCAGAACTGAGTCAGACTTTGCGTTTCCTTCCCTGCAGAACTGTACACACAGAGCATGCTGTGACCCTCTGCTATGCCGATTAAAACCCGGTGCTGTATGTGGCTCTGGAGGCTGTTGTACACAAAGTTGCAAGGTAAGAGCAAACCCACATTTGATAACAGCCCCGCAGTTATTTTCATGAAATAAAATACATATTTCAAAGGGATGGCAAACATCACTTATCACTCTTAGCTGACAATTCGATGATACTCTTGTGCAGTGGTATTCACTTCCTGTGCCCTCCTGTGTATCATTTCTTAAGTTTCTTCTCTCCTAACTCGGCTTTCTGAAGTTTTCTCTATGACTGCCAACATGTCTGTCTGATCAACATGTGCCTCTGCAAGTCTTTCTCATTCATATGTTCTGTGAGTAGCTTCTACAAGGGTACGAAGTTAGAGGGCTTTCTTGTACCTGCCCAAGTCAGTTTACTGTCCTTTGGGAAAGTCCTTTGCTGGCCTGCACTCAGTTGATATTGCAGTTGTCCACTTCCTTAGTATTAAAACTATTTGAAGAGAGCTCCATTAATATTTACATCTTAAGAAAAAAATGCTGAACAAAGTAAACTGCCTAAAATCAAAGATTGAGGCAAATGGTGCTCTTATAAGTCAGAGAGTGTGGGATTGTATTAGTCATGGTTACCTAGAGGAAAACACACACACACACACACACACACACACACACACACACACACACCACACACACACACACACACACACACACGGTCAAGTTGACATAAGCTAGAGTTACCTAAAAAAAAGGGAACCTCAGTTGAGAAAATGCATCCAGAAGATCTGACTGTAGGGCATTTCTTTTTTTTTAATAGTGGTTGATGTTGAAGACCCCATTGGGTCCAGATTCCAGACTACTGAGGCTTTAAGTAAAACAAACAAATACCCACCCACCCCCACACACAAAAGAACTACAAACCTTTCATATAAGACAAGAAGGTAGTTATATAATACTAAAGGAGATAATTCATCAAGAGGATATAAAATTGTGAGTACATATGTATCCAACAGTAGAGTACCCAGACACAAAAACAGTGTCAACAGATATGAAGGGAAATACAGACCTACTTAAATCATCAAATCATATTGCTCAGATGCTGCATAAGATGTGTTTACTTACGACACCCTTCCATGTAAGAAAATCGGCCCTCCTCCCATCAAGTCCTGTGATAGCGATACTAACGTGAACAGCCTCTGCCAATCCAAATGCCATGGCAGAGCTTGCCTCTTATCTGGGCTCTCATCTAGGAAAACCGCTGCAAGACTGGAGAAGTAAAATCCATACATTTAGGGGGCTGGGTCTTGTTAAACCATGGAGGTCGGTTCTGCACTCACACAGAGACCAGTAGCATCTCCTTTGGGAATCTGGAGAGACTGCAGCAAGTGCTCTTGGATGTTCTGTGTCAAGCTATAGTATGTCCACAGCAGTACCCACAGTGGCACAGTCCTTGACCTCCTGCTACCTATCAAATACCTACCAAAACATTCTCATTTGGAGCAAGAAAGAAATGACATTTTATGAAAGGACAGGTCTTTTGTCTTGATAAAATTGTTTGCTAACTAGTTCTGGTACATTGATTATATTCTTACTCCATCAGTCCTTGAAATAACTGTCAATTGTGGATTTGCCTACTTCTTATTGGAGCTTTTCAATATTTCATGTGTTTTGAAGTTCTGTTATTTGCTGCATAAATGTTCATGTTGTTGTTATTATATTGCAGTCATTATTATCATCATTGCATTGTATTGATGAACAGCTCCCTAAATAATTTCAAAATAAGCTTCTCATCTATAACAATATCCCTTATTCTGAAATCTGCCTTTCCTGATATCACCACTTCCAATTTTTATCATTTTATCATTATCCAATTTTTATCATTAATGCTAGCATGATATATTAGTGTGGTATAGTGGACATTTTATTTTACTTTCATAGTATTTTATTTCAAACTATCTTTATACAAATGGTTCCTTTTAAGTAGCATTCAGTAAGGTCTTCCTTTCTATGCAACCTGGTTATCTGCTTATTATATGGCTGTGTTTAGATGAATAATTTGATTCAACTATAACATTTGGGTATTTGTTTTTCTTGCTTCCGACTTTGAGTATGTGTGTACATACATGTGTATGCAAGTGTGTGTGGTACATACTATAACGTATGTGTATGTGTGTGTTGTCTAGGCTTTCAAGTCTTAAAGGGTTTCAGATTTTGAAGCTCTAAAACAGGCTTTATTTTGCTTTCACTTTTTCTTGGGGCCCGTGTCTGTGTGACACAGGTATGTGGGTATGGCCAGAGGCTGGCAGTGTCTTCCTTGATTTCTCTCTGTCTTATTTTTTTTAACCTATAGCTCGGTGAGCTGGTTAGGCAGGTCGATAAGCTCCACAGGTCTCTACTTCCCTAGAGCTGGGGTTACAAATACAGGCTGCTGATTCCAGATTTTTATGCGGGTGCTGGGATGGAAACTCGGGTTGGCGAGCTTGCTTGACAAGTCCCTGACCGACTGAGCTACTTTCCACCCTCCTTGATCTTTGTTCTTTTGGAAAAATAGTTCTCTTGCTATATTGAAATAAAACCTTTTTATTTGCTGTGCATTAAAGTTATTGCTATTCTATTTTCTTGCTTGGACTGTCTCTAATGACAAATCTGTGACGATACTTATTTTTGTTATTCTGCATACAACATTTCCTACTTTCTGCCTCAAAGTTTTTCTTTGTCACTGATTTTGAGTAATTTGGTGACAGTGTATATCAGTATGGTTTTCTGCATGTGTCTTCTGCTGGAGATTCATTGAACTTACAGTTTTTCTTAAATTTGGAGAAAATTAGACCATTAGGTCATCCAGCATTTGTTTCAGACTTTACCTCTTTGTGCTCTCCGTTGAGAATGTCACATATGCACCATTGGGCACATGAAAACATCTCATCTCTGCTAACTGTTTAAAAACTGACTCTCTGCTTCACTCGTAATGGCTTCCATGGTCACGCCTTCAGCTTGACTGGTCCCATCCAGTGTACTTTTCATCGGAGAAGTTTTAAAAGTTTAAATTCTAGAATTTTTTAAAATTTCATTTTTAAAAGTTTATCATAGGTCTCTGTTGTTCCTCTCAGATTCTAACTCATTTTACTATTTTCCTTTAGACCTCAAAAAAAAAAGATGTGATGAAATGCAGTCTAGAAAATCAACTTTGTAAAAATTTCTGTATTGTTGTGTACATATTGAGAAGTTTCCCTTCATTAGAAATCACTTCATAGGGCTGGAAAGTTGTCTCAGTGGTTAAGAGTACTGGCTATCACATGTAAGGCTCAAGTTTGATGCCCAGCACCCACATGTTGGCTTACAACTATGTGTAACTCCTGTCCCAGGGAACTTGATGCCTCTTCTGCCCTCTCAAGGCACCAGACATGCACACAGTACACATACATGCTTACAGGCAACATACTCACACACACAAAATAGTAAAATAAATAAATCCTTTAAAAATGGGCACAACATTGATTCAGTTATTAATATCAAGTTGATTTTGGTCCACTGACTCTGTCCTACCTAGGGCAAGTATTAAAGATTGCCAAATTATTTGTCATGGCTAGACCTGAAGGGAACTTTTGATCACACCAGCCCTGTCCACACATAGTCAGAGGTGTAGGAACAAATCTTCTTGAGCCTGGGATAATGGGTATGATTCAAATCCCCCCTGACTCCAGCTATGGAAACATTTTTTGATAGACAGCCTTTAGATTTTCCTGTGTCCTCTGCTACATGATCCCATGTGAGGCCTTAGGTGATGGGATTTGAACATAAGTTTCCCTTGCAAGCATCCAGAGATTTTTTTCTTTTTGATCTTGGCAATTTAAAAAAAAGAATGGAAACTGGAATTAGAGAGAGAGAGAGAGAGAGAGAGAGAGAGAGAGAGGTGAGAAGAAGCATCCTTAGAAGTAATCCCTTCTGTTCTCTTCTAGATAAAACCAATAAACGCACTTTGTAGAAAAAAGTACAGTGAGTGTGACTTCCCGGAGTACTGTAATGGGACCCATGCTGCTTGTGTACCCGACACCTTTGTACGTAATGGGGAATTTTGTAAATCGGGTGAAGCCTTCTGTTACAATGGGCAGTGCCGGAATACTGACCAACAATGCATGAATTTGCTTGGAAAAGGTAAAGATCATAATGTTCTTCTAAAATATGGTTATCCCAAAGCCCATTGTTCAATTCTATAGGACAAAAAATATGTCATTTATTAGTGGCCAAAGTGTTGCTTGGGAATCATTAATTTTATCATTTTTTTTTAGAGGGGCTCAGGGTGAAGTACAGTCCCGTGATTCCCATCAGTGTCATGTGAGACTCACAACACTCCTCTGGCATCTATATTAATGCCCAAAACAAAACAAAACAAAGCCAAAAACCTTTCCTTAGAGATTGGTGCATTTTTATCAATTAATGATTGATAAACTAATTTTATCAAAAGGAAACTCATTTTCTTGTTTCTAAGAGACAACAAAAAGAATCCCTGACTTACATTGAATTCCTGTTTGTGAAAGGAAGAACTTGCCAGTAGAAATGCAACTTTCTACAATATCACATGTGATTTGTAGTGACAGGGCTTAGTTAAATGTAAAGGAAGCTTGGTTTCTAGGAGAGCAAAGCGGGGCTTCAAGAGGCTGCTGATGAGCCACTGGTCCTCTGACAGTTGACAACTCAGTTATGTATTTGAGTATTGGATCACGTGCTGCATGAAAAAATAGAGTGCCCAAAAAGGCAAAGTTCATGTTAACTGAGAACAAGTTTCATCCTGAGTCCTCCTTAGGCAAGAGACAATCAAGGCATGACTTAGAAAAAAATCAACATATTCCCCCAAATTATTTGTCTCTGACCAAAATGTGTGATGAGTTTATGGAACTCTTATCCTAAAAGAATGACCTGGGACTTGGCTACAGAGGCCAGGCTGGTTGGCCAGGGAACTGCAGGGATCTACCCGTTTCTGCCTTTCATCTTGCCATTACTGAAATTAGATGCCCAGATTTTTATGTGGGTCCCAGAGATCCAAACTCGAGTCCTCAGATGTGGGAGGGAAGCCTAGAACCAGTGGAGTCATCTACAGTATCACCGATCTTTGTAGACACATGACAAGGACATCTTTGGAAGGCTTTTTTAGAGGGGCTCAGGGTGAAGTACAGTCCCGTGATTCCCATCAGTGTCATGTGAGACTCACAACATCCCTCTGGCATCTATATCAATGCCCAAGACAAAACAAAACAAAGCCAAAAACCTTTTCTTAGAGATTGATGCATTTTTATGTTATATGTACATGTGAGTGCCTGCATGTATGTCTGCACCACATGGGTGCAGTACCTGTAGAGACCAGAAGAGGGGGTAGAATCCCCTGGAACTTGAGTTGCAGGCAGTTCCATGCCTCCACGTGGGAGCTAAGAACTGAATCTGGGTCCCTCTGCAAGAGCAGTCAGTGCTTTTAGCCACTGAGTCATCTCTCCAGGCCCTGCCTGAGATTTTAAGGATTCTTTTAAAACAGTAAACATAGGGTCAAACATTATAGCAACAACTAGGATGAACAGTTCCGTAAGTTGATTAATAAAAGGAAAAGTAATTGGATAGGAAATCCTCCTCGCATTTTTTGATTGGTATCTATATGACAGCTTCCATAAATTTTTTTTTTTTTTCAAGACAGGTTTTCTCTGTGTAGCCCTGGCTGTCCTGGAACTTGCTCTGTAGACCAGGCTGGCTTTGAACTCAGAGATCTGCCTGCCTCTGCCTCCTGAGTGCTGGGATTAAAGGCACGTACCACCACTGCCTGAGCTGTGAATTAATTTTTAATTATGGAATTCATACAGGTTTCCAGCTCTTGAGTGTGTTATTTATCCTTGCAGCCTCAGCTCAGGCAATGCACATGTAGACCCGTCTAGGCTACAATGTGTTTCACAACCTCAGACCAGAGACAGTGTTTGCAAGGCTACTGCCTTCCTCCAGAGCTTGTTTTATTGACTTTTGAAACTCTGAGCTGCATTAGGCAGTTCAGTGACAGAAGCATGTCTTAGGGGTGGGAGGGGTACCATCTCAGCTCATCTCTACCTGTTTCCTGTGTCAGATACATGATATCGTAGCAGTTGTTCATATTGATGCTTTTTAAAAGTTTTATTTGCTCTACACCTCAGTTCTGAGTGCCCTGAAAGGGCCAAATTTAGAAGGGGACTTCATGTCACTAAGTAAAGAAACCTGTCCCCTCCTCTAACGTGAAAAGCTGCCCATTTCTACCTGTTAACTCACAGGGTTGATTTGCTAATGAACTGAACAGAGATTTATATAGAAAGCCTGCAGAGTGACTGGACAGCCGTGGCGCACGCCTTTAATCCCCAGTAATCAGGAGGCAGAGTTAGGTGGATCTCTGTGAGTTCGAGGCCAGCCTGGTCTACAGAGTGAGATCCAGGACAGGCACCAAAACTACACAGAGAAACCCTCTCTCAAAAAAACAAAAACAAAAAAACAAAACAACAACAAAAACAGCACGGAGTAAAATGCCTCTTGTCTAGTCTTTTTGTTTGCTTGTTTGTTTGTTTTCTGAGACAGGGTTTCTCTGGGTAGCCCTGGCTGTCCTGGGACTCACTCTGTAGACCAGGCTGGCCTTGAATTTAGAGATCCGCCTGCCTCTGCCTCCTGAGCGCCGGGATTAAAGGTGTGCGCCACCGCCTCTCCAGGCAAGGGCAAAGAGCAAGAACCAAATAAGAACTGTACCATTGTTCCCACCGACTTCACTCTCAAACCCGGAGCATCCTTCTACGGACCTCTTCTGAGAACATTCCTCCAGCAGGAGACTGCAGTTGTGGGCCAGCGCCGTGCATCCTGGGACTTCAGGATCACAGCTGGGAGGGTCTGTCTAGAAATGTCCCCGGCGGGCAGTGGCAGTGGACTCGCGTCTCCTTCCCTGAGTCGTACTTTTAGATTTGAGGTAGACCTCAGTTCAAAGTTTTCAACACTTGAGGCAGAAATACAAAAGCGGCCGTTTCAGCAGAGCCCACGTCCCGGCCCCTAGGGACCGGACAGGAAAATTAGATGGCTGAAGCCCTGACAGTCTGGGTGAGTGAAGGCGAGAAGACAATCTTGACCTCGGGGGACTTAGGAGTGGGTGCATCAGAGCTGCGGGATCGTGAAAACGACGAAGCTACCAGGCTTGTTTCGCTCAGCCCCAAAAAACCTGAAAGGAAAAGGATACCAAAGAGAAAGCTGAGGTGCTAGGTAAGGGTTGTGGGGGATTCACGGAGCGCCTTAGAACAGGGATTCCCAACCCGTGGGTCGCGACCCCTTTAGAAGCGGTCTACCGACCCTTTCACAGGGGTCGCCTAAGACCATAAGAAAACAGATGTTTACATTACGACTCATAGTAGTAGCAAAACTACAGTTATGAAGTAGCAAGGAAAAGAATTTGATGGTTGAGGGGGTCACCAGGACACGCGGAACTGTGTTAAAGGGTTGCATCATTAGGGAGGTTGAGAACACCTGATTTAGAGCATTTTGCGTTTGACTGCTCTTGAGCATCCTGGGGCAGGGCTGTGGCGCAAGGTGTCCAGCCAGGGACACCCCACTGGGCAGTTCTCAATGCCACAAAGCCAATACCCTGTTCCCCTCTAAAAAGCTCAGTGATTCATTCCTAATGAATGCTGGTTGTATTAATTTTGATTTTAAAAAAAAATGTAAACAGTGTTGTGGCTTATGCCTGTCATCCTAGTACTCAGGAGGCTGATGCAGGAGGTTTGCTACCAGCTTTTGTAAGAAAACAAAGATGCACGAAGATGTTATTTACTTTAGTAATTGATTTTTTTGCCCATCCCTTTAAATTTTGTATTATCTAATCTTGGCCCAGATTCTAACAGGTAGGGTCTAAATTAGATTTAGAGGATCAGCTCAATTGGGATGGGCTAGAAAGAAGCTCACTGCTGTTGTTTATTAAAGAGAAGGCTCTTTTCAAGAAAAGAACTGCAGACAATAGTAGATTCCCCTTACGAGTGTGTCTACACAGGGATTCCCTTTATGAATGTATCTACACAGGGATTCCCTTTATGAATGTATCTACACAGGGATTCCCTTTATGAATGTATCTACACAGGGATTCCATTTACAAGTGTATCTACACAGGGATTCCCTTTACGAATGTATCTACACAGGGATTCCCTTTACGAATGTATCTACACAGGGATTCCCTTTACGAGTGTGTCTACACAGGGATTCCCTTTACGAATGTATCTACACAGGGATTCCCTTTACGAGTGTGTCTACACAGGGATTCCCTTTATGAGTGTATCTACATAGGGATTTCCTTTACGAATGTATCTACATAGGGATTCCCTTTACCAATGTATCTACACAGGGATTCCCTATGGTGGTATTGTGTTCCCCAAAATATCGTGTACCTTAATAAATTTATCTGGGGTCAGAGAGCAGAAAAGCCACTAGTTAGGCAGTGATAGCACACGCCTTTAATCCTAGCATTTCAGAGACAGAAATCCCTCTGGATCTCTGTGAGTTCAAGGCCACATTGGAAACAGCCAGGCATGGTGACACACGCCTTTAATCCCAGAAAGCCAGCCTTTAATCCCAGAGAGTGGTGGTAGAAAGCAGAAAGATATATATAAGGCGTGAGGACCAGAAACTAGCAGCATTTGGCTGGTTAAGCATTTGGCTGGTTAAGCATTTGGCTGGTTAAGCATTTGGCTGGTTCAGCATTCAGGCTTTTAAGCAGCAGTTCAGCTGAGAGCCATTGGGATGAGGACACAGAAGCTTCCAGTCTGAGGAAACAGGACCAGCTGAGAAATTGGCCAGGTGAGGTTAGCTGTGGCTTATTTTGTCTCTCTGATCTACCAGCATTGATCCCAATAACTGGCCTCGGGTTTGATTTTATTAATAAGAACTTTTAAGATTCATGCTACAATTCCCTTTATGAATGTATCTACACAGGGATTCCCTTTACGAATGTATCTACACAGGGATTCCCTTTATGAATGTATCTACACAGGGATTCCCTTTACAAGTGTATCTACACAGGGATTCCCTTTACAAGTGTATCTACACAGGGATTCCCTTTACAAGTGTATCGACACATGGGGCGATACTTGTAGATGAGTTCCTGCAGGTGTGAGAACTTGTGCAACAGTTGAAGAGGGGTCTTTTGTCAATGAATAGCAATGAAAGCAAAGATCTCAGTTCTTATCCAGATGACTGCCATGAACAGTGCAGCCCACCCTTAGACCTCTGAGTCAAAGCACTGGGGGTATCTGGTACAGGTAGTTGAAATTTTGCTAATTTTTAAGACTAGGCCTAACTCTCCCTCTCCCTCTCTCTCTTCCTCTCTCCCTTCCTTCCTTCCTTCCTTCCTTCCTTCCTTCCTTCCTTCCTTCCTTCCTTCCTTCCTTCCTCCCTCCCTCCCTCCCTCCCTCCCTCCCTCCCTCCCTCCCTCCCTTCCTTCCTTCCTTCCTTCCTTCCTTCCTTCCTTCCTTCTTGGTCAGTCTCCTAGGCTGTGATAGAACCTAGATATCTCTTTGTAAGTATCTCAATACTTACAAAGTATGGTATCTGTCTGTCTGTTCATATATATGTGGATTGATGTAGATGAGTGATAGTGTGCTTTCTACCTTTAAAATCCAATGCTGCTTTTATGATTACTAGGACGCAAGGGCATGGGGATGAGGAATCTAGAAGGGAGCATAGAAGGGAAGCTTAGCCTGGGTGGCACTCTGGGCACTGGGCTCTACTTTAGAGAATGAACTGTCTTTTCCCAGTAAATAAAGAACTAAGAAAGAAAACAATCCAAAGGGAATAGAGAGGACCACATCTGCCCCTCTCTCTAAAAATATGAAACATCTAAGCCTGTTAACCGTCCCTCCCTCCCCCTCCCTCCCTCCCTCCCTCCCTCCCTCCCTCCCTCCCTCCCTCCCTCCCTCCCTCCCTCCCTCCCTCCTTCCTTCCTTCCTTCCTTCCTTCCTTCCTTCCTTCCTTCCTTCCTTCCTTCCTTTTTGGTCAGTCTCCTAGGCTGTGATAGAACCCAGATATCTCTTTGTAAGTATCTCAATACCAACAATGTACTGATGCTGAGGGTCACACTGCAGTTTCCAGTCTGGTTCCATCGGTCCTGCAATATGAGCTCAACTCTTCACCTGTCTCAGTTCTTTTTGTCTTTATCTTTAGGTGTGAGAGGGGCTCCCTTCTGGTGTTTTGAAGAGATGAATTCCAGAGGTGACAGATTTGGCAACTGCATTGAGCATCATTGTAGATTGGAGTATGTGTCTAGACAATTATACTTTTGTTTATAATGTAGATTCTCAAATACTAGACTATATCCTGTGTGAACCTCGGGGGGGGGGGGGGGGGGGGTACTTTGCCAGGTTTCTTTTGTCACATGATCTCAACTGAATGGTTGTTGTCCCTTGCCATGGGAACATTTGTTCAGTGCTTAACATGTTAAAGCTGCAGTGACCTCAGAAAAAAACTTCCATAAATAGTTATGGTGAACTATGCAATGTGTTAAATAGTTCACACACACACACACACACACACATATTTATGATAAACATGATATACCTCACAAAATGTGTCTAATAAAAGTTACCTTGTTTTACTTATTAAAACTTATAATCAATGACCATTAGTCCAAATCCCAGTAGCTAAACTAAAGCATGAAAGCGCTCTCATGATGATGAACTTTTTTACTTCTAAATTGCCTCATTCTAAAGAAGTCATATGTTATGCTAATTTTTTATGGAGGAAAAAAAATTATTCAACCTGGATTTATATTAGCAAGACATTACTTTTAGCTTAGGTGGATACTAAGTTAAAGAAGAGTAACTTCTATTTTCACATTGTGTAGGGAGCTAAGACAGAAATGAAAATGTAGAGAAGGTGTGGGGGCAGGGGTGGGGTGGGGGGGGCTACAGTTGCTGATTTTCCTAGTGTGGAACCTTAATTGCTAGGGTAATGCTGTCAGCTACTTATTTAAATAAATGCTAAGAGACCTTTCCTGTTACACTTCCAGAAACGTTTTGTGTGGGAAATTAGTCTGTACGTGGCCATACAAGACCTTATTCCTTAGCGACAATATATCTGCGGTTTATACACACACACGAGAAGACATATGTATATCTCTGTATAGAACTCATGGGATACCTAAGAAGACAATGACAACATATACCTCCCTTACTGACAGAGATGAGACATTTGTAGAAGACGGAGTGATCTGTGGCCCTGAAATGGTAATTTGAGATACTTCAAATTGATTTAAAATTATTTTGTGGTCTGATTCATCTTGATACTGTATTTTCTACAATGTCTTCATTGTGGTAAAGTGCTCATAGCCAAGAGTCCCATCTTAATAGATGGGTGTAACTTAGCGGTATCAAGTTCACTCCCAAAGGTGAGCGAGCAGCCACCACACCACTGTGTGGCCCTGTAGCCTTTTCAGCTCTACCCATGGGGGAACTCTTCGTTCCCTTCTGCAGTCTCGGGAGCCCCTGTCTGTGCTCTGTGATCACTATAGACAGATAGGGCACAGACGTGGGATCAGTCAAGGCTTGTCGTTTGACTTGTTTCGCTTAGCTGAGATCCTTGGGGACCATCCTCGTAGCAGAGATTATAGTTTCTTTTTCAAGGCTGTACTATCTCACTGTTTGTCTATATCACATGTTGGTTAGCTGTTCTTCGGCCCATGGCAGTTTTTGTACGCTAGTTACTGTAAATAATGCTACAGGATCAAAAATGTTCATGATCCTGATTTTAGTTATTTTGAGCATATACTTAAAAGTAGAATTTCTGGCTGATAAGGTAATTCTGTTTTCAGTATTTTGAATATCCACTCTACTGTTAACCATAATAGTTAGAGCATTTTGTATTCCTACCAACATTTTAAATAGTGTGTGTGATAATTAAATTGGTTTCAATTTGACAGCATTTAGAATCACCTCAAAAAACAAGCTTTTGGCATATTTGTAAGGAGTCCCCTAATAGATGACTGAGATAGGAAAACACACCCTGAAGATGAGTGAGACCATTTCCTAAGCTGGGATTCCAGACCGAACACTCTTATTCCTTCTTCTGCCTCTTGCTCTCTTTCTCTCTACCCCACCTTTCCCTTTTTTCTTGAATATGGAAGTAGTGTGACCAGCTACCTCATGCTGCTGGGTCATCTCTGCCATGATGGATTGTATCCCCTCAAACTGGGAGTAAACTCTCTTGTGGTGATAAAGCTTGCCTGAAAATCAGAAGGAGGAACTAGCCACTAGTTAACCACAGAGGTCTGGAGGTCCATAGAGACAGACAGGAAGTGATAGAGCTGGGCAGAGAGAGGAAGTGATAAGGCGGGGTAGAGAGAGGAGCTTGCTCTCTTTTGGTAGAGGATTTCATAGGGGTAAGAACTAGTGGCTGGCTGCTCTGCCTCTCTGATGTTTCAGCTTTCATCCCCAATATCTGGCTCTGGGTTTTTTTTTTTTATTAATAAGACCGTTTAGCAATTCATGTTACACTTTCTCTTCTTTTATTTGTCAGGCATCTTAGCCACAGCCCAAATAGGAAAGAGCACACCCTCCAGTTCCTCCATGGTATCATCAGTCATCCTGGAGGATGTGCGATGCTGCTGTCTTGGTTTGTGTTTGACTGGTGGTTGGTCCCGTGGGGCCTCTCTTCAGAGCTCACTGCACATTTGTGTATCTTACTTGGGGGAAATACAATTTTAATCCACTAGCCCACTTTTAATGGGGTTGTTGTTGAACTTAGGAATTCTTTTGTTTTGGATGTTGATAGCTTGTGTGGTCCACTATCTTCAGATACCACCCCTCCCCCTTTGTGTGTTGTCTGATAGAATATTGGTAGCGTGTTTAGTAGACTTTTAATCAGTGCATAAAGCAATGGATTCAATGATGGTGTCTGTATAAGTATGTTTTGCTATACTTTGCCACTATTCACTCTCCCCACACTACCCATGCCTTTTGCTGCTTCTCTTCTTCCTCCCCAAATGATCATCTTTGCATTTATACCACATTCATTCCACTGTCATTCAACCTCTTTCTGCCCTCCTATAGTCCTCTTTATACTTCCATTTCCTACACACACACACACACACACACACACACACACACACACATACATATGTGTGTGAATTTAAATCGAGATTCTGAACATGAGAGAAATTGTATGATGCTACTTTTCTTGTTCATTTTCCTTAGCATGATGATGCTTTTCATTCCATCCATTTTTTTTTTTCTGCAAATGCCACATTCTGATTCTCCGAGATGACTGAATGAAATATTCCATTGTGTCCACACACCACATTTTCTTCCATTCATCTGTTGATGGACATGTAGCTTTGGTTCATGGGGTGGTTTGAATGTCATGTCTTCCTACAGCCCCAGGAATTTGAATGCTTGGTCCCCAGCTGTTGCTGATGTTTGGGGAGGAGGAGGAGGAGGAGGAGGAGGAGGAGGAGGAGGAGTGACCTTACTGAAGGAAATATGGCACTGATGGTGGCCTTGGAGAGTTTAAAGACCTGTTGTTTTCAGGTTTGCTCTCCCTGCCTCCTGCTTGTGGGGTAAGAGGTAGGCTCTCAGCTTTGGTCACTGTGCCTGCCCACTGCCGTACTTCTTCACCACCATGGGAGTAGACATATACCTCTCTGGAACTGTGAGTCAAAACAAATCAACCCCCAGACAGCACTTTCTTTTGTAAGTTGCCTTTGTTAATGGTGTTTTATCACAACAGTAGAAAAGTAGCTAATAGACAGCCCTTAACTTTTGTGAAGACTGCATCTCAACATCACGATGACTTGGAATTCTTTAGGAATAGACCTAGGAGTATTAAAATCTATAAAGAACTCCAAAAGTTAAATAACAAAAACCCCTAAATTATCAGAACAATAAATGGGCTAATGAATTATATAGATGGCTCTCCAAAGAAGAGATAAAAAACGACCAATAAATATTTGAAAGTCTTCAATGTATGTCTCAGTTGGGGTTTCTCTTGCTGTGATGAAACGCCATGACCACAGCCAGCGACTTGGAGGGGAATGGGTTTGCTTGGCTTATGTATAGCACAGTCCACTGAGGGGAGCCAAGAAAGCCACTCAAACAGGGCAGGAACCTGGAGGCAGCAGTTGATGCAGAGACCATGGAGGAGTGCTGCTGACTGCAGGCTCCCCATTCCTGCCTTCCTACAGACCCCAGGACCAGCAGCCCAGGGGTGGCCCCACCCACAATGGGCTGGGCCCTCCCTCATCATTCACTAGTTAAGAAGATGGCCAACAGGCTTGTGCACAGTCTGATCTGATGAAGGCTTTTTTTTTTTTCTCAATTGGGGGTCTGACCTGTCTTGGGTGGGTGTTTTTTTTTTTTCTCTCTCTATCATGTCAAAGTACCTTGTAGTCTAGAAACAACTTCTATTTAACTGTGCTACATCCTTTGAATCTGTTGTTGAGAGCTGTTGTCTGGTTTTGTTTGTTTTAGCCTTTTTGTATCTTTCTTTTTTGGTTTTGTCATCAGGCAAACAATGGCTTCACAAAATCAGAAAATGTTCTACCTTTCCACTTGTAGTAAAATTTGGAGGGGAGCTGGTGGTGCTTCCTAACTATTTAGAATTTGTTGTGAAGGCAGGGTCACAGATTCATGGATTTTCTAGGTAGAGATATATTTGGTTACTGATTCAGAATCCTTACTGGTCATGGCGCTGTTCCCACCTGCTCGTGTGTTCCTTGTATAGTTGCATCAGGCCCTTTAGGTCACTTGTAGAGCTAGTCCTGAGGAAAATAGCTTCCAGGCAGAGGATTTTTTTTTTTTTTATTTGTTTGTTTGTTTCCCGAGTTTAGAGGTTTCAGCCTATGGTCAGCAATTTCACTGCTGTGGTCCTCAGGTGAGGAATCTCTTTCCAGCTGGGAAGCAGTTTCGATGGGACTGGGAGCAAGGTAGGACCGCAAAGATCGTACCTCCAGTGACCGGGTTCCTTCAGGGGGGTCTCATCTTCTAGTCTCTACCAATGCTCAATAAAGCTAACACATTATGAATCTGTGGATGGGTTGATGCAATTCTGAGAACAGAGCCCCTGAGATGTCGTCTTTTCCTCAAAACTCTTCAGCGGACATCTGAAACCTTTAACACAGGAGCAGCTGAGCAAGGCTGAAGATTCAGAGGGTAACAATTCACACCAGGGTTTGTGCTTCTGGGAACTGGTCCGTTCCAACTACAAGATCCAGTTCGTTTGGCAAAAGGTTTCTCCATCCTTATTTCTGTACAATTGGCAGTAATGTTCCGATTTTTCATTTCTGATTTTCCATACTTGAATCAAAAATTAAAAAAAAAAAAAAGACACTACTTACAACTGCAGTCTTTGTCAACTTTGTCCTCTTTCAAGGAAACTCAGTATTTGGTTTTATCAACTTCATTGTTTCTGTCCTCTTAATTTGTTTCCCTGTGCTCTAAGGTTTTGGTTCCGTGTTCCCACCAGTGGTAGGTTGGTTTGTTGTCCCTTCTGCATTTTTTTTAAAATTATGAAGATCTGTTGTTTATTTGAGTTCTCCTCCGGAGCTTCCTTTCTAGTCCTGCGTTTCTCCCATCCGCTGTTGCTGTACTGTGCTGGGGTAGATCACGCTCACAGATCTGGGTCTCATGAATCATCTTTGCGTTCTTGCCATGAGTCTTTGTGTCCGCTGCTTCTCTTAATGCTGTGACAGTGTATGTGACTGGGCCAAGGTAAGCGAGGGTTTAGTTTTGGCTCACACAGTCCATCATGGTGAGGAAGAGGCATGGGGACAGTTAGTCACGTTATGTCCGCCGTCCAGAGAGCAGAGAGCAATGGATGCTTAGCCTCGACTGCCTTTCTCTTTCTTATTCAGTCTGATACTCAAGCCAAAGTAGAAACTCCTTCTCAGGCAGGCCCAGAGACCTGTCCCCTCTGTGACCCTATATCCTATCAAGTTGGTAATGGATATTAAGTACTGCAGAGTCCACCCTTTATCAACTCGACATCCAGCATATCACTTTTGAGCCACAACTTTACCCCTCCTCTCCCTACTGGCCCATGACCATTTTAAAATGCAAAAATGCATTCAGTCCAATTGCAAAGGTCTCTATCGTCTTTACAGTCCCAACACTGTTCAAGAGTGGAAGTCTCTCCTGGGGCAGGCAGTGTCTTACCTGCCCATCAGCCTAGTAACATTAAAAAAAAAAGTTACATACTTCCAAGTTGCAATGGCATAAAGATTTTATTCCAGAGATGACTTATAGGGGTATGGCAAGGAAAATTCTAAACCAAATAGAGACAAAAACCCAGCAAACACTAAATCTTGTAGCTCCACACTGGGCACCTGGCACTCATGATGGAAACAAACTAAGGCATCTCATGTGCCTTAGTCCCTCAATTCTCCAGCTCTGTTGCCTGTAACACACATAGTCTCTCCCTTGGGCCAGCTCCAATCTGTGCCCATAGCCTTCATCAGGGGATGCTCCACTTTCTGGGATAGCTTCTATCCCATGATCTAATGGCAACTTAGACTTTCTCTTTACAGTCTCATGCAGTGGCCTCTCCATGCCTCCTTGTAATAAATCTGATCATGGCTCATATTGCCTACCATAAGCTGCCCTCTCTGTCTATGGAGCATGTCGAGCAATACCGAATAGGGGAGTGAGGCTTGAGAAATAATAGATAGGAAAAATAGACATGTAGACATAAAAGAAAAAGACAGAGACACAGGATAGCTCTGGGAAGGCTCTGAGTCAATATCACAGTAGCCCTGAGTTTATTTCTCACAGTCTTTTTATACCCAAAGCAAGGGGCGGGGAAAGACCTCCCCCCTTCAAGGACACCATGGTTCAAGGTACAAACAAGCGTAAATATCTCCTTAATTCTCAAGACATCCAGGAACCACGCCTTTAGCCAAACATCCTGTTATCCAGCCTAAGGGGCAAAGACAAGCTTGAACTCTCTGACCTTGAGTCAAGATGGGATCAGGGTACAAGCTGGGGTCATTGTGGGCTCCTACATCTGACCCGCTCTGTCTTGCACTCATTACACTTGTGAAAACAGTACCACGTGGATGATGCCATCAAGATTTGCTGCCAGCTTGAGATGTGGCCTGTCTTTCCTGGACCACACACAGATACATGGCCTCCGTGTGCTGGTCCGAGGGAACCACTGCTCTGGGGTGTTTCTGAGAAAGTCCCCCTCTTCCACATCCTGCATTTAAGCTTTCTCCTTTTCAAATGAATTTGGATTTTCACAAGATCAAAATTTTGAAGGACCGGGACTTTCCCTCAGGAAACCTTTCCTGTTGTACCAGTTTAGAGCAGATTTCTAATTAATGATGCTAATCTTCAGGACTTCCAGTTGCTCCCTCAGTATTGCCTTTGTCTACAACATTAAACCCATACTGTCCCCCACAAACATCATGTCTCCCAACTCTGCTTGTTCTCTCTCACACTTACACCAGGGCACAGTAAACAGTAGCTATAACACAGCCTGAATGCCCTTGCCTGACATGTCCCTTACCACACAAACTAGTTTGTATTATACAATTTAGCTTCATTTGAGTTTCCAAAAATTTCCCAAATTTGCCAGACTATGACAGGAACAGCTTGTAGTCAAGTTCCCGGCAATAGTTTCTGCCATTTTTCAAAACCCAGTGAGTCAGGTCCCCATGGCCGATGTTCCTTTCAGTGTGCTGAGTTTCCAAGTTCCCAGTGGAATGGCCTTTTCAGGTTCGCCTGTAACACCCCAGGAATGTCCTAGCTCCAGACTTCATATCTTCCCTGCAAGTCACTTTTAAAGGCCTACAAACAACTTTAAATCAGCAGTGACTTCACTTCTGAAACCAGTTTTATGTGCTAGTTAGTTTGGGTAATAACTCATCAGAAAGATGATTTATCTGTAAACTTTCACTCACTTCAGGCCATACAGCCTCTCTCCACTTGTGATCAAAACCATATCATCTCCTATCACTCCTTTGTCTTTCTAAGAGGACTCCTTAGGAGAGAAGGCTTAAAATGGGACTCAAAAGTCCTCGCACAATTTGCAGTCTGCAGGCACAAAACTCATTTCAATAAAAATTATCTCTTTTTCTTGGCTGTAGTCTCATAGATTTGAATCCCATTTATAGGTAATATGAATTTTGATTTTCCTAAAAGTGTCTTGTGTTTTGTCCATGCTCTTAATTTCATGGTTTGACTGCCTTTATTTTTTTTTTTTAATCTTTGCCCTGCTTTGCTTTAGTATTGTATGGGGACAGTGTGCAGGGAAAGAAGGTTTCTCACAGATTTTTCGATTTGCAACGTTTCTAGAGATTGCTCTGATCATGGGGTAAGTATGTATTTCAGAAATATGGCTTTAGTAATCCAATAAGTAAGACATTAAAACTTACTTGGATTTTTGCCATTTTTATTGTGTATGGTGTCATTTACCATATTTATTATATTTACCATATTTATTATGTTATATATCTAGTATATCATATTTTATCATATAATAGACACAATAAATCATATACCATATATTATAAGTATAATATATTTTATTCAGATATGTATTTATAAATTTACAATTTATTTATAAATAATTTACATTTTATTTATATTATATACATGTATTTTATTTATATATTATTTACATTTATCATGTTACATATAAATATTATTTATATTTACTATATTTATCATATTTATTATAATGTGTAACTCCAGCCTTCTTTCTTTAAGGAACTTGCCAGCTAGCCACAGAATAGAGTTGTGGATATGTAAAATGTTTGCTGACTATGTGGACTGGAGGATGTACAGGGAGTGCATCCTTATGTGGCCACAGAACTGTGCAACCCTCTGCTTACAAGGCAGTGAACAAATGCTATTAGAAAGTCATTGCTGGCCTTACTGGAGTCTGGGGTGCCCTGCAAAGCTAGCAAGTATTACGTGACAATTAGTTGGATGTTATTGGTAGTTGTGGCACTTGGGCATGGTTGTGGGGAAGTTGAAAAAAAATTAGAAAGAAAAAGAAACAGCTGACTTGGTCACAGGAGCTTAGAATGTATCCTCTAAAGTATGGACAATTACAAGAGGAAGTTGGGTGGATCTGTCTATGTAAACTCAATTTCCTGGATGGCAGTGCTTCGCGGAACTCAACTGCTCTTTTGAATCTTTCCAGACTTGCAACAATTTTCATCATTGCCATTGTGATAAAGGATATGTCCCTCCCAACTGTGAAAGGAAAAGAGGACAGTTTGGAAGCATTGATGACGGACACCAGTATATTTCTGGTTAGAGGGCTTCAAATCTTACTGACTAAATGTAGTATGTAAGAGGATAAACTCAAGGTTCACATCTACATTGTGTAGTAACTAATATAGCAAATGGGGCTTTTCATAAGATTCAAAAAAAATTGGACCGTACAGTTTCTTAGATTCTTTCTCTGTCAGGGCTGACATTGCATACTAAGGTAAAAGCGTGCCCAGTGTCAGCAATTTTAATATGCAATTCATTTGTTCCATAGAATATGAATAGCTGATTTCAGCTGTTGGCCTAGTTTGGAATAGCATAGGTTGTTCTGTTTTGTTTTGTTTTTTCAGTCTTCCAGGCTGCCTTTTCTTCCAATTGACTTAAAAATTGGGTGACTTTCTCCTGTTGTAAAGGTAATATCTAGGGATTCCCTCTTTGATATCTCCCTTCTGCTGTGCTTGAGTAGTATCTTGAGGTGAAACAATCATGGATGAGACCGAGAAAACTAAGGGTTCTTTAGCGAGAGATGGTATCCAGCTCACTCCAAAGAACCGGGCATTTCTGGAAGCCTCCTTCATTTTGGAGTTTCACAAGGGGCTTGTGGAAGCCTTGAATGTGCTTCTCTGTGGATGTTACAAGATGACCATCTTTTCAGAAAGAATATAACATAGAAATATATATATATATAATTTTACAATATATATATATATATATATATATATAAATAGATGTTTTTAAGTATATATTTTCCTGTATTGATTGCTTTTTAATCAAATGAATGTAATCATTTAAACAAAACAAAGAATTAGTTAATAGTCTGCATTGCAGTATAGATTTATCAGTTGGGGCTGGACACCACAGAGTTGTTTATTTTCTGCATTTTTACCGCTTGTGGCTTTCTAGCCATGGACAGTTGGGTAGAGTTACAGTTCCAGGCACGAATTTCGTTTAGTTAGACAGCAGCTGGTTATGTGCTAGCTGCAGGTGCCACTCTTGTGCCTTCAGGGATATTGAGTTTGGTCATTGTCATAGTCTATAGGCTTCACAGCTGGGTAGAACGACTGCTTTTTTTTTTTCCTTTGGGGGTTTGCATAGCTCCTTTGGTGTACCATAAGAACTAACTCTCTCGGAGGAGGCTTATGGATAGGATCCGGCTCTATCTCTCCAAGCCCTGTATCTGAAGACTCTGGGGCCTTTAGCAATAGGGACTTACCCTCAAATTCTGGGAATCTACCACATTGCCCAGTGTCTTAGTTAGGGTTTCTAATCCAGTCATGAAACACCACGACCGAAAAGCAGGAAGGGGAGGAAAGGGTTTATTTGGCTTACGCTTCCACATTGTAGGCCATCCTTGTGAAGGAAGCCAGGACAGGAATTCAAACAAGGCAGGATCCTGGAGGCAGGAGCTGATGCAGATGCCATCGAGGGGTGCTGCTTACTGGCTTGCTTCCCCTGGCTTGCTCAGCCTGCTATCTTAAAGAACCCAGGATAACCAGCTCAAGAATGGCACCACCCATAATGGGCTGGACCCTCCCCCATTGATTACTAACTGAGAAAATGCCTTTCAGCTGGATCTCATGGAGGCATTTCCTCAACTGTGGCTCTTTCCTCTCTGATAACTCTAGCTGGTGTCAAGTTGACACACAGAATCAGCCAGTATACCCAGCTATACCATTCCTTGGTATAGGCCCAAAGGATTCAAAATTATTCCACAGATACTTGCTCAGCTGTGTTCGTTGCTAGTTTATTCACAATTGCTAGGAAATGAGAGCAACCTAAGTATCTTCCAGCCATTGAATGGATATTGAGAATATGATGCATATACACAATAGAATACTATTCAACTGTAAAGAAAAATGAAATCATGAAATTCGCAGGCAAATGGATGGAACTAAAACATATCACATGAAGTGAGGTAGCCCAGGCCCAGACAAAGACAAACAGCACTTGTTCTCTCTTATTGTTGATTCTTAACTCTGATCTTCAGATGTATGTATATGACATGGAATAATTGCAGATACAAGAAAAGCAAAAGGGACCATGTGGATGGGGAGCTCTAGAGAGGAGAACCGCGGGACATGGGTGCTTATGAAGGTGTAGGAGGGACATAACAGATAACAGGGTCTGGAAGGAAGACGGAAGGCAGGCAATGCTGGGAAATGACACTAAGAATCTTTGAAAAGATATAGAGAACCATTATTGTACATTTACCTAAAATGATCCAGATTCAAAGTAGAATTTCAAGCATTGTCTCAATTTCCATAAAATATTTTACTAAAACCAGAGGGAACACACAGTAGAGAACTCTTGCTCTTCTCAGCAAATACAGGCTTTCCTCACCTACCTGTACGTGTCTGGGACAGTAGAAATGTATGTTTATTTGTTTGCTTGTTTGCTTTGTGACCTCCGTTCAAACCATTCAAGCCTCCCTGTAGAAAGCCAAGATCTCAGCTGCTGGATACACCACACATTCATTCCTGTGTGATACAGAGCTTTTGTAACAGAAGGTTTTGGTCCCTCTTAGCATCCTGGGATTATGTAAAGGAATGTAAAGATTTCTTTCTTGCCATATGAAACAGAAGATAGACTTCCTGGACCTGAACAGGACCACTGTCATTATTGCCCGACCCAGGAAGCTTGTGATTGTATTATCTGATATAAAATTTTGTTTTTAAAATGGGGAACGTGACCGTACCTTTTTTTCCTGATTAGACAAGATTTATTGGAAAATCATCGGGTGGTAGATTTATTTTTAGCTTTTTGAGACTCCTTTATATTGAGTTCCATAGTGGCAGCACCAGCATGCCATCCCACCAAGAATGAATGGGGGTTTCCCATTTGCCATATCCTTACCAACATTTGCCATAAACTCTTGCTGATCTTAGCCATTCTGACTTGGGGTAAGATGGAATTCCAAAGTTGTTTTTATTTGCATTTCCCATAATTTCTAGGGACAATGAACATCCTTTGGGATGTATTTTAGCTGTTGTTATTTTTTCTTTTAAGAACTCTGTGTCCAGATCTACAGCCCCTCCCCCTTTAATTGGGTCACTTGTTTTCTTCTCTCTCTCTCTCTCTCTCTCTCTCTCTCTCTCTCTCTCTCTCTCTCTCTCTCTCTTGCTCTTTATATATTCTTGATGTTAATCCTCTGTCAGATTCTCTTCTAGTGGCATAGATTCTCTCTTACTCTTTATTTGATTGGTTGTTTCCTTTGCTCTATGGAAGCATTTATTTATTTATTTATTTATTTTTTGAGACAGGGTTTCTCTGTGTAGCTTTGGAGCCTTTCCTGGAACTCACTCTGTAGCCCAGGCTGGCCTTGAACTCACAGAGATCCTCCTGGCTCTGCCTCCCAAGTGCTGGGATTAAAAGCATGCATCATGACTGTCTGGCACTGCGGAAGCTTTTGGTCTCATTAGACCACACTTGGTAATCGTTGGCATTAATTCCTGGGCAGATAGAGGTTTCTTCAGAGGTCCTTCCCTACTCCTGTGTCCTTGTAGGATGCTGCCTTGTTTTCTCCTAGCAGTTTTCATATTTGGGGGGTTTCACATTGAAGTTTTGATCCACTTGGAGTTGATTTTCATGCAGGGCAGCAGATATGGGTTTAATTTCAGTCTTGTATGTATGGGCATCCAGTTTCTGCAGTATCATTTGTTGAAGATGTCTTTTCTCCTATATGTTTTTGGCATCTTTGTCAAATATATATGGCTGTAGATGTGTGCACTTATGTCCAGGTCTCCTGTTTTATTCCATTAGTCTACATGCTTGTTTTCGTGTCAGCACCAGACTGTTTTTATTACTGTAACTCTATAATATATCTTGAAATCTGGAATTGGTAAATCCAACTCATTATTTTTTGCTTGGAATTGCTCTCTCTCTTTACTCTTCTTCTTCTTCTTCTTCTTCTTCTTCTTCTTCTTCTTCTTCTTCTTCTTCTTCTTCTTCTCCCTCCTCCTCCTCTTCTTCCTTTTTTAATTTTAGGATTCCCTCCCTATTTCTATAAAGAATGGTGTGGGATTTTGACTGAAATTGTACTGAATCCATAAATTGCTTTTGGTAGCATGGTCACTTTCACAATATTAATTCTACCAATCCATGAGAATGAGAGGGCTTTCTATTTTCTAGTATGTGCTAGGTTCTTTAAAATTTTTTATTTATTTATTTATTTTTGGTCAACTTCTTACAAAGTAGAGTCACATGGGAAGAGGGAACATAAATTGGGAAATTGTCTCCATAAAATTGCCTGTAGACTAAAGTTGGGTAAACATTTTCTTGATTAATGATTGATGTTGGAGGTTTTAGCCATTTGCAGGTTAGGCCAGTTCTAGGCTTGTGGCTCTGAGTTGTATGTAAATGCAAGGTGATGAAGCCATGAGGAAAAGCCTATACGCAGCATTTCTCTATGGTCTTTGCTTCAGTTTCTGCCTCCAGTTTCCTGCCTTGAGTTCTGCCTTGACTTTATTCTGGTACGGACTGTTACCCAAAAGTAGAAGATCAAATAAACCATGTCTTCCCCTAGTTGCTTTTGCTCACAGTTTTTATCACAATATAAACAAACTAGGACATGGAGTCTTCCTCAGTCTCTTTCTTAAGAGATTCAGTGTTTCATTGAAGAGGTCTTTCACCATCTGATTAGGTTTATTGTGAGATATTTTATTGTCTCTGATGCTACTTTAAATAGGAGTGTTTCCATGATCTCTTTCTCGGAGTGTTTTTTGCTTGTGTATGGAAGGGCTACTGATTTTTGTAGGTTAAATATGTATCCGTACACTGCTGAAATTTCTAGGCATTTCTAGACATTTTCTGGTTTAATTTTGGGGATCTTTAATGCATAATATCATATCATCTACCAGTAGGGATACTTGGACTTCTTTCCCTGTCTGTAACCCTTTGATTTCTTTATCTTGTCTTATTGCTCTAGATAGTGCTTCAAGCACTATATCAACAAGGTATATCTTGATTCTAATGGTATTTCTATGAGTTTTCCCTCTATTTAGGTTGATGGTTGCTATGGGTTTGTCACATAGAGCCTTGATTAGGATGAGGCATGCTCGCTGCAGTTCTTGTGTCTTAAGGACTATTATGACAGCACGTTGAGTTTTGTCAAAGGCTTTCCCTTGTATCTGTTCAGATTATCATGTGATTTTTTTCTTAAAGTCTATTTGTAAGATTTCTTCTATTTATTGACTTGTGCATGTAAAACCATCTCTGTATCTCCAGGATAAAGCCATTTGATCTTGGTAGATGATATTTTTGATATAGACCTGTATTCAGCTTGCACATATTTTTTTTTTATTTTTGAGACAGGAATCCTCTGTGTAGCTTTGGAGCCTGTCCTGGTTCTCACTTTGTAGACCACGCTGGCCTCAAACTCACAAAGATTCGCCTGGCTCTGCCTCCTGAGTGCTGGGATTAAAGATGTGCACCACCGCTGCCCGGCTGCTTGCACATATTTTAATCAAGGATTTTTTTGCATCTATGTTCATGAGGAATGTTGGCATGTAGCTGACTTTTTTGTGTGTGTATTTGTGTTTACCTGGTTTTGGTATAATAACAATACTGTTTTGTTTTTTTTTCTTAATTATTGAGATTATAATACGATCTCACTACGTCTCCTTCATTTTCCTCCTCCAACATACCCCTCTGCACTCTTCTTCAAATTCTTGGCCTATTCTTCTATTAATTGGTACTATACACACACACACACACACACACACACACACACACACACACACACACACCTGAATAGAAACTTCTCAGTCCATATAATATTATCTATCTGTATGTTTTCAGAGTTGATTATTTGGCGCTGATAACCAATTGCTGTGCTCCTCCCTGGGGACCCAACTTCTCCCACTCCCAACTTTCCTCCGTTGTTTAGAGTTCTTTGTGTAGAGTTGACATCTGCTAAGCTTTACTTCCTTGACTTTGTCATGTTCTTTGGTGTCGACCTTGTTCAGCTCAGGTTTGGACAGTAGTACTGATGAGACTTGATGGTTGTAGCTTCTGATATTACTAGAAGACACAATCTCACAGCAAACTCCCTGATCGTTTGGCTCTTAAAATCTTGGTCCTGCCTCAACTTGATATTGCCATGTTTGTTGCTTCCCATGGGAGGCTTGCCCCATTTCTGGATGAAGGAGTGGGTGGGTGGGGGTAGACAGGAGGTGGGGGGAGGGAATGGAAAGAGGGGGGAGGGGCAACTGTGGTTGGTATGTAAAATAAATGAAAAAATTTAATTAAAAAATATTTCTACCCCCTCTTCTGAAATGTTCCCTGAGCCTTAGGTATAGGAGTGTTTTGTAGATGGATGTGTCCACTGGACTGGGCCCCACAACTCTGCATATTGATTGGCTGTTGTTTTTTGCAGTAGTCTCCGGTTGTTGCAAAGAGAAGTTTCCTTAATGAGGGGGGAAGACTACACTTATCTGTGGTAGAAGGACAGATGTTCGTAGATTGTTGTTAGGGAGTTAGTAAATTAGTGGTTGTAGTCTCTTCTTCAGTAACCAGGACTTCACTAGCACTGAGGGGTCAGCTAGGGTATCAGGTGTTGTATCACCTTCTTGCCAAGCAGGTCTGAAGTCCCACTAGAGAGCTGCTGGCTGCCGCCAAGGTCTGGGTGCCACCTGTAGGGTTATCATTGCTATGCCAGTTGTCGATGTGGTTCGTAGGCATCAGAGTTGGGTAGGATGTTGGTTGTTTCCCTTCTTTAGAAACTTTGCCCAACAACTCAAAAGAGGACTTCTCATGTCAGTCATTGATTTATTTTTATTTTTATTTTTATTTTTTGGTTAGGTGGTTTTTGGCTCTTGTAGAGAGCATTATCAGCGCATTTGAAAAAAGTTCACTGAAACTATATATGGGTATTTATATACAGAATTGTTTACTCTAGGGTTATTTTTAGATAACTAGTTCATGGTATGATTCCTTGTGAATTTTTTAGACATGCTTGTTGTTATTTTACCTTCTTTCTTCTGTGTTTATGTTTCTCTCCCTTCCCTAGAGACCCCCTTTCCTATGACCCCATCAGATCACTTGTTTTCTGCTATTCCCTTTTATGCCCCCCCCACTTTCTTCTGTATTTACCGCTCCCCTTCCTGAAAAACCCACTTTCTCATTTCCCTGATCTGATCACTTAAACCCCGCTATTCCTTTTTCTATTTCTCTCCAACCCCCCCATCCTGGCAATGGTTCCCTTTTACTTTACTGGTTTCTGTAGTTATGACAGGCTGTATACTCACATCTGAAGATTTGGAGCCAGGGGCCTCTGATGAAAGAGAACATACAATATTTGTGTTTCTGGGTCTGGGTTTCCTCACTCAGTATGATATTTTCTAGTTCCATCCATTTACTTGCAAAGTCCATGGTTTCATTTTTCTTTATACATGAAAGCTAAAATTAAATCTTCTGTATGACCCAGCTATACCATTTCTTGGCATGTGCATAAAGGACTCGGCATCCTATTCTGTATCTTGAATAATTTAAAAAGTACTAGTTTTAGTGTTTCTTGCAAAGCCTGGTAGAATCCTTCTGTAAATCCATCTGGCCTAGGTTTTTTTTTTTTTTTTAAGCTGGAAAGCTTTTTATTACCACTCTAATCTCTTAATTTGTTGGGTCTGTTTAGGTAATTGAATCTTCTTGGTTTACTTTTGGTGGACTGGATGGAATCCAGAAATCAGTTTCTTCAAGAATTTCTGGTTTAATGGGGTATAGGGTTAAAAATTATCCCCTTTATTCTTTGGTGTCTGTTACAATCTTTCCCTGCTCATTTGTGAGTCTGTTCATTTGAGTCCTTCCTCTCTCCCTCCTTCCTTATGTTAATTGGGCCAAGTGTCTGTCAATCTTGTTTGTCTTGTGAAAAAAGCTTCTCAGACTCCTCGATTCTTTGTATTGTTTTCTTTGTTTCTACTTTATTAAACTGTGCTCTGATTTTTTTTTTTTTAATTTCCCACCATCTGTTGGATTTGGGTTGGGTTTGCTTTTATTTTACTAAATTCTTGAGTTGACCCATTAATTCATTTATTTGTGTTCTTTCTGATTTTTTTAAATTTAGGAACTTAGGGTTATCAATTTTCCCCAATGGCAGCTTTAAAGTGTCCCCGAGGTTTTGTTGTGTCATATCATCATTTTGGTTTATTTCCATAAATTGTATTTTTTCTTTTTTCTTGTTGGACACATGTAGTCATCATTCAGCAATGTGCTGTTTAATCTCCATGGGTTTGTGTAATTAGTACATATTTAATTGTTGTTGATTTTAAATTTTGTCACATTGTGATTAGATGGAATACTTGAAATTTTTGTAATTTTTCTGAAATTTTTAAAGATTTTTTTTTTATGTCCCAGGATGTAGTCTACTTTAGAAAAGCTTCCATGGACTTCAGAGCCGAATGTGTATTCTTTGGTGTTTCCATAGAATGTGCTGTAGATATTGTTAAGGGTCAGCTGACTCCATATTTTCTTCCCTTCCTAGTTAAACATATTGGTAGAATTTGGTTTATTTCTGCATTGTTCCCTATGGTGTTTTTCTCTAATTATGTCCCAAGCTAAAGGTCAGCTTTTTTTCTTTTTCTTTCTCTATATTATTGTGATTTACACTTTGCAAATTGTTTCCATGGTTTCATGGTATGTTCCAAGAACTGGCTCACCATAAAATGTTTCATGGTACGTTCTGAGAACTGGCTCACAATAAACCCACAACAGGTACTTTTCCCATGATCACAGAAGTATCTAACTAAATTCTGCTTTTGTAATCACTTGCTGTATACTTCAGTCTTGAGCCTGACTATAAAAAGACGCCATGCTTTTAGTCTTGGCCACTTCTCTGCCCTATTTCCAAGGAGACTGCAAGTTTGGCCTGGCCATAAAATAAATTTTTACCTTGCAACATTTCGACTGATTCTCTTGTGTAGGCCTTATGTGGATAACTGCAGTTCTTGAAAGTTCATGAATCCATGTGGCTACTGGGACTCCTACATACAGGCCCGTTTAACCTTATTTATCTTCCAAGGTCCCAGTGCCCAAACACCATTACATCAGCGGTTGAGTCTTAAAACCTGAATTTTGGAAGAGTCAATATCATCTATAACATTATGAAACCACAAGTCTCCTAAAAATTCATGTTCTTTCCATCTGTAAATACATTCATTCTGTCTTTGTTTTCCAAATCTTCAACAGTTCCAGCACCAATTCTAAATCCAAAGTTGCATATGAATGTTGCCTAAATTGTATATGAACTACATTTAAATTATGATTCATATAGAGGTAGAGTTCCTCAGGGACTGTCATCCTGTGAAAACAAAGCTAAATCCTTAAGCACAGTGATGAACTAGGAGAGGAACTGAAGTTCAGAAGGGGAGACCATGAAGAGAAGGAAAGGCATGGGGGAGAGCAAGTCTGGACCTAGCAAGCCAGCTTCCACTGGAACTCATACTTGAAAAGAACTATTTGTCTTGATAATCTTGGGAATTCCACCAGCAGCCATTTCATGGCAACTGAGGCACTTTCTAGCCTGCCCCTGACAACTATTCTAGTCTTTACTCTCACATTCTCTAAGTCTGCATCCATATTCTTAACTAATCGTTAGCAGAACAACAATCTTATTCCAAGTACCAAACCTGTAATTGTCAGGCATCTTTGGATAAGCAGAATGAGCAGTTAATGTACAAAGATATAGTGATGGATTTCCCACCCTTGATAGATGTGAAACTGTTTCACACTATTATGTAGATGCCAAGGTCCCTTATGTTGGCAGGGTGGGTTGATAAACTAGAAAGGAATTAAATAAATCTTTGTAATTGTTTTATCATCTAAGAAATTACCAAGCACTCAAAGAGTAAAATAACTAATAGATTGTATATAGATATGTATATGTATACACCCACTTATATAATAGTAAAAAAAAGAAGAGGGCATGGATTTGTAAGAAAGCAAAGAGGATATGGGAGGGCTTGAAGGGAGGAAAGGGAAGAGGAAATGGTGTAACTATAATCTCAAAAGGGAAAAATAACTTAAAAAGGAACTAACACTTCAATTATATACATTGATTCAATTTTATGGTTTTTTTTACAGTTACACTATAGTATATTTGAATGAGGTGTTTAATGTTGGGGAATGATTCTGGTAATGCTATCTTTTCCATTTTTCTATTTGGTTAATAAAATCTCAGACATTTAAAACTAGTGTTTTCCATTCTAGGTAGAAGCCTCATGCAACAATCTTCTGGTTTTCCTCCAAAACAGCGGCTTCAGCTCATTTTCTATATATCGCTACCTGCAGTTATCATTATTACAGCTATAATTATAAAGCAAAGTAAACTGAGACAGCTATGTTACGGAGAAGGAAGTGACAGCAACAGGTATGTATCAATTATGCACATATATCTACTATTATGTTAAATGGGTCAAGACAAAACTATTGGTTTTTATTTAAGATACGATTATAGGCAAGGTGATACAAAGAGAGGCACAGCAACACCGGGCACATTGGGTTGATTCCCATGTGCCTTCCCATCACTAACATCACAGTGTAGTGCCAGCACGAAGAAGGGAGTGCTGCCATCGGCATCTTGGAGGCAAATCTAGCCTCTTCGTTCACTGACCCTGTCAACTAGTCATGTGTCCATAGGTAGGCTTACATCATGAAGAACTGTAATGCCAAAATAACAAAATCCAAATTTATTATCCTAAACATTTATGTTGCTTACTCACACAGCAATTGGCCAAATACTTAATAGTATCAGACTGAGAGAGAGAGGAGACAGCATGTTGACACTTAGTTTCAGAAAACTTGGTTTTACATTACAAGTTTTGCATGCAAAACTGTATCCTGATCAAATGATGTAACCTGTGTACACTGGTAGTTATTTTTGGTTAACTCTATAACCATGGAATAAAGAAGGCTTTCCAGTGTATCACAAATCTTTAGGAACATAAATTTAATAAGTGAAACCACCCTATTATGTGGAACCACTTACAGAAATAGTTACCATTATGTTGACAATCTCATGTATATTTCATGGTATTTTGCCATAATATTCTTCTCTGGTTTTACCTTTCGAGAATTGATAGGAAGATTCAACCTAAGGATTTTTCATGATAAGGAAAAAAACATATTTAAAAAGAAAAAGAAAATTTACCAGTTTTTTTTAGAACTATAAGTATATTTAATAAACAGAGTAAAAGTGATTATTAAGTAGTATCTAGAAATGGAAATGCTTACTGCTGGGCTGGGGAGACAGTTCAGTAAGAAAAATGTTTACCATGGAACCAGGCAAACCTGAGTTTGGATGCTTAGCTCCCACGTACAAACCTGAGTGTTGTGGCATGTACTTGTCATCCCAACCTGGAAGGTAGATACAGGAGGAAGCCTGGGGTGCTGCCCAGACAGTCTGGCTGCATTAATAAATTCCAGGTTCAGAGAGTTCAGAGATTCTGTGTCTGCCCCCCTGAGCCCCTAAAAGTTGCAGCATGAGTAAAGAAGACATCACCACACACATGTACCCATACGTGAACAGGTACACACACACACACACACACACACACACACACACACACACACACACACACACGCATGCACACACTCATGCGCATGCTCGCGCGCACACACACACACACACACACACACACACGCATGCACGCACGCACGCGCACACACGCGCACACACACACACACACACACACACGCATGCACATTGTCTTTCAGAAACATTTAAGAAATGCTTGCTGTTTGTTGTGCAATATCATTTGTGAGTTATCTCTCTACATAAACATGGTTAATGTCTAAAGTAAAAGTGATTTCACATCAATTTTTAAATCCAAAATACTGCTTAAATAGACACAAAAACCAAAAATTCTCAAAAGTGTTTAATATTTATTATTTGATTGTTGGAGATTTTCTGAAATTCATACTTATCTTGGCAGATTCACAAAAACATCAAAGCTTTATTTATGGGCTAGTATGTTTTGGTTTACTTGATTTTTTTTTGCATGTTGCTAATTATTTTGCCTTAATCAAACTTGGGGAGATCATAGGTAGCCCTATGATCTTTCTGAATGTAGAGTTGTGGATTTACAGTGTAAATACTTGAACTAGTTTAATGTGAGAAGAGTCATGCAGAGACAGTGCCTGTTTACACTGGAAAATGGCATTTCGTGTATATGAATCATGCTGTTTCCTTGGACAGCCATTTCTGTGTTTAATGTTTAAGGCTTTAGTTTTCTCCAGTTTGAAATGGACTTTATCAATTCTATAGATCTTCATCAGAGGACAGTAGGAATAACACCAAGTTGACCACCACTGGAGTAAGGTAAGTGTGCAACTATATGTTAACCACTCTGTAGTTATTAGCTTTTAGGGCTGCTGAAAATGGCTGGTTTATAGTCCACACATTTCTTTATGATATTCTGTACAGTTATCACAGATTATCTTATAATAGTAAGCAATGAAATGTGGTTGCATGATATCCTGGTCTCTCCCCTTGATTTGTCCAGAAGAATGAGGGTTGAACTTCTGTGGTAGCATACATGAGACTACCAATTGTGGGTAGAGGAAAGCATTTATTAGCAGAGGGAAGGAGGATCTATATTCTGATGACATTTTACTGTCACATAAAAAGATGTCTGATAAAGATGTCCTTTACACATATAGTCTGAGATTATCTCAAAGAACTGAGTGTTAGCAAGATTGACCTTGGAGTTGTTATTGGTTTTGTTCTCTTAATCCATCTAGGAAAGTAGACTTAGATATCAGATTATGAAGAAACAAATCAACTGCATGAATTAGGCATCCCCCAGGCTATCAGTTATAAAAATTCCCCCTACAAAACAATAGACAGGATATAAGAGGGGAAACTGTTCAATGCAGACCCTATGATTATTTTAAGTTCTTCACCATTGTAGCATGAAGTCACATAGTATGATGGTTTATTTAGTAAAGCTTGACATCAATGACTGAGCTGGGAGAATTGGGAGAGATGTATGATTATGTACTGACAGTTATCATTGTCATCCTGTTGTTAAAAGTCTGTTTTACAGTCTACAAAAATTAGAAATGTCTTTATTTGAATTATAAGGAAATATATTTTGTGTGACACATTTTTGGGGGATTGGGGGAGACATGATTACATGTGTGCTCACCCCACATAAGGAACCAATGACAGACCAAAGTAATGATACTACAGATGCCTGACTTGGTGAAATGATGGGTTTATTGGGGTAACTTAAAGGAATATGGATGAAAAGTTTAGTCACAGGATGAGAAATGACTCAAAGACAGCTAGCTCGTTGTATCACCAAAAGCTCACTTCAACATTGGTCATGACTAATGAAAGTTGTAACCCTGGTTTTTTCTCTATATATGACTTGCAGGCAGATCCTTAAATTGGGTAGTCTCTCTCCTCAGCAGTCCTTATTGTTCATATAACCTTGGGGAGGGAGGAGTCTTTGTGTCCAGTAAGTTTTAGGGACTTCCTAAGACTTGTAAGTTATTTGCTTCCTGAATCTTAATTCTTAATCTTTACAACTTCTTGAGTCATAACAAACTTATATTTAGGAAGAATATTTAATTCAGATGAAATTACTATATAAAGCATGTGTACTTACTGAAAACCCTAACAACATAGAAAAAGACAAGCTAATTGTACTCAAAGACACTGGATGGAAAGAAGAGTAGAAACAAATCCATATAGGAAAAATAACTGAAGGCGTAAGCAAAGACAAAAGATGATTCTTTGAAAAGTTCATATAATTTACACAAATTATTACATAACTCAAATCAAAAGAGAAATGATATGAATTATTAATGTAAAATGGTTTTATTTTTATTTTCTGGACATTAGAAGTACTTAAAGTCAGTAAATCAAAATATTTGGACAAAATACATGCCCTTCCCCAAACATGTCTGTCTCTAGCCCCACGGGATGAAATAGTGAAAACAATCAACCAATTATCGTATATCTACTCAAAATCTGAAATCTGCAATTTAAACTCTCTCATTGTCAGCTATGGTGGCACATACCTTGGCAGGATGAGGCAATAAGATCCTGATGATGATTTTAATTGTTAGGGAGTCACAACAAGGATTATCTAGATCAGGTTGGCCAATGGGCCTGGGGAGGATTATCTTGATTATGTTAATTGATGTTGGAAGACGCACCCACTGTGGTGAAGGGTACCATTCCCTGTCAGGAGATCTTGATCTGTCTAAGAGTACAAAAAGAGCTGAGAACAAGGGTGCATACATTCACTCTCTCTCTGCTCTTGGCTGTGGACATGATTAAATGTGCCTCAAGTTTCTGATGCCTTGACTTTGCTCTAATGATGGACTGGAACTTAGAACTGTGTGCTAAAGATGCCTCCCAAAAGTTGCTTATGTTGTGGTGTTTTACCATAGCCACCAGAAAAGAAACTAATGGAGGCACCGGAATGACGCTGGCCTTGTCAAGTGCTCTCCATCTTACTCTTCTCTGTGGTTAAATAAAGCATTGAATCACTTCTTGTTTTCCTTTCCTTTTTTAAAAGTCAGGTTTTCATGTATTCCAGGCTAGCCTCAAACTAACTACTTAGCCAGTGGAGCCCAACCTCAAATCCTGATTCTGCTACCTCCTCATGAGTGTCCTGTTTATACCACAGTTTCGGTATCCATTGATCTGTTATTGGGCATCTAGGCTGGTTCCATGACTTGCCTTTGTGGGTAGCACCTACCCTTATGATTTCACTTGAGTCTTATTCCTTTTTTCTTAGTCTAGATAGTTTATTCACTTCATTTACTTTGTCGAAGAACCAATTCTTTGCTTTTCTGATGTATGTATGCTTTGTTGTTGTTGTTGTTGTTGTTGCTCTGTGTTTGATTTAGTTTGCTGTGATGTTTATCAGTTCGGGTTTTGTTTTGTTTTTTTTTCGAGACAGGGTTTCTCTGTGTAGCTTTGCGCCTTTCCTGGAACTCACTTGGTAGCCCTGGCTGGCCTCGAACTCACAGAGATCCACCTGGCTCTGCCTCCCAAGTGCTGGGATTAAAGGCTTGTGCCACCACCTCTGGGCCTTATCAGTTCATTTTATCCTGTTCTCTGCATGTTTCGCTTTCTTTTTCTTAGTGCATATTCTTAGGCATTATTTGGGATCCTCCTTTGTTATTGCAAGCGATTATTGTTGAAGACTTCTCTCTCAACACTGTCCTTGGACATCTGATGAAGTATGAATATAAATTGCCCCCTTCTCTTCACATATCAAAGGCTTTCTTTCCAGAATCTGGGCTTTGATTGGATCTTAAGAACCCAGACCTTATTGATGGAGTTACTCCCTGGTGCATGCACAATATGATGACACGGAGATCATGCCAAATGGGAGGTGGGGGTCTAGCTAGAGTAGGGAGGCCACTGAGCAGCCACTTGGAGGTGGTTTCTTGCCCCCGTGCTTTCTTGTCCCATCCCCTTCCTTCTCCGTGGCTCTTGCAGTCCTGTGCCAAGGTCTGCACGTCTGGCAGAATGATCATACCTCTAGAATTGAAAGTGCCGGCAGCATAAGAAGGAGTCGGCACAACATTAAATTAAAAGATCCTCACTGTAGGAAAGGAAATGAGAGCGAAAAGACGATGAAAAACAGTTTTGGAGATCAAGCACTAGAATCAGTTATTCATTTGAAAAATAGCAAACACCTCAATCGCACAGCACCGAAGCAATGCTCCTGCTAATGGCGCGAATAACTTGATTGTCAAAGCAAGTCAATCAACTACTTCAGTAGAACTTTCGCTGAAACCTCAACCAGCCACCCACAGCAAACAAAGACAAGGCATGCTGCCAACTTGATAACTAGTGCTTTAAGGACTCACGTGAAAAATGAGGACTGAAGCCTTCAACACACCTTCAAGCAAAGAAAACCGGCAGATGGCCAGCAGGTGTATGGAAACATGCTCAACAGCATAATCTTCAGAGACGTGCCTATCCTGTGAGGTATCCCGTCGGTCCGGAAGGCTCTTATCAATGAAGTGACTTCAGCTTGAGAATGTGGTAGTGATTTCAGGGAGAGGAGCAAATGGGAGCATTACGAGTCAATAGAAATAAAGCCTCCCACGTTCAAGAGTAACAAATTCTAGAGTCATATAACAGCACAGCCTCGTGATAAACACCACCATATACCACACTTAAACATTCCTTAAGATGCTGAACCCCATGTCAAGAGCGTTATCATAATCAAATAACAATTTTGTGGCTCCAGCTGGTCATGAGTTCATGATAACTCCATCCTATTGCCCCGTGGGTACTAGGATTACAGATACATGCTGCCATGCCAGTCATAAAGTCTTGAAATGGAAAAGAATGTATTTACTTTCATTACTTTAAGAAAAAAATACAAATTATGAAAAAAATTTCCTCTGTCCATTGTTTAGTTGGTAAAGATTTCCTGCTGTTCTTCAGGCTGTCTTGATTAGATGAGCTGTTTCCTCTGCTGGACAGAAACTTACTTTTTTATTTTTTTATTTTTTTCCGAGACAGGGTTTCTCTGTGTAGCTTTGTGCCTTTCCTGGATCTCTCTCTGTAGACCAGGCTGGCCTCGAACTCACAGAGATCCGCCTGGCTCTGCCTCCCGAGTGCTGGGATTAAAGGTGTGCGCCGCCACCGCCCGGGCAAAACCTTCATTTCTTGAAGTCCCCTTTGTAGACTGTTGGCTCTAGTCTCTGAGTGCATGGAGTTCTATCGAGGAAGTCCTCACCAATGCCTACGTCTTGAATTTGTTTCTCTACTTGGGCAAGGGGAGAAATAAGGAGCTGATTTAGTTCTGCTTGACATAGATGTCCAGCTTGGCCAGGACTGTTTACTGAAGGTGCTAGCACGAAGCCCCCCCCCCCCCAGCTGCAGTTTCAGCAGCTAGGTGGCGGCTGGGAGACGCAGTCAGCAGTCGAGGCAGCAGCAGTAGGGTCAGGTGCAGCCACTGTGCCACAAATATAAAAACAGTTTTTTTTTTTGTTTTTGTTTTTGCTTTATATTGCTTTTGGGGGGCAGTTTTGTTTTTACCTTACTGGTCTTTTGCTTATATACTGTGGTTTCTGATTTTGTGATTTTTTTTTATTGTTTTGTGTGTGTTGCACTTTTTCTTTTGTTCTATTATGTTTTTTTTTTAAATCTCTCTCTCTTTACCTAAAGAGAGAGGGGAAGAAGACATGGAGTTGTATGGGTGGGGAGGTGAGAAGGAGATGGTGGAGGGGAAATTATGATCAGAATATATTGTGTAAATTATCAGTAAAAAATAATTAAAAAAATAAGATCATGGACCTTGTTATATTCGGTTGTTCTATAGTAAAAGAGATATTTCAGTATAATAGAAAAGGCATGATTATTTCAATGTGCTTTTGAAAGGATAATTGTATTGGAAAGTTTTTAGCATTACCTCAAACACACATATACATGCACACACAGAGATCACATCTTCAGAGACCTAGCCGGCAAAATGTCCACCAGATGCACTCTAGATATAAATGTAGGGAAGAAAATGTCTAGAAGAAAACATGAGAGATGTCTACATTACAAGTAGAGAGATACAAAATGTGTTAACCACAAAAGAAACTCTGTGGCTTCATGACAACCAAGAATTTCTAGCCATTGAAGCACACCATTAAGACAACAAAAAAGCCAGCATGGAGTTGGAAAAGGCATATTTCCAAAAGTCGAGTGTTACACAAATCCGTCTGAACCTTAGCATCGGCACTGTGAAGTAAAAGCAGTGTTCACAAACCAGGGGAGCCTTAGCGTAAACACTGGATGGAAAGAGTGTGTTGTGTACAGGTCTGCAAAATGAAAGTATTACTGTTATCCTGACACATCAGTCATTACATGCATTAAAACCTTTCTGCATATGGATGGCTACACCCGTATATGGACACAGGCACATGTATGCAGAGTGGTATTTAATCTAATGTAAAAGAATAAAAACCACATAGAATTACTAGTTCTCTTCTTTTTCTTTTAATTAAAATTGTGTCTGAAAATATAAAGTACAAGGTGCTTTTTCCCCTCATTTTATTTTATTAAATTTTTAAAAATTTATTTTATATACCAACCACAGTTTCCCCTCTCTCCTCTCCTCCTGTTCCCTCCCCCCATTCCCTACCCCCCCATCCACTCCCCAGAAAGGGTAAGAACTCCCATGGGAGTCAACAAAGCATGACATACCAAGTTGAGGCAGGACCAAGTTCCTCTCCCCTGCATCAAGGCTGAGCAAGGCATCTCACCATAGGGAATGAGTTCCAAAAAGCCAGCTCCTGTGCCAGGGACAGATCCTGGTCCCACTGTTAGGGGGTCCACGAACAGACCAAGCTACACAACTATCACCCACATGCAGAGGTTCTAGTTCTGTCCCATGCAGGCTCCCTAACTGTCAGTCTAGAGTCTGTGAGCTCCCATTAGTTCAGGTCAGCTGTCTCTGTGGGTTTCCCCATCATGATCTTGACCTTCCCCTACAACTTGACTCCTGGAGCTTGGCCCAGTGCTTGGCTGTGGATCTCTCTGCATCTACTTCTATCAGTTACTGGATGAAGGTACAAGGTGCTTTCTTATTAACTCCATTCCTGTGACTGAACATGTAGAGTGTCTTCAGAAGTCAATTGTATTATACAATTCAGTGTATTTGCTGTTGAGGTACCAGATAATTTTTCTTTTCTTAAATTAATCTGTTATTAATCTCTCCCCCTCAATTATCTGTGTCCTTAAAATCATTTGAGCTAGAAATAGGTTAACTGCAAAAGAAATTAGCACCACTGGCTCACTGTTTGTGATCTGGCTTCTCCCACAGCACCATTCTGGCCAATCCGGCCAATCCAAATGTTGCTTCCTAAAAGAAGGCACTCTGGAAAGACCACGAGAAACCGGCCTTTAAATGAAGAAGAGGAAGAGGAAGAAGAAGGAGAAGAAGAAGAAGAAAAAGAAGAAGAAGAAGAAGAAGAAGAAGAAGAAGAAGAAGAAGAAGAAGAAGAAGAAGAAGAAGAAGAAGAAAGGAAGGAAGGAAGAAAGGAAGAAAGAAAGAAGAGGAAGAAAGAAGAGGAAAAAACAAAAAACAAAAAACCAGACAACTCCAAACCCACAGCCTCTCTCCTACTTCTGCAAAGACGACTGAGCACTTGCAACCATGAACTAATAATAAATCACCTATGCCTGAATGGATGAACCTCTGGTGTCTTCTCTGCATTTTTAGTTCTATTACATTTTATCTGCCTCTACTTGTGTCTGCAGAAATGATCACCCTGTACTGAGCAGACTAGGACCCGACACTCTGGAAGCTGTCAGAGGAGACCCCACTGCGCCCCAACTGCTCAGGGTCTCCCACCCCCATTTCCTCACTAGATAGGATTCTTTTGTCTCCCTCTAACCTCTCCATCTCAGACATGTAGTTACGAGCGAACAAACCCAGTTGCTGTTTAGCTACTGCTTCTCTTCTTCATAAATGCTAAGCTGTGCCAAGCTTTCTGTTCAAAGGAGCTGGAGAGATGGCTCAGTAGTTAAGAGCACTTGCTGCTTTTCCAGAGGACCAGGTTCGATTCCCAGCACCCACATGGCCGCTCACAACTGTCTGTAACTCCAGTTCCAGGGAGTCTGATGCACTTCTCTGGCCTCCATGGGCGCCAGGCCACATGATGCACAGACATACAGACATACATGCAGGAAATATAGGAAAAAGTCCAGGGCTGCTACTATTCTAAAGTCTAAGGTTTATTTGATGTGACTACCATTCATCAAACTTGATATAACTCAGGCCACACTGACTTCCTCCACCTCTGCTGCTTACCAAGTCCCTTGGCATTGGTGTGTTGTGAGCATTGCACACCGGCACAGTGAAATGGACCATCAAAGTTTCCAAACTTGCACACATCAGTGAAACTGACTTAAATTGTTGAGATAAGTGAAAATCAACACTCAAGATGTAACGATTCTTAATTATCTTATTGTAATCTTATCTTTGTCCTTGAGATGAAGGTGATTGCACCGTCTTTGTGTTGGAATTTCCTTTTTCCAGTTCTACAAATATCAACCAGTGGCTTGCAATCCATTGTTCTTTACTGAAACTGATAAACACATTGTGTTCCTTTTGTCCCTGTGGAGACAGCTGTATATTTCCCAGCATGCCACTGGCTGTAGGACAGATCAACCTCTCTCTGTTTCATTTATTTGTATATTTTAAAAATTGCATTTATTTATTGTGTGTATGCAGGCACATGTGCATGCCATGGTATGTGGGCAGAGGTCAGGGGGCAACTTGTGGGAGGTGGTTTCCCTCCTTCCACCATCACTACGTGAATGTGAAATTAGAGTACAATAGGATATTATTTCAACATTTAGCATCATTAAAGTTAAAAAAAGGGAAAATCAGGGCAGTGAGATGACTTATCAGGTATAAGTGCTTGCCACAAAACCTGATGATGGCAGGTTCACAAGGAGGACAGAATAGACGCTCACAGGCCACATGTGAGGCCATCACTATTCGTGTGGCCCTCTCCGTGTTTGTGGCACATTTGTTCACGTACACACTACACAATTAAATAACAAGTGATTTTTTTTTTTTTGCTTGTTTCTTTTTTGTTGGTTTAGGTTTTTGAGACAAGGTTTCTCTGTAACAGCTCTGGCTGTCCTAGAACTCGCTGTGGAGACCAGGCTGGCCTCAAACTCACAGAGATCCACCTACTTCTGCCTCCTGAGTGCTGGGATTAAAGGCGTGTGCCACCGCTGCCTGGCTAAAATTCAGAACAACTGTGAGTCATGGACATAGCACTTTGGGAAAATAATTTGGAAGTTTCTTATGAAGTTAAACATATGTTGATCTTATGATTCAGCCTTCTCTACTCTTCAGTATTTATCTAATGGGAAAGAAAGCGTATTGCAATACCAAGACAATGCATGACACTTCCATATAACATTATTTATAATAGTAAAAGTGGCACACATAAATATCTATAAATATATGAGTGGATAAACAGATTGTAGTATATCCATATAATGGAATGCTACTTATCCATAAGTAGGAAGAATACTTTGATACATAAAACATAAAATCTTGCCAGGCGTTGGTGGCACACGCCTTTAATCCCAGCACTCGGGAGGCAGAGCCAGGCGGATCTCTGTGAGTTCGAGGCCAGCCTGGGCTACCAAGTGAGCTCCAGGAAAGGCGCAAAGCTACACAGAGAAACCCTGTCTCGAAAAACCAAAAAAAACAAAAAAACAAAAAAAACCATAAAATCTTAAAATACTTAATTCTATACAAGAAAATAACATAATACATTCATTATGATTACATCTGTGTTTAAAAAATAAAGCATACACATTTATCTGTACTAGCGTAGACTAGACCAGTTAGTGATTGGTTACATAGATCTTGGAGCCTGGGATGGATTATAAAAAGTTTGAGGAAATTTTTGAAGTGATGGGTATCTTCATTTTGATTGTGATTTCAGATTGTTACATGTAGGTCAAAGCTAATTGAAATGTATACTTTAAATGTACAAATTATCTGACTTTGCCTGTATGTTCACAACTCTATAAGAAAATGAAAATATAATGGGCAGGGTCTCTAAAACCATCACAAAATTAAATGACTATTTATAATTTTGGCTTCTATGCCTTCACATTTCACTGTTGAGAATTTCTCTTACTTTCTTAGACACATTTTGATGATTTATTTTTGTATCTATCTATCTATCTATCTATCTATCTATCTACCTATCTATCATCCATCCATCCATCCATCCATCCATCCATCCATCCATCCATCCATCCATCCACCTACCTATACATATCTAGTGTTTATTAATTCTTGGAAAATTTTGTACAGTATATTTGGATCATATTCACCTCCCAATACCACCCCCAACTCCTCCCATATCCACCCCACCCCCTAACACCTTCATGTCTATAAAAATAATAACCCACTGAGTCTAGTTTGTCCTGTTCACAAACTCATGGGTGTGTGGCCATTTACCAGAGCTTAAAAAAAAACCAAGTCTCTATCCTTATTTACCAAGTGAGAAATTACATAGGCAAGATATAAAATTGATTTATAGCTATTCATCTTCAAGACTCTCTTAGTCTCATTATTTACTTACGTAGGGGGAATGAAGCTAGCTATTCATTAGCATACCTCTGCATCAGCGTTCTATTTCTCTGTATACTACCTGGAATATGCAGAGATGGAGGGAGAGGTATGTCTCTTCTCCTTTGAAGATCAATCTGCTCTCACATTCCTGTCTCCTCTTCTCCTGCCTTTGGCGAGTCTATGTTCCTTGTGTATCACAGTCACTGCATGTACTATTCCCAGAACATTCTTGAATACACATTCAACCCTCTTACTATACAGTTCAAACTGCCACCCTACACAGCACAGGATGATGTATTGGCACGTGCAAACTGCACTGCAATTAGTGACGTCTTTCCTTCCTTACTGCATTCTGTAGACCTCGGAGAACAATTTATAACTTTGGGTGGCCACTCTTACCACCTTCTCATATCTTTTTGTATAATATCTCTGCCTTTGTAATTAAAAAACCCTTCAATCTATGAATTTAATAATTATATCTTCTAAGATTGATTGAAGTTTCTTTTTACATTATTTTCTGGCACTTCCTTCTTTTCTACCTTTACTGCTAGCAGACGTTTTTCCCTTCTAAGTTGCATTCTTTTGGCCTACAAGAAAATTTTGGCTACCTCTTCCATCTGCATATCTCTCCCTTTTCTTCCTAAGCCCTGGCATGGTGATTCTTCCAGCTTCTAGCAAAGGTCTTTTTATTGATAGAAAGATGCACCCTTACATCTTCCACAAAGGAAAATTTCTGCCTCATGGGGACGTATGGAAAGATGAAGCCACATCAAAGTCCGAGTGCTTTAGTGGCTGCCTCAGTTTTGAACAAGGTACACGGCCTTCTGAGGGGTGGCATCCACCCAATTATTCAGGAAGTCAGTAGTGTTGGGATGGCTCATTTTATGTCAACTTGACACAAACTCAAGTCATTTTGGAAGAGGGAACCTCAGTTGAGAAAATGTCCCCACTAAATTGGCCTGTGGGCTAGCCTGTGATCCATTTTCTTGATTGACAATTAATGCGTGAGTGCCCAGTCCACTGTGGGTGGTGCCACTCCTGGGCTGATCTTCCTGGGTGCTGTAAGAAGGCAGGCTGAGCAAGCTATAGGGAGCAAGCCAGTAAGCAGCACCCCTCCATGGCTTCTGAATCAGCTCCTGTTTGAGTTCCTGCCCTGACTTCCCCCAGTGATGGGCTGTTACCTGGAAGCATGATATAAACCCTTCCATCCCCAAGTCGCTTTTGGTCACCACGTTGCATCACAGCAACAGAAAACTTAACTCAGACAAACACCAACCTAAGCTGTGTAGCTCTGAGGGGCAGTCTTCCCAGTGGGGCTTCCAGTCTTAGTTCTGTGGGGCCTGAAACTTTGTCAAGGTTTGTTGTTGGTTTTCTGGTGCAAACCTCTTTTGTATGTGACCCCGTCTTCCAGGCTTTGACGGATATCCCTCCTGAGAAATCTTTTGCAGTGGAATGGTTTCCTGGCACGTACGTTGGGACATTCTTCCTTCACCAATGCTAGCACTAACACACTTTCTTCTCCTTACTCCTCTTGAGTCTGTGGATGCTAAGACGCGTTTGCTCAGTCTTCCCCCTCTAGAATTGTATTTTATTTTTAACAATCACTGTGATTTCTATGTTTCACTCCTTAGTCATCGTAATCTTAGTTCCATTTCCCCTGCAGTCTTCACTTTGGAATTTTTTCTTCCTACATATTTCTCTGGGGTAATCTCATTTCCCCATTTTTTTTTCTAAAGCTCCTCTTTATGTGGCCATAAACCTCTATATTTCAGCTCAAGCAAGCATTTCCATACCCTTTTGCCATCTAATCTCCTCAGACACATCTGGAATTCAACACATCTTTCATTTATCAGATCTCTCAGTCCCTGGATGAATCTCAGTGTCCCGAGACTGTCACCCACTGTCATCAGCTGCCCAGTCATCTAAAAACCATCAGCTTCCACATCCAGTGATCCACCTAACGAAACCAGAAGCCCCCACGCAGAACCATATTTTACCTTGGTCTCAGGTATCTCCGGCACTCCAGCCTTTCTTCCTGTTCTCTAGCTCACGGTCTATAGACGTTTTGGCATTGAACGACACAGAGTTCTCCTAAATAAGCATGCTGCTTCCAGGTGAATTATCCCCCCCCCCAACCTCAGCCATACACAAGTTATCTTTCTAGAGGGAAATCTATCTTTATTCCACTTAGAATGCTTGAATGATTTGAGAGTAGTTTGGAATAAAGCCCTAAGATACACTTTCCTTTTTGTCTCTCATTGTTGGCAGTTTTCACTTTATAATCAGCATATTAAGGAATTATTAATCCATTTCAAGAATAACTAAGTTCTGGTATCCAGATTTAGCCATGGGAACATACGGTGATTTTCAAACATATGATTAAGGCTATTCATCATGATAGCTATACTACCAGAGCATATAGCAGATGGTTTATTTAGAGTCAGCCCATGGCATATGTAAGCAACTCCTTCATATACACATGAGGATAATATGCAGATGATGCATAGACATGGGCATAAAATATTCAAATTCTCTCTCCATGTTCAGATTTCTCCACTTTCACTTCTGGTTTAATTTCTAACTTAGCAGGGCTTATGGCCCCCAAAGAAGGGGAAATGATATAATTAGAACTGGTGAACGTACCCTATATTTGTATATTACATATTGACATTTCATACTGCTGTGGCTCTGTCAGGTGGCTGGCCTCTGCTCACGTGATTTTAGCTCCTAAGACTGAAGGCTGCCTGTATGTCATGGTGTGCGCCACATGCAGATGTCAGCATGTCTTGGGGCACAAATATTTGCATCCAGTCAGGCTGCTTACCTTTGCTGGGGTTGTCCTCAAGGGCAGACTTGGGGGCCATCACCAACCTTCTCTTTCTCGAATCAGCTCCCAACCGTCTCTCGGAGCTGCCAAACTTCTCTTATCTGAGTGCAGCAGTTGCTGATGTTTTTGGCATGGTCTTTATATTTGAATTTCCTTGCTTTATTTGGAATTTGCTACTTTGGAAGACCTACAGAATCAGTAAATAACTCGTGGGTATTTATCCCCTATAGGGTAAGGGGTCCAGCTAAAAAAAATCCATCAGAGCTAGTGAAAAAAGCCCGCCCTGGCCCTGAAACCAGAGCAGGTCAAAGAAACCCACCCTGGATCTGAGACCTGAGCCAGTGAAAGAAAGAAACACTTTAGCCTTGAACCCAGAACCTAAGAAACATGCCCTGACCCTGAAACCAGTGCCAAAGAAACACACTTTGTCCCTAGAATCAGATTCAGTGAGAGAAACATAGTTTGGCCCTGAAATCAGGGCCATCTCTGCTGCTGACCACCGAAACTAACCAATGCCTGAGCAGAAAAATGTAGCTGAGACATCCCCTTAGTGGGGGCTGAGCAAGGTGGAACAAAGCAGAAGAACACCTCCCTTAGGGGACTGAGCAGAAAAAATGTTGCTGGGACATTCCCTTTAGTGGTGATGGTGGTGGTGGTGGGGGCGGTGTTGAGCAAGGCAGAGCAGAGCAGAAAAGACCAGAAGACCAGAGAAACCTTGCTGAGCCGTCCTTTAGGGGGCTGAACAAGGCAGAGCTGAACAGAAGAACCTTGCTGAGCCGTCCCTTAGGGGGCTGAGCAAGGCTGAGCACAAAATTAATAACCTTACACCTGAGCCAGAGGAGATTGCTCCATTTCTGCAGGGGCTTCCCCTTTAGCAGAGTGAAGCTGAAGAAGCAATGTCTTGGGCAGAGAGAAGAAGCAGAGCTCTGCTGGGAAGCCCCCTTAAGGCAGGGGTGGGGGGGGCAAAGCAAAGCTCAGCTGTAAGGGCTCTCTCCTAAGAGAGGAGCAGGAATGCTTTATCCTGCGAGGAGACCATTCCCCCAGCTTCAGGTATCACCTGACTTCCTGACAAGTCAGGATACCTCTCCTTTTAAGGCTGAGCTGTCCTATTCTGGCTCTAGGTATAGCCTGACTTCCCAATTAGTCAGGATACCTTTCCCTCCAGAGCTGAGACACTCGCCCAATCAAAATTATACTCACTCAGAAATTGTAATACAAGCTGTCTTAGAATTCCATTGCTGTGAAGAGACACCATGACCACAGCAACTCTTATAAAGGAAAATATTTAATTGGGGCTGGTGTACAGTTCAGAGGGTTAGTCCATCATCATCATGGCGGGAAGCATGGCGACACGCAGGCAGACATGGTGCTGGAGAGGAGCTGAGAGCTCTACCTCTGGGTCTGCAGGCAGCAGGAAGAGACAGTGAGCCACTAGGCCTGGTTTGAGCTTCTGAAACCTCAAAGTCCCCCTGCCCCCCCCAGTGACACACTTCCTCCAAAGAGGCCACACCTCCTCCAACAAGGCTATATCTCCAATGGTGCACTCCATAAGAGTCTATGGGAGCCATTTTCATGCAAACTACCACACATGCATTTCTAACACTCAAGCACATGGCAGCCCAAACCTGGAAACGACTCAAAAAAAAAAAAAAATGCAACAGATAAATGTTTGCTCAAACTGGGAAAATCTTTCTCACAACACCACACTTTAATAAAAGTGAAGAGAATGACATAAGCAATAATAAAAATGAAGGCATGTATACTTAGTAGATTATATCCAAATCAGAACCTAGCCTATGATTATGTTGATAAATTTATTTGCATACTAAAAATTCTCGGTATGGGGAAGAGATTAGATTAGAAAGCTTGAGGGGAAAGGGTAGGTATGTTTATAAAGTGAATTATCCAAAAGCTTTATTTTCATTGCACGGTTTTTCTTGATGTGATTATAGTTACATGAAAATAAATGTGATTAAGTTGCATAATACCCTTTCCTTGACACACACACACACACACACACACACACACAGAGCAGCTGTGTGTATCTATGTCTTATCACAAGAAGAAACAAAGTGAAGGAAAAGCATGTGGGTTCTCCCTTTAAAAGCTTTCAAATGTGGATTGGTTAATTATTTGTATGTGTCTGTGTGTGCCTTCATAAGTTAATATGCGCCTGTGTGCACAAGAGCTCTTGGGTGTTATGAGCTGTGACGTGGATGCTGGGGACCAAACTCAGGTCTTCCCCAAGAGCAGTAAGTGCTGCCACCTCGCCCTCCCCATCTCCTTGCAGAAGATTTTAGACAACTCCCTGAAAATCTCTAACTATTTTAAGTATCACACAAGATCAACCTGGACTCCACACTCCCCCCCTCCCGAAGTTGTTATTTTTAAAAAAGCTAGAAAAGAGGGTAAGAAGAGCAACCATAGGATATAGCAAATTGTAATACATAGTTAATAATTTAAAATATAGAAAACAGGATGTCCACAGCAAGATGTTAATACGACATTCAACCATATCAAGTCATAATAGATCCACGACACACAGTTAATATTTCATTATATCCTTGCATGGCTATACTTGCACTACGTTTATACATACCACTTTCCCCCATGTATTTCTGTTTAGAGTATCTTCTCCACTCTCTCTAAGTTGCTTTCTAAGCATTCCTTCAGGTTCTAAAGAGCCCACACACTTTCAGAACACCTCACTGAATCGAATGACTTCATTGCTTAAATCCCACACCCCTTTCTTTGTTCTAACTCATTCTCAGCTCAGCCGAGGACCTGCCGGTCACACCAGACTCAAAAAGGATTCTGACGGTCTTTGCCATGAAGAAGCACTAAGACGGAGACAGCTCAGTCAGGAAAGTACTGCCAGGTCTTTAATCCCTGTCTTCTCAGCAAGATGGTCTTGGTATCTGGGTTTGAGTACATCTTTGTGGTCATCTCTAAGAAACACACATTCACCCTTTAATAAATATGGTGACTACCTATGAAATTGATTGCATCTGTATGGCTATAAAGGGATGGGATTTCTCTTTGTCTTTAGTCTGCCATAACCTCCTTGAATGCATATCTAATAAGTATAAAAAGAAACACAAGTTTTATTAAGAGGGGACTTTGAAGGATAAATGAGAGATTTATTTGGTTTTTCTTTGCAAAAGTTTTTATTTACAAAGATAACAGTATCTTTCACCATTTTTTCTTCTCATGGGTTGACATCTGTGGTCTGTGCAGAGTCCTCCCCATGGGTTGACATCTGTGATCTGACTGTGCAGAGTCCTCCTCATGGGTTGACATCTGTGATCTGACTGTGCAGAGTCCTCCTCATGGGTTGACATCTGTGGTCTGTGCAGAGTCCTCCTCATGGGTTGACATCTGTGGTCTGTGCAGAGTCCTCCTCATGGGTTGACATCTGTGGTCTGACTGTGCAGAGTCCTCCTCATGGGTTGACATCTGTGCTCTGACTGTGCAGAGTCCTCCTCATGGGTTGACAGCTGTGCTCTGACTGTGCAGAGTCCTCCTAAGTGGACTTGCCACTTCCGGTCTTCATGACTGACCTCATGACAGATTATTTTTGAGATACAAATGTAGCACTAGTAAAACCCTTGGAAGAAGTTCTTTACTAATCCAGTTATGCCCCATCATAAATATGACATCCTTTCTGTAGCTACTGTTGAGCGGCTTTGTAGGAAAAAAAAAAGAAGCCATCTCCATGCATTCACACAAAACTTCGTATGTCTTACTACTGACTCACTTATAATGTCTAACTATGGCATCTCTTGCACACATCTGCCTTCCTGTTTGGACCTGACTCAGACACAAATACAGCATCAATCATATTTGACACTCCATGACTATTGCTTATTGGCCTTCAAAACGTTCAAGATTGAGTTAAATTTAAATTATTTTAACGTTTACAGTCAGATACCTTGACGTGCATCCGTGCTAATCAGGTGAAAACAGTAACAATGTTAAGCAATAAACATGATTCTGATTTGGGTTACCTTGTTAACCTTCATAGACTGTGAGAAAATCATGAATAATTAATGCTGGTCCTAACTTTCATGACCTATTTTAAATTTCAAAAATGTATGAAGGTGCCAGTCAGGAAGTCATGCATTTTAGGAGCAACAAAATAAAAGCCCCTGTGTATTATTTGCTGTCAACCATTAGGTGATTTTTTTTCAGTATATGAAAAACATCTGGCCTTATGAAATACTGAAATATTAAAATAAATTATATAACACAACCAGAGCAAATTCTTCAGTAAACGGAGGAGAGGCTCAATTTTTCTTGTTATAGTTAGCTACTGCAGCTATTTCTTAAGCTGTTTAGATGTTCAGTAAGAATTATTGCAGAAAAAAATTTAAATTTTATTGCGTATTTTCTATTCCCTTTTACAAAACGGGAAAGGTATTCATTCTCACTTCCCATGTAAATATTGCATGCAAAGACATGCAAGTCAAAATGTGCTCAGAAGAAAAACAGCTACTAGGTGGTTGGAGACACTGCTCATGTGTTAGGAGGGTACATAGCTCCTCCCGAGTCTGGCACTCATGTGGGTGGTTCCTGGGCATCCTCGGGCCTCTGCAGGGAAAGCGCTGACTCCTCTGGGCTCTGGTCCAGAGCTGCTGCAGGGGCCACACTGCTGGGGATTCCTGTTCCTGCTGGGCTCTGCCTCTCCTGCTTCCCAAGAGCCCAGGCACAGGGGCAGGGGCCCACAGGGGCCTCAGGGGCCCGCGAGCTACCACCGTTACACCAACTGCCGTCACTGTGGTAAAGCCAGCAGCCACACCATGCTGCCTTTGTTCCTGGTCCTCTCATGCCTGGGCCAACTGATCACTGCCGGCCAGGGTAAGTGAAGATGCTGCTGGGCAGGGGACCACTTGTCAACAGGCCACCCGCCTTGCGGGCTTCACACCCTTTGCTCTTGAAAGTTCAGAACAGGGCTAGTGAAGGTGCCCAGAGCCCAGCCCAGTTCCCAGGGTCTAGGGGTCCATCTCTGCCTGATGGTTGGAGGACTCTGACTCAGCCCAAAGACCACTGACCCTCATTTGCTGACTTTCAACAATCAGGAGAACATTCGCAGAGCGGGGGGGAGAGGAAGGTGGTTACGGAGAGGGAGGGAGCGAGATAGACAGAGGGCCCCACATGCCCCATGTGTTCTCTTGGCTAGAGAAGAGCTTAGCCAAGGCAGGGTACTCACGGCTGTGCTGGGGTGTACTTCCTGTGTCCCTCTCTGCAGACTCCGAAACACCACTTCTGCAGACCACAGTGCCACAGAAAATCGAGAACAGCATCAACAATACCAAGGTAGCAGACACGCACATAATTAAGAAACCGGATTTTCGGAAAATGACGGGTGTTTATTTGTATCCCACTTGTGGCCCACATCAGTGAATTCCTCTACAGCCTCTTTCAAATCCTGGTTATTCCTGGTTTAGTGAGCTAAAGACTGGTGGTCCCTGGGGCTTATGCAGGGTCGCTTGCCTCGGCCTGGGAGGAGGGGACTGGACCTTCCTGGACTGAGTCTACCTGGTTGATCGCAGTCCTCGGGGGAGGCTTTGCCCTGGAGGAGGTGGGAATGAGGGGGTGGGCTGGGGGGAAGGGGAGGGAGGCAGGAGGGGGGAGAACAAGGGAATCCGTGGCTGATATGTAGAACTGAATGGTATTGTAAAATTAAAATTAAAAAAAAAGGAAAAAAAAAACATATGGACTGAAAAAAAAAAAAAAAAAAAAAAGGACTGGTGGTCGGAGGGAGGGCAAATGTCTCCGTTTTCTTTGATTTTCCAAGTAGTGTATGAAGAGTGCCCAAGTGTTCTATGTGAGATTCAAGTGCTCTAACTTCCGGTCCCCACGCTGCCGTACATGGCTTACAGAACTCAGAGAAAACACACACACTAATTATATGTTCTTACACGTGAGACTACACTAAATTTTACCCTGTATCATGATTTTTAAACCGGCAGTATAAAAATCTCCAGGCCTGTAAATGCACACGTATGTAAATCCTTTGGAAAACGAAACAGTAAAGTATAAAAATTATAAAATTATTTTAAGCAATGCAGAGAGGTGTATAAAATGATCGTCCATCCATATAAGTCTGAGGTACTAGTTTTAACCCATTAAATATTTAGTCACATATATTTTTATGACTGTATGTGGCAATATTGTTTTTCTACTTCTCCATTGTTACCTGGTATATGTATAAAACTTCTGACCAGCAGATAGTCTTATGGGTCTTTTCCCCGAGTTGTTTCCACGGGACCAATGGGAAAGCAGTTAAAATTTTTTAGCAAAGTAGATCAGAATGTTTTCAGTGCTTTCCAAGTCAGACAATTGTTTTCTACAAAGTTAACACACTGATTTAATCAGCATCATTTCATAGTGTCTTCAAATCTTCCTACAATCTTTCTCCTTTTCTATTCTTTTTTTTTTTTTTGGTTTTTCGAGACAGGGTTTCTCTGTGTAGCTTTGCGCCTTTCCTGGAGCTCACTTGGTAGCCCAGGCTGGCCTCGAACTCACAGAGATCCGCCTAGCTCTGCCTCCCGAGTGCTGGGATTAAAGGCGTGCGCCACCACCGCCCGGCCTCCTTTTCTATTCTTAAACAGATATTTTAATTTAATATATAGCATGGATGTTTTCTTGTCTAGTTTTATAACTAGCCTCTTAGGATTTGACAATAGACAGTATTCAACATGCAAGTCAATCAAATTTCATAGATAGTATTCAATAAAATCTCACATTTCAAACCATGAACTGAGCATTTAAATGATATCTTTATTTAGTCTTTGAAAATTTCATAAATGTATATGATATATCTTGATCATGTCCAACCCCACTCCGTCACAGCTCCCTGGGGTCCCCACCTTTTCTTTAGGTTTTTAAGTTGATTTTCAAAAAAGATGTATGTATATTTTCTCTTCATCACTCTATAGCACACACATGTCTCATTTGCACCTGTGTGTGGGTTTCACTATAGTTCTCTCCATATCATTTTCTCAGGCTATAGAAACAGACATTATAAAATTCATTTTCCAATTGTTTATCTTTCAGTTTATAGGAATGAAAACATACCCTGTATAGTTTAATTGTGTCTATCAACCTTGCGAATAATGGCTGCTGCCATTTACAATGTGGGTATAATTCATGGCTTCTTTTGAGTGTCTGTGGTCCTGGTGTTAATGTGTAGTAGAAGACATTTGTATTTCATTTGTTCCCCCGTTAGGTCCAGTGATGACAGAAATAGGGTAAAGGTAACAGTATAGGTGATAGCAGTGATAGGTGAGAAAAATATAGCTTATAGTTTGGGGTCTTTTGTATGCTATTTTGCTAATTCATAGCAAAATGAGGAGGGAATTTGGAAGTGGGGAATTAAGCATAAATTGGAAAGGGTATCTATGTGTAAGAAGCATGAAAAACAGTAGAAACTATATTGTGGATCATTTCAATTTGGGGATATACAGGCTCTAATGCCTGGTCCTATAAAACATGTACATATATAAATCACATAAATCATAGCTTGTTACTTTTAAGGAGTTGACATTTCTAATAATGGTTTTCTCTCTCTCTCTCTGGACACTTTGCCGCAGGTCACTTACTTGGTCAGAATTGAGGGGAAAACATACACGTTCCATCTTGAAAAACAGTAAGTCAGTAAGAGCTCACTCTATCAAGCAGCTGTTTCCAGTCGCCCTTCTTCAGCCATTCCCTAAGCTGAGCAAAGACACCCCGGTTACTTGGCATGCTCTATCTTCTTTAAAATTCGTGTGGAACTGAGATTTTAAATCCAATAATCTATGTTCTAAGTTAATGATGTCTTAAGACGCACTCTGATAAATGAAAACTACTGAAGACCTTAAAGCATAACCATGCACACAGTCATGAAAGCCATAGTTGTTACCTGCCCGTGTGTGATTTTTGCACCTGCATACATTGTTTTGCGTAGTTACGGGATCTCAAGCATCTTACTTAGTACACTACACATGCCTTAGAAAATTGGAGACCAGGTGAGAAAAATAGCCCAGCCTAGGAAATCAGGCAGACCTTGTAAATACTAAAGTGCGGCTTACATTGCAAACACAGGCAAAACATGCCTAGGCCATGGCTTAGAGAGAGTGAACACTTGAGATATCAAAAGCAGTGAGCTGACATCAATTGTGTGGTCATGCGCTGCACAGGAGTAAGGCAGCATGCTCCCCTACAGCCGTACATAGTGAAGATCTAGGGTACACATCCCTCTCTGCTCCAGCACCAGCTCCCTCCCCCCCCCACTGCTCCAGCTTCCTCCCCCCACCGCTCCAGCCCCCTCCCCCCACCGCTCCAGCTCCCTCCCCCACTGCTCCAGCCCCCTCCCCCCACCGCTCCAGCCCCCTCCCCCCACCGCTCCAGCTCCCTCCCGCCACCGCTCCAGCCCCCTCCCCCCACCGCTCCAGCTCCCTCCCCCCACTGCTCCAGCCCCCTCCCCCCACCGCTCCAGCTCCCTCCCCCCACCGCTCCAGCCCCCTCCCCCCACCGCTCCAGCTCCCTCCCCCCACTGCTCCAGCCCCCTCCCCCCACCGCTCCAGCTCCCTCCCCCCATCGCTCCAGCTCCCTCCCCCCACCGCTCCAGCCCCCTCCCCCCACCGCTCCAGCTCCCTCCCCCCACTGCTCCAGCCCCCTCCCCCCACCGCTCCAGCTCCCTCCCCCCATCGCTCCAGCCCCCTCCCCCCACTGCTCCAGCCCCCTCCCCCTCACTACTCCAGCTCCCTCCCCCCACCGCTCCAGCCCCCTCCCCCCACTGCTCCAGCCCCCTCCCCCTCACTACTCCAGCTCCCTCCCCCCACCGCTCCAGCCCCCTCCCCCTTTCTACCTTATGTTCTCTGCTCAAGTGCTGCTGTTTCTTGATTATACATTCTGTTATGCTCAAATGGTATTGCCAACCCACAATTGTGTTTCTCCCATTTTGCTCCAATATATATATATATAGTTTTGACTCCCCCTTTCTCCCTTTATTCCGTGAGGATGCCAGTGGCATTAACCTTGTGTACAATCTTCCATCATGGTCTATATTTTGTCTTTATATAGAACTTACAGAAACATCTAAAAAGGTTTTTTTTCCTCACAAATGTGTACATTGTTTTGTAACTGTCTGTCCTTATTTGACAGTGTGCAGGGTGCACTTTCTTCATGTGGGTGTATATCTCATAACATTATTCCATATATGATTTTTAGTATAGAGTGTAATAGGTAATAAGGTCCTTTACAAAGATTATCTCGATGGATTCTGGAAATCATATTAACAATTAGGATCTTGCCTTGCTCAAATAGGCACTTTGTCTAAGACACATGGGAGATGAAGGTAGAATCTCGCTTTTGCTTTCTTCACTGCATCTGACTATGTATCCCACTCCACAGCTGTAATCAAAGTATGATGCCATATAGGCTCCTCTATGTCACACGTAATCTCAATGTTTCAAAACTCCAAAGCCATAAGTATACAATTGAATAGATGTGAATAGTATATATCACTGATGAAGAGCTCATAAGTCACATTTGTCACAATACGATGACTTTCTCCTCTTCACTCCCCTTTGAAACTCTGAAACTGTTATCAAGAGATGCACATCTTCTGCTCCCAGGCCTCTCAGCCCGACCCTGCACCTGAGTTTACTCCTGTCCCAGTGAGCAACATTGTGAGAAGGGGCCGACACCCATGCGGTAGTTAGGTATCTAATTAACATGAAAACGCGATACTTGTCAACTTTAAAAGAAGTGTTAGCTGATAGATTTGGAGGTTTCTGTGTATGGTTCCTCACTTAGCCCTGCGGCTTTTGGGTCTGTGGTTAGGTAGGACAGACACCATGGCAGTAAGCCCTTGGCATTTACCTCATATCTGGGAAGTAGAGAGGAGGATGAAGAGCCAAGGCCCCAAGGTCCTCTTCAGGGGCACAGGCTCCCAGGCATCTAGACCAATGCATGCAGGTCTGCCTTACTCGGTTTTTGTCAGCTTGACACAAATCTAGGCACACCTAGGGATAGGGAATCTGAATTGGGGTTTACTTCCCTCAGAGTGCTGGCTGATGTTTGAGGACCCAGCCCACTGTGGGTGGTACCACTCGTGAAAGCAGAGTAAGCCAGGGAGAGCAAGCCTGTAAGTACATCCATGATGCTCTCTGCCTCAGTGACTACCTCCAGGGTCCTGCTTGATTTCCTGCTCCGATATTCATTAATGACAGATAGTCATGTGGAAATAGAAGCCAAATCAACCCCTCTATTTTGGTCAGTGTTTTATCAAAGCAACAACAGCATCAGCAGCAACAAAGCCAAAGTAGGACAAGGCCCCACTTTCAAAAGACTCTACCATACTCCAGTAGCCCTAGGGACTGAAGGCTGGGCATTAGCACACGGTCTCTGGAGAGCACTGCAGACCCAAACAACCCAGTGAGTGCTCCGAACACCATGGAAAGCTTTCTCAGTAAGTTTAGATGGTTTTCATCTCATCCTGGGACCTACAAATTAAGTTGCTCATTTGTGACTGTGATACTTACTTTGGCCAAAGAGAAGCTGAATGACTCCGCAGAGGTTGTAAAGGGCTCTTGTGTCTGTTTTTATGCTAGTACCAGACTGTTTTTTTATTACTATAGCTCTGTGGTGTCACTTAAAGTCTGGGGGGGTGATACCTCCAGCAGGGTTTCGTTTGTTTGATTTCTAGTTGTTCAGGATTGTTTTGGCTATCCTGGGTCTTTGACTTTCCATATAAAATTTAAGATTTTTTTTTTCAATTTCAGTGAAAAATTGTGTTGAAATATATTGCATCTGTAAATTTCTTTTGGTAGAGTGATCATTTTCAGTATATTAATCCTACAAATCCATGAGCATGGAAGGTATTTCTATTTTCTGATATTATTTTAAATTTTTTTCATCAATGTCTTAAATTTCTGTTGTACAAGCCCTTCACTTCTTTGGTTAGATTTATTCAAAGATTTTTTTTTAGGGGGGAGGCTATTGTCAATGGTCTTGTTTCCCCGATTTATTCTTGGTGATGTTTGTTTATAGGAAGGCCACTGTTTTTTGTTGTTTTTGTTTGTTCATTTTTTTTTGCTCTGTGTGTGTGTGTGTGTGTGTGTGTGTGTGTGTGTGTGTGTGTTGATTTTGTATCCTGCTAAATGATAACTCTGTTTACCAGCTGTGGAGGTTTTCTGGTGGAATCCTTTTGGGTCTTTTATGTATACAATTATAGCATCTGAAAATAAAGTTGCTTTGATATCTTCCTTTCTAATTTTCACCCCCTTCATCTCATTCAGTAGTCCTAATTCTCTAGCTAGGAATACAAATACTATATTGAACACTGATGGAGAGAGTTGGCATCCTTGTCTTACACCTGCTTTTAGTGGGAATGTTTTGAGTTTTTCTCCATTGAGCAAGATGTTGCCTTGGTCTTGCTGTCAATTGTCTTTATTGCATAGAGATATGTCTCCTGTATCCCTAGAGTCCCCAGAACTTTTATCATGAAGAGAGGTTGTATTTTATTAAAGGCCTTCTTATGTTTAATAACATGATTTAGGTCTATTGATGTGGTGGTTTATGTCTATTAATTCATGTATGTTGAATCATCCTAGGATCTCTGTGATAAAAGCCAACTTGATCATAGTGGGCACTCTTGTGATGTATTCTTGAATTGGGTTTCCAAGTATTTTACTGAGAATTTTTGAATCCAGTTTCATCAGAGAAAGGCCCATAATTTTCTTTTTGTGTTGGATCTTTTGTCCATTTTGATAGTAGAGTAATATTGATTTCATAAAAATAATTCAGAAGTGTCCCGTTATTTTCTACTTTATGGAGTCATTTGAAGAGTATTGGCATTAGTTTTTTTTTTATTTTTTTTTAAGGTCTGGAAGAATTTTGCATTGAATCCATCTGGATCCAGGTTTTTGTTTTTGTTTTTGTTTTTATTTTTTTAATTTTTGGAGATTTTTAATTACTATTGTTATCTCATTGGATGTTATGGGGTTAGCTTTGGCAGGCTGTATATATCGAGAAATGCAAATATTACTTTTAGATTTCCAGTTTGCTATTGAAGCTCCAAGGGTACAATTGGTTAGCAAGGTACTTATAATTTAGATTTTTTAAAGTGTGTTCTTATGATTCTCTGAATTTCCTCAGTGTCATAATATCTCCCATTTCATCTTTAATTTTATTATCTGGATACTTTCTCTCTTTATTAAGGTTAAATTGGCCAAAGGTTTATCAATCTTGTTAATCTCTTCAAAGAACCAATTCTTCCTTTCATTAATTTTTTTTCATTTCTAGTTCATTAATTTCAAACCTGATTTTGATTATTTTTTTCCCACATGGTTTGGGGGTATTGCTTGTTTTTATATTTCCAAGGCCTTGAGGTGTAATCATTCCATTATGAAGGATCTCTCACATTTCTCGATGTAGACCTTTAGTGCTATAAACTTACTTGCCTGCCTCTGTGCTCCATTGATTTTAGAAAGTTGTGTTTTCATTTTCATTTACTCCTTTTAGGAACCTTAGACTTCCTTCTTGATTTCTTCCTTGACTCAACAATTCAGTAGTCCATTGTATAGTTTCCACGAGTTTGTATGTTTCTCTAGTTTCTGTTGCAGATGATGTCATCTCCATTTTCCTCTGTTTGTTAAAACTGGCTTTGTGTTCTACAGTGTGGTCAATTTTGGAGAAAGTTCTATTGGCTGCTTAGAAGAATGTATATTCTTTAGTGTCTGGGTGGAATGTTCTGTAGATGTCTGTTATGTTTGTCTGGCGAGGACCCTGACATAAGTCCATACTCCTAATGCTACCAAAAATACACTTTGGAGAAGAGACATCATCTTTAACAAATATGGCTGGTCAAATTGCATGACTACATGTAGAAGAATAAAACCAGAGTTTTATTTCTCAGCCTACAGGGAATTCAACTTCAAATGGCTTTAAGACTTCAATATAAGACCAAACTCATTGGCACAGGAAGGGCTTTCTGAACAGGATGTCAGTAGTTGGAAGCATTAAAACCAACAGTTAATGAATGAGACTCAATGAACCTAAAGTTTCTGTACAATGAAGAACACTGTCACTGCTGTGAAGAGGAAGCCTACAGAACGGGAAATACATATTTAACAGCTATCTATCTGAAGATTAGTAACCAGGATATATAAGAACTAGAAAAAATAAGCAAGCAAAATGCTAAACATCCAGGAAACAAACAGTTTAAAAATGGAGCATGGAACTAAACAGAGTTCTAAGAAATAAAATAGAACTAGGTATTAAGGATGCTGAGATGGTTTGTAATTTTATGAAAACCATCTGTTGCTGATTTATAATCCACCCATTCTACTCATTAGCAAATACTAAAGTTATCATATCATGCGATTTATTTGTGGTTAATACAAACTAAAATGGAGATGAGAAGATGTGGTTGTGAGCACCAGTTCACTATATAAAATTTGTCATAGCCCTATGCTGGTCCCTGGTTTTAGTTCTAAGGATTATCTTTAAGTTTAATGTATCTAATATACCATTAGAACATAAGCTAGATAATGAGAAGACAGTTCTATTTAATTTTCAGATATTTGGGTTTGTAAAATTTACACTGTAGTTTCATTATTCTGAAAGTTTTTGTTGTTAATGAACTAGTAAACCTATATAGTGTTATTAATGATATATATTATAATGAAATGCCATTATTTTGATTGAAATAGGTCATTTTTGCATCCACGTTTTATGGCATATTCGCATAGCAAGTTAGGAACATTGCAACTGGATTACTCTTTAATAAAGGTAAGTTTAGACTAATGCTGTGTAGATTTGGGGGCTTTTTTATGGGTGTGTATAGTGGTGTTTTCTCCCTTATATACCCATAGTTTTAAATTTAGAAATAGTGATGCAAACGTTTGTATAAAGATTATATATGTTCCTACACATGTATGGATTCACATGATATGTTACCTTTAGAAGTTGGTTTTTGCATTTTAAACTTATTTCTAATTAAAATATTATTATATTACTTGACCTCTTTCCATTCCCTCCCCAACCTCATGCCCCTTCCTTCCACCTGTGGTGACAATGGCAAGGTATAGTGGAGGAGCCTAGGCTGGTGGCAAAATCGCAATCCTCCTGCCTCCACTCTTAAGTGCTGGAGTTGCAGGTTTGTGTTTATCACAAGCAACTTAGATTCACTATTTTAAAAATATGCAGAAGGTGCTCCTGTTGGGGAAAAAAAGAAAGGCCTTCTAATCTACAGTGCTGTTGGTCAAACAGATCCCAAATCCAAATCCCCTGTGTAAACTGCTAGGAAAGCACACTGAATCCAATGACTGCTCTGGAAGACTGGAACCCCAAAATCACACTTATCTGCAAGTACGATTAAACCAGTTCTGAAGACATCAGAAGTCTGAGATGGAAAAGAAAAGGCAGGTCGAGGGGCAAGGCATCCCAAAAGCTTGGGAACGTTGTCTCACAGATCCTGAACAGTGGAGGAGACTGTGGGAATCACCACACAGAAATATGGTGGGAAAATGGTGAGAGGAGACTCCAAAAGCAGAGGGCACACAGATCAACCCAGGAGGAGGAATGGGTCGGGGAAATGAGGTGGCACCCATAGGCTCTTGGATTCGAACAATGGGCTATTTTATTGCATGAGGGATTCAAAAACAACCCTGAGGTTAAAGATCTTGGAACACCTTGCATACCACAGTATCGGAGCTGAAGGGGAGTTGACTAGATGTCTGCACTTTACAATTAATTAGTTGTACACATTAACATGGCCTAGTGTGGTATTTCAACCCCTGTATACCATGTGCAATGAACAACTCCAGCTTGCCTTTATCCGTTCTTTTTAGCCCTCCCCAGCTCCTAGCCACCACTGCTCTAGACTCAGGTTTACCTTTCTGGCTTCCACATATGACAGAGAATACATGGTACTTGTCTGAATGGGCTCAGCTTATTATTACCATTGGAATTATTGTTGTTGTTGAGGTTGTTAATGGAAGTAAGGTCCCCATTTCCATTCATCTTACTGAGAGTGATGAGATTTAAATTTTTTTAATGTCAATAATATTCCTCACTCCATGTGTGTGATATCATGGTTTGTTTCCATTCGTCAGCTGAAGAGAGACCTTGACTGATTCCATATTTTAGCTATTGTGAGCAGTATTTTCCCAACCATGGTGTGCGGGTAGGTGTCTTTAGATTGCTGGTTTCCTTTCTTCTGCGTGTATAACCAGAGTGGGGGTAGCTGGGTCTTGTGGTAGATCTTGCTTAGTTGTTTTTTATTGAACATGTTTTTTTTTTCATACAATATATTCTGATTATGGTTCCTTTCCCCCAGCTCCTCTCAGATCCCGCGCCGCCACCCCCCCCCCCCCCCCCCCGCGCCTCCTCTTTCTACATCCTCATCTGTTCTTATTCTCTCTCAGAAAACTGGCATCTAGCTGGGCGGTGGTGGTGCACTCCTTTAATCCCAGCACTCTGGAGGCAGACCCAGGTGGATCTCTGTGAGTTCGAGGCCATCCTGGTCTCCAAAGCGAGTTCCAGGAAAGGCACAAAGCTACACAGAGAAACCCTGTCTCAAAAAACCAAAAAAAAAAAAATAAAAAAATAAAAAAGAAAGAAAGAAAAAGAAAAAAAAGAAAACTGGCATCTAGAAAAAATAAAATTAAAAACAAACACACCAGAATTGGACAAAACAAACAAACAGAAAAAAAGGAGCCAAAGAAAAAGCATGAGAAACACATATAGATGCAGAAGCATACACATTCACCCGAACAGAAATCCATAAAAACACAAAACTGGAAACCACAAGGTATAAACAAAAGACCTGTAAGGTATATGTGTATTTTTAAAAAGCCCAGGCAAAGCATTATGAGTCCCCCAAATGGAGGGGGCATGCTCCTGCCATGGTCACCCTCAGGAATGGAGGGTTGAGTGTTGCATTGTCAAGGATAATGTTGACCATAGACTCATGCATACTTTTTTAAAGGGAAATTTATTCATTATATTATTGTGCATGCACACATGTACAGCAAATGCCTTCAGTTAGTCAGCCATTTTACCTGCCCTCAAACGAGACAGTTTTATAATTTGTATCATTTGAGTTTAAATCTGTACACTTAAGTGTTTATATGAAACCTAGGAATGTTCAGTAAATAATATTTTATTGGTTTTTTTGAGAATTTTGTATAACACCTTTTAATCATTTTTACCTCTACTCCTTCAGCTACTCCTAGCTCCAACCTTCTTCTCTATCCACCAACCTTTGTGTCCTCCTTATCATTTAAATCCATTAAGTCCAATTTGGGCTCCCCTTGGAGGCACAGCCTTTCCCTGTAGCTTGTGGTCAACTCACCAAATGCTACACTCTCAAAAACATCGACTCTCAGCCTTGCAGCGAATCCGTTGGCAGTAGCTCCTTGTCTCCATGCCTACCTCCCATCTCCAGGCTGCAGTCTGGTCTGACTCAAGCTTGTACAGGTCTTATGTAAGCTGTCATAACTGCTGTGAGTTCATGTGCGGCTGGCTTCTGGGTGTATGCTGCACGGGTTGTGTGAGGCTCACGGGACAGACTGGACAGTCTCTGGCTTTCCTCTCATTATCTGCTGACCTTGTGCTTCGCTGTCTTCCTTCTGTCTGAGTGACTGACTTTTGCCGTGTAGATGTTGGGTGACATCTTACAGGGGGGCACAGTCAAGAGATCCCTCAGAACTCTTTTTTCCTGTGGTTAATTGTGGATCAGGACCTAGATCACTCTCTACATCATTGGAAAGGGCTGTTGGTATCACTCGAGGGGCAGGTTGCTGCTCCTGTTGCTTAGCATGCAACATAGTGCAGATCTCCCTGTCTGGGCAAAGCCCTGTAGTGTGAGTGTACTGGACATCGTGCAGAAGGTGTATGTTGGACTTACATGGGCTCTAATGACTACCCTTGTGGCTAGATCCAGCCTGCTACTCTAATTGATGGGAATGGGGTTTAGGATGGGGTTGATGTCATGTTAAATGGAGAGCTATGCCTGGATGCTTTTAGTAAATAGACACATTTGAAGGAGTCAACAAGTTGGAAGTGAGGTGTCACAGCATTAAGAACCTGGAAATCACTACAATTTAGACTTAGGAGGAAGACAAATTCACTAAAGGGATTATTGTGGGAAAGTTTGGGTATCACTAACATTGACAAAGTCAATGAGGAAGAGCATTTGAACTATTGATGATTCATTATCTTTCTCATGAGATATTAAGGGAAAGCGAGGTGGACAAATGTCAGCTAAATGCTTATGGACTTGCAACATGGCTCTGTGTGTAAAGTGCCCCTGTGAAGCATGATAAACTGAGTTCCATCCCCGGGGCCCACGGGGTAGAAGGAGCAAATGACCTCTGAATGCTCACTGTGACAGGTGCACACAGACATGCAACATCAACGAACAAATACTTAAAAACCCTTTTTGCATAACCCAGAAAAATGGAATGAAATGTTCATGATTGAACTCAGCCAAATGTTATAGATCATAGGCTAGTGCGTACAAACTATGCTCTTAGACAACCTTGCTAAAAAAGGAAACGATACAGATAAATAGTATAAATAGTGGTCAAAAATCAAAGTTATAGCAAGAATATTCCAGAGAGAGGGGAATAATCATGGCACAGGAAGGTGCTGAGGAAACATGTGTGGGGAGATGGGGACGACGCTGGACATTGGACACAGAATGTAATGGCTAAATGTGGGCGTTTGCTATTGTCAGGAAGCGAGCATGGCCCCCAGGGCTTCAGCCATAACATTTTTTTCTGTCCCTTCTTAGAGCCATTGCTTCTATCAAGGACATGCTGCAGAGATCCCAGCATCGACTGTGACAGTCAGCACTTGCTCAGGTCTCAGGTACCATTCTGGAAGCGCGAACTAAGATTGTATGTCAACCTTCAGCTTCACCATCTTCTGTGAGACTAGAATGAGGCAATAATAATAACAATAACAATAACAGTAATAATAATACAGACTTATAGAGTGTGGGGGCCCTGTTAATACAGCTCCTTTATTCCAGTCTCTTTTCTCTTGCCCTCTCATGTACTTTTGGTGGGGGGGCTTCTTTGTATTTTGCCACCATAAAACTTAAGCAGGAAAAGCTCCTATGAGCAGGGAGAGAATTCACATTTTCTAGCCACATCAGACCACAGGTATTCTTAAATGCCATAATGGAGGGAAGATAGATATATCGTTGGGTTTGAAACGGAATCCGAGACTGAATGATGCTTGGAGATTAGATAAAAAAATTTTTTTTAAAATTTCCTATCCATTTTACATACCAACCACAGTTCCTCCTCCTCTCCACTACCCCCCTCCTCCACCTCCACCCTGACCCACTCCCCATCCCCTCCTCCAAAAGGGTAAGGCCTCCCATGGGGAGTCAGCAAAGCCTGGTACATTCAATTGAGGCAGGTCCAAGCCCCTTCCCCCTCTGCATTAAGGCTGAGCAAGGTGTCCCACCACAGGGAATGGGCCCCCAAAAGCCCACTCATGCACCAGGTCCTGGTCCCACTGCCAGGGTCCCCTCAAACAGACCAAGCTACACAACTGTCTCCCACAAGCAGAGGGCCTCGTTTGGTCCTGTGCAGACTCCATAGGTGTCGGTCTAGAGTTGGTGAGCGGCATGCACTGATCTTATTTCGCAGTGTACTTTCACTCTGTTTCTGACATAAATACATACATATATGTAGGTTTAAATTGAAAAGTATATAACTACAGCTATGTTGTCTTTACATTTAAATTTACATAAAGAATTATGGAGAATACTTTTAGTGTGACTTCTCAGTGGGAAGCCTATACTAATCGTATTTTCCTTCCTTTATATGTTCAGGGGCTTGTTGCAGTTAGAAAACATCACTTATGGAATCGAGCCATTACAATCTTCAGCTACCTTTGAACACATAATTTATCAAATAAAGAACAATAAAATTGATTATTCCCCCTTAAAAGAAAACTTAAATCTCCAGCATGAGAGTCAGTCCTACCGAATTCTTGTAAAACCAGAGGTGAGTTGGGCCTTCATCTGTACTACTTACTTTGAAATTTTGAGACTGTGTACATTGGGAAAACAAAGTTAAATTGTTGTATGGTAATTCTTTTAAGATATCATTGGTTTACTCAGATAGTCTTTAGGAAATAACAAGTGGACATGATTAATTTTTTAAAACAAATCATCAAACTTGTTATGATAGCTTGTTTAGTTATTATATGCCAAGTTTGTATAGATACACATAGTTGCTATTTATATGAATATGCATACCATTAACATAATTGGTCCTGGATTTACTTACTGATACTTTCTATTTTCTTAGTCAATATATTTGTTTTGTAAAAAAAAAAAAAAGCATTACTTTGCTACAAATGTTGTAAGTAAAATGAGTCATGACAATAACTAGAAACCATCTCAAACCTCCCCATCTAAAGATGGTGTGTTTGCTCTCATACACCTCACCATAACTGTACAGTCATAAATGTCTAGATTTTTTTTAAAGGAAAAATCATCTAACAATGGCTATTTTACATTTTTCTGGTTAATATGATTTCATGTTTTGTTTATTTTGCATTTATTACTTTCTAAATTAAATAATATTGTCAAGTAAATCTACTAAAATACTCAATAGATGAGTGTATAAGGAAAAATGAAAATAAGAATGGATGAAAATATTCTGTTCTGCAGCCTGGTGCTGCTGTGGGATGCACTGCTCTTATTCTGCAGCTTTCACTGTTTCTGACATAAATAGATAAATATATATTGGTTTAAACTGAAAAGTATATGCTTTATACAACTATGTCAGTTTTACACTTAAATTTTCCCTATAATTAGTAAATTAATCTGATGAATATAGAAAAAAATTAAGAATCAACTTTTCTTATAAATAATTTCAGCCAATAGCAGGCACTCTTCTGGAGAGACTTTTGATATGTATCTTAATGTTTCCCTTTACAGTGTTTGCTCAACTTCACATTTGATCATCAGTGGCTAAATAAGTTCATTTTTTTTTCAAGATAGGGTTTCTCTATGTAAGTTTGGTGCTTACCTGAAATTGGGCCAGCCTGGTCTACAGAGCAAGATCCAGGACAGGCACCAAAAACTACACAGAAACCCTGTCTTGAAAAACCAAACCAAACCAACCACCCAAACAAACAAACAAAAACCCTGGGTGTTTGCTAGTCGAATTAAACTGCCACCCCCGTCTCAACTTTTACATGCTTGTTTGCTGGATACACTAGTCATTAATGGATGGCCAGAGCCACACCCAAGCAGTAGCTCATTCTTCATGTCAATATAGGTGGGCCAAGAAGACTCCAGAGTTGGGAAATAGGGTACTGAGTGTCTTTGAGTCAGAATGACATTGCTTCACTTGGAGTAAATTGGATTGCACTCCATCGCACAAGAGAAGACCTTGTCAAATCAGTTGAAGGCTGAAAAGAAGAAAACTTAACCTCATACAGAGTAGTCTTTGGATCCAACTGGAACCTCAATGTCATGTCTTTCTGGGTAGGCAGCTGAGAGCTCTGGAACTGGAAGAGTTCCAGGTTTCTGGATTCCTCTCTAGACATTGGACTAACTGACTTCTTTGATCACAGAAGCCAACTCCATACATATATGTGCATATATATATATATGCATATTTCATGTCATCAAATATTAAATGTTTACTGAAATAAATAAGCCTTGTTACAAAAAATGTTCAGGAAGCCACAAATCAAATCAGTAATAAGATATAATATGGCTAATATATTTCCTTTTTTAAATAAATAATGAGTAATTCCATACCATCTTATCTTCAATGGAATACATTCAGCAAAGGTAGAAAAACTCATTAAAATGAAGCACCTTTAAAACAGCCAAGGTCAGGCCTGGTGTGGTGGCTCACACCCTTAATCCCCGCACTCCAGAGGCAGAAGCAAGTGGATCTCTGTAAAACAGCCAAGGTTTCTTCCCAGTCAAATTGTCATCAGAGCATTTAACTTTAAAGACTCCCAAGACTAGAGAATGTCTCTATCGTCCACGTTACTAAAATAAGTACAGTAAACGGTACTAAATCAGTATTCTTAACAGACATATGTGTACCTGATCGAAGGTTTTATTATATTGACATTTTTATTGTTTCACAGAAAGGTTCAAATGTGTCACTGATGAAAAGGACGCTGAGTGTGAAGGTCATCGTGGATAAAGCCATGGTAGGAATGACCTGTCTTCCTGAGATCTTTGTTTTGTAGAGAGTGAGGATTGTGAATATGAAACTTAAATCCCCCCCCACCCCCAATGTTAGCTTTGTTCTGTGGGATGGGTGTTTTGCCTGCCTTGTGTGCAGTATGTGCATGCAGTACTCCCAGAGTCCAGCAGAGGGAGGCAGATCCACTGGGACTGGAGTTAGAGATGGCTGGGAGCTGCCGTGTGAATTTTGAGGATTTGATTTGGATTCAGGACCTACATGCTCTTGACTGCTGAGTTGTCTTTCTAGTCTACTTTTCACTGTTTAATACAAACTTTTTTTTACTCTGTTCAAGTGTCAGTCATGATGACACGTGCCAGTAATCCCAGCATTTAGGAGGGTGCGACAGAAAGACTGCATTTCCTACCACTCCGGGTACCATAAGACCTTGTTCAAAAGATAAACACCTTCCTTTCCTCCGTTCAAAAAGTGTGCCAGAGCATGGCAGTGCACAACGACATGTCATCACTTGTCCTTATACTGGCACGAGGGTATTGGAGCAATGGCCTGTGATTCTGTATGCACAGGTTCTAAGGCCCTCTGACTTTAGCAGAGAGATTAGCCGGTGTGCCTGAATTCTTCCTGAGACTAGATCTCATTTCCATTATACCGGAAGTTAATTCATTAAATACTACATTGGATCACATTTCCAAAGGTCTACTTGATCTGAGCTTGTTTTGTGTGTCATAGTTACCTGGCGCCTTGAGTGGAAGCTCCACGGTCTAAAGATGAAATGGCCGTTCATTAGCCCCCCAGGCACTCTGCACTGTCCTCTCCAGAAAGTATTTGCCCACTGCCTTTCTTCCCACGGGGCTAATCTTATTTCACATCCAGCACTGACTTTCTTTCTCAGCTCGTCACTCTCTGGTTCCTAGCATCCAGCCCCATGGGTTTCTTCATGGAGTCATGCTAGTCTCATGGTGTGGATTCATTCCACAACCTTCTGCCTCACCACACTGGACTCTCACTTAGCCAGCCATTTTGATTTTGTCTTAGTTAATGTTAACATGTGCCGTCTCCAAAATAAATGATTTTAGTTAAAACTCTAGTTTCTATTTTTCTTGTATTGAAAATATATTTTTTTTTCTTAGAATACAGTTTGATTACAATTTCCCCTTCCCCAACTCTTCCAAGGTCCTCCCCTGCTCCCCTCCTGTCCAAATCCACACCTTTTCAGTCTCTCCTTGAAAACAAGCAGGCATCTAAAGAATAATTATAAATCAAGTATGATTTTAAAAAAAAACCACAAAAATCAGAATAGAATAAAACAGAAGAAAAAAAGCTAACACAACCCCACAAGAAACATATATAGACCCAGAAACACACACAGTGCCACACATAGAGATCCTATAAAAACCCCAAACTGGAAGCCATAATATATCCAAAGAACTTATGATATTAAAAAAAAAGAAAAAAAAAGAAAAAAAATGCCCTGACATATATTATGAGATAAAGAACCTTCAAAGATGCTGTTGAGTTCATTTTGTGTTGGCCATCTACTGCTGGGCATGGGGCTTAGCCTTAAGGGTGGTTTGTATACACAGTAAGACTCCATTGGAGAAAACTAATTTTCCATTTGCAAAGGGTTACCAATTGGAGACAGCTTCGGGGTGAAGGATGGGGACATGTGTCCACTTCTCTCAGCACTGGGACCCCATCTGGGGCAGATCCGTGCAGGCTCGGTACATGCTGCCTCAATCTCTGAGAGTTCGTATGTGCATCGGTCCTGCTGTGTTTAGAAGGCCTTGTTTCCTTGGCATCCTCCATCCCCTCTGGCTCTTATACTCTTTCTGCCTCCCCTAGCCCTGAGGGAAGGGATTTGATGGAGACATCCCATTTAGGGTTGAGTCTTTCCCTCCCTGCACATCGTCCATTCATAAGTCTGCACATCGTCCATTCATAAGTCTCTGTATTGGTTCCCACCTGCTGCGATCAGACTGTATCTCCCGTTCCGTATGAAACAGCCCTGTTCAAAGCATTCCATTAAGCACCATTACCAGGTGTGCATTGCTCACTTTCCCCTGAGCTTGGGGAAGTGTCTGCTGCCTTTCCTCACCTGAAATTGTCTTAGCCTTTCAGTGTTGGGCATTTTCACCTTTCCAACAGTTTTGGGTTTGGGAGAGGAAAAAAAAATTAAACAATCCAACTTTCAGAAAGTTGTAACAAGAAAACGTCACAGAGCAGCCTTGTTCCCGTGGCCTGTGTCACCGCCACAGGGTCTTCTGTCGTCATCTGGGCAGTCTCTGTTTGAATCTGAAAGCAAGTTCTCAATGGCACCAGGGGCAGGTGACGTTAAAATCTATGCACAACAACACAGCAGCATCCCCGTCTCTGTACAGCTGAGCGCTCTGTTGCATGATATCCACACAGTTGATCTTAGGAAGACTGTGTGCTCTATCTAAAGAGCTATGGCTGAACATGGCTCAGTTGGTATATTTGTGCATAGTCTGTCTTTGCTACTCACAAGTTCTTTTGTGTGCATATTACATCTAACGTTTGCCTTGGTGGTCCATACCATATATGTCTCCACTGTTAATTTGCTTGCTACTAAAAAGTAATCATGTAAATTAAATTAATACACAAGCCTAGACAATATTTGCAGGCAGTATTCTGATTATTATTTCCTTAAGTGACGGTATACGCTGGTAGTTAGTTGTGCACTATTGGACTCTGTTGAGAAAGGGTGCTCTGTAGCTGGGATGTATGCTGAGTCTCTTTGATTGGAGTGAAGACTTATGATAGAAAAGTGAATGTGGTCTTAGTGCGTCAGCGACTGGACTCCTTGATTCTGCCCTTATAGTGCATCCGGTCTTCATTTTTGTGCCTGTAAAGAGGAAGTGAATCACAGCTACCCTTTGAATAGTCTCAATTAATAGTCTCATTAAGACCCTAGGGTTAGGTGTAAAGCACAGTAAGGACAATGATTAGAAGAAGTTTACAGACACGGAGGATTAACTGAACATCAATTTGAACACATTTTTACTTTGTTTCCTCAGTTGAGTGCGGCATCATTTTAACTTTTATATTTGACACTATTAACGAGTGATCGTTTAATCAGTTACACTAGTAATTGAGAAACCACCTTGTCTTTCAGTTTGGCCATATGGGCTCTGAGATGGGAGTTGCAGTTCAGAAAGTTGTCCATATCTTCGGTCTCATTAACACCGTGAGTACTTCCGTTTTTGTTGAAGAGACTAACGTTAACCCACTAACACGGTTTGCGTGCGTGTTCCCCCCAGCACTTTGATCTGTGAGTTGGGTTACCTCCTCAAAGCAATAAGTTGAATGTAATCCCCGACTGAAGGTGTGTCCCCTTTCCAGATGTTTTCCCAGCTGAAGATGACTGTGATGTTAACATCTTTAGAGATCTGGTCAGACCAAAATAAGATAGAAACAGACGGAGATGCTGATGAAGTTCTGCAAAGGTTTCTGCGGTGGAAACAAAAGCAAGCATCCGGAAGAGCCCAGGATATCACGTACTTACTCCTGTGAGTGCCTTGTCTGCACCGAGGGGGACTTGCACACTTATTTCACATCAGCTGCTGAAGTTGTGTTTGTGTAATTGTGCCGGCGTAAGCAAAACGTAAAGCTCTGATCACATCATCAAAGGCAGTCCCCCCCCAGACCCCGTCCGTCACCCCATTTCACTTCAGCACTAAGGTGTGTTATGAAAAGCAGCAGGGTGAACACGGGCCTCTGTGTTTATAAAGACCTCACTGGGGAATGGTTATACCATGGTGTTAACACGATGAATGCAATAATTGCCCATGTCGTTGGTTTGAAAGGTAAATAACTGAAATGGACCGGCCACTTGCCCGCACCTGTGGTTACTATTCTCCAGTGTTTCTATAGTGACCCAAGATGTAGTTTTTAGCCACTTGCTCTGTGGCTTTCAAGAGTCTTTATGTGGGTTTTAGCATTACTCACTCATGTAATCATTTTACATGTTACTCTAAGAAGTTCATTCATGAAGATTTTAAGAGATATAAAAGGAACCACATGCCTTCTCTCGCTTCCTATTAGGTTCAAGACCAGGGTTGGGTATGTGAAGGCAACAGTAGTGGACTAATTTCTGCACACCACCTCTTTTTTATTGGTGCACCTCTCTCTCTCTCCCTCTCCTCTGGTCCAACACCATGTACAATTTTAAGATTTGTTCAGTACATGAAAAGCTTGACAATAGATGACTCTGGTCTTCAGATGTCAGCATCAATATCCATCTAGTGATGGGGATCCTGAGAAACAGGATGGAAATACTACGCTCCTCTAGGTTTTGGATTGTGTATCATAGAACCTTAAGCATCATTTTTAACTTAAATTCCTATGAAGTATGGAGGACATAATGATGTGTGTTTCTACTACTTAATGAATGGTTGTTAGCATAAAGCATATTGTGCAATGAATACCATGTTTTAAAGATGCAGAACTTTCAGAGATCCATTGTTTAAATGTTCTTTCTAGCAATGTTTTGAAACAAGTGCACTGACGTAAAATTTTAATTTAGGTATAAGGACTATCCTGATTACGTGGGAGCAACATATCACGGCATGGTCTGCAACCCAAAGTTTACAGCAGGAATCGCTCTGGTATGCCCTCTATTGTCCCTGAATGAAAAGACACAGGATGTATTTATTGTATACTTTTCGTGAATTTTTCTAACAGTTTTTTTTTTTAGGCTTTTAATATTATAATTTATAAAAGACCTAGTTTGCTGAGGAACCCCCATGGTACTGGACTAGGCCCTCTGGATAAGTGAAACAGTTGTTTAGCTTGAATTGCTTAGGGGGCCCCCAGGCAGTGGGACCGGGACCCATCCCTAGTGCATGAGCCAGCTACTTAGAACCTAGGGCCTATGGAGATACACTTTCCACAGCCTTGGTGCAGGGAGGAGGGGTTTGGACCTGCCTTAACTGAATGTACCAGGCTCTGCTGACTCCCCACGGGAGATCTTGCCTTGGAGGAGGTGGGAATGGGAGGGTGGATTGGGGGGGAAGGCTGGGGGGGTGAGAGGAGGGAAGACAGGGGAATCTGAGGTTGATATGTGAAATGAATAGAAAATCTCTTAATTAAAAAAAAAAGAGTTGGTTTGGTTTCCGGGAAAACACACCAAATTTGCAATTTTAACGAGTCTGTGATGTTAACTGTATTTACCTTAGTGTGAAATAAGTCTCAAGATATATTCACCTTTTAAAAATAAGCCTCCACATCAATCAAGCAACCCATCCCCTGTCCCAAGTGATGCTCATTCTATGTTCTGTTTCTGTTGTTTTAATAACTTTGGGGTTTACATGTAAGTGGGATGGTTCAGCACATGTCTTTCTAGGACAGAGTTCTTGCAAGCAGTACAATGTACTTAAGGTTCCATCTCTGCCATAGCGCACACAAGATTTCCTTTAAAGTGACCGAGTTAATTACCTATTCTCTCAACAGATCTTCTTTTATTTCCCTGCCTTTGTTGATATGCGCCCTGTTGCACTGCACATGATAGGGCAGACATCTCTTTGAGGTCCTAATATGGGTCAGTCTAGGTGTATACCCGTGTTGTTGTTTGTTTTTGCTCTTTCTGGGGGGCCCAATCACCCAGCTCCCAAATAAATTCACACATGGAGGCTTATGTGAATGCCCAGCCTTAGCCTGGCTGAGTTTCTCGCCAGCTTTCCTTATCTTAAATTATCCCGTCCATCTTTTGCCTCTGAGCTTTTCCCATTCTTTTACTTCCGTAGATCTCACTCTTACTCTGTGGCTTGCTGGTTGTGTAGCTGGGTGGCTGGCCTCGAACTCACAGAGATCCTCCTGGCTATGCCTCCTCAGTGCAGGGATCATAGGCGTGCGCCACTACCACCCGGCTGACTCTGACTCTCTGGCCTGCTTGGTTGGGTGACTGCCCTTGGAGTCTTTCTCTTCTCTGGCTCCTTCTCCTCTTCACTCCTCTATCTTCCCTTTGTTTCTCCCAGTTTTCTCCTTCTATTTATCCTCTCTGCCTGCCAGCCCCGCCTATCCTTTCTCCTGCCTTGCTATTGGCCGTTCAGCTCTTCATTAGACCATCAGGTGTTTTAGGCAGGCACAGTAACGCAGCTTCACAGAGTTAAACAAATGCAACATAAACAAAAGCAACACACTTACTACTACATACCCAGAAGTCAGCTTGCTGAATTATGTATCGGTCTTGTTATTAATATTTTGTGGGACTATAATATTGGTTTTGATAGAGGCTATACCAGTCTATAATAGTGTCACCAACACACAATTAGCTGCAGAGTCAATCAAACTTACTTTGTTTTAGTTAATAGAGACAGGCCTATGTGCATGATGTTATATCTTCTCCTTGCTTTTTAGATTGTGTTTTTGCCATCGCAAATGATGCAGTACCAGTTCATATACTTGATAGACTTTAGCACGTATTACCAGAGAAATAGCTATTCAAGTATTTGACTTATTTTTTTAAGTAAGTTAATGCTTTGCTGTTGGGTTGTAGGCATTCTCTACATCCTGGATGTTAATCCTTTGTCAGACATGTGGTCTGTAAATGTTTTTTCCCCCTATTCCTGGGTGTGTTTGTCTTTACTTTGGTTTTATCATGACGTTGAAACAGGGACGTTTGAGAGAGCGGCAGATTCTTCTTTGCCCGTGTTCGCCTTTGCCCCCATCCTTGGGGGGGGATGATGGTGTGGGCGTCCTGAATCGTTTCCCTGTTTTCTTCTGTTTAATAGTTGTGAGTCTCTCACTTAGGTCTTGAATTTGTTTTCAGCTAGTTTTTAGATAGAGTAAATATAAGGATCCGAGTGAATGAATGCTCTTTTTCATGTAGCTGTTCTGATTTTAATCCACACCTTTATTGGGGATTTGAATTCATTGATATTCAAAATAGTTTGTGGTAGGGAAAGATTTCACACTGCCATTTTTATTTGTTTATTTATATGGACTTTTTCCTGTCTTCCTTGGGGCTGCACACTCTATAGAATCTAGATGTTTTGACCTCTCCTGTCCTCAATCCCTCTCTTGTGTGTGTCCTTAACTCTTGGAGGTTCCCTTTGATTCTCTTTCATTACATGTATATTCCATAGATTTCTTTTGTTTACCATTTCACTTGGCTAAAATATTAAATTTAAGTCAATTATAAAGTAATTATAAGAAAATTTTTGTTTACATTTTTAAAATTTTCCTCAGACAATTTCTAAAGTAAAAACTGATTGCCAATTAACTCTTTGTGATCTAAATTTTTCCTAATTGTTGTCTCAAAAAATAGTCACTAAAATTATTCTACTTCCCTAAATGTCTTTATGCTTGTTTGAATTGTATTTAATAATATGCCATAAATTTAAGGTTTTATGTAGCAATCTTAATTTTCCTACATGTCAGCTCAATTGGACTAAAAGATTATTGCTTAAAAAAGAATATCACAATTTGATCCTTTTTTTTTTTTTTACCTTTACAGTCTTAAAAGTTTTGCTATTCCATTTTCTTGAATTTGCATTGTAGTTTAGGTACCATTATCGGAAAAAAGCCTGACAAAAACAAACAGGAAGAATGGGGTGAAAGAGGAGGGAGGAGGAGGAGGGGGAAGGGGGGAGGTGTGGGGAGGAGGGGAAGGAGGAGGAGGAGGAGAAGAAGAAGAACTGACTCAATAATTTTGTTCTTTTTGTCTCTCTAGCACCCGAAGACGTTAACCGTGGAGGGCTTTGCTGTTGTTCTGTCCCAGCTGCTTGGAATTAACCTGGGGTTAGCCTATGACGACGTCTACAACTGCTTCTGCCCAGGAAGTGTGTGCATAATGAATCCTTCGGCAATGTAAGGTGCTTTTCCAGATCAGATCTCTGTAGACACTTAGGAAATCCTTGTATGTTCAGACATACACTTCTTCGTCACCGTCTAACTTGACCAAGAACAGTTTAAATGAATGCCCGAGCAATTATGGACGAGAATGAGCTCAGGGCAGTAGAGAACACACACTTCCCAGTTCTTTTTTTTTTTTTTTTTTTTTTTTTTTTAAAGACTTATTTATTTATTATGTATACAGAAGAGGGTGCCAGATCTCTTTACAGATGGTTGTGAGCCACCATGTGGGTGCTGGGAATTGAACTCAGAACCTCTGGAAGAGCAGTCGGTGCTCTTAACCTCTGAGCCATCTCTCCAGCCCCACACTTCCCAGTTCTTAACAGTCGTAGCCTTGTCCATATGCTTCTGTGGAAGAAATGCAATAGTGCAAAAACAGCGGAAGGCGTGAGGGCTCAACAGGCCTGTGAATCAGGAGATTTCGCTGTGTACTTCGGGGCAGAGGGAGATAAAAGGTTACAAAGAATTTAGAAACTACTGAGACTACAAGGAAGAATATTATAGGCTAGGGAAACAAAGTCAAGTGCAACCTGGCTAAACAGTCAGATTCAGGGAAAGAACAAGGAGATGAGAGAGAGGCGGAGGACAGAACCCGAGGTGCTGGGGCGGAAACCGAGGAGCAGAAACCGAGTGTTTGCAGAACGGGAGATTTCATAATAAACTAAACAACGCACAATCAATTTGCACAGCGTGGATAATTAAATGTGCCCTGCAGAGTGAATGTGCAAAACCCCAGAGGGAGTCCAAACACAGTCTCTGAAGGAGACGGGTGTTCTCATAATAATTCATGGACGTTTATTAACATGGAGAAGTGAGGCCATTGAAGAATCACTCCTAGGCTATCACACTTCACTACTAAACATTGGAATATTCTGAACGGTTTTATTTGTTGCATCTGGCTTATTATTAGTTGTCTATTAGGCTTTCCAAGCACGCTGTTAAATAAATTATACAGGTTGGATGGACCTCAAGGACAAGTGTTCTAGAAGGTCCAAACCTTCAGTTGGTGGAAGAGAATTAAAATTATGTGCAGGGAATGTTGAGAGACGTGATAAGGTGAGAAGAGAAGCTTGGACCAGGAGGAGGGGTCGCTGAGGGGCATGGAATCCTCGGGAGGGAGGGGGAGTTTGCGTGACGAATGAAGGGGCGGATAGAAGTCACGTGCCCAAATACATCCAACCAGAAGTACTGGTTTCAGTCTCCCCAGAGGCTTTCATGCACTGAAGAGGGAAAAACTCGGGGAAAATGCCTTCCCCACCACATGGCAGAGGCGGATGTGGCCAGCCGTCCCACTCTCACACCCTCCTTGGAGCTTCTTGCGGTGATAATTTCGTTGACTCTAATGCAGCGATTTCATGTGAGCTCTGAAGCTGAGGTGCTGACCGCTCCAGCTCCCTTCACTTTCTGTGTATTGATCTTAACAAATCACATTTGAAAGAAATGGAACCGCCGGGCGCTGGTGGCAGGCAGATCTCTGTGAGTTCAAGGCCAGCCTGGTCTACAGAGCGAGATCCAGGACAGGCATCAAAATTACATAGAGAAACCCTGTCTCAAAACAACAACAACAACAACAACAACAAAACCCACCACCACCAACAACAAAAAATGAACTGCTTTGGTTATGGCCTGCTTTAAAACTAGAGGCAACTCTCTCTCTCTCTCTCCTCCTTGGCTTGTCTTTCAGGTGAATATTAAGGGATTCATATACTTTATTAAAGAATGTGACTTGGATAGAGGTTGCATTTCATTGATCTGAGGAATATTAATTTATTTTTAGACGCTCCCAAGGCATAAAGGTTTTTAGCAGTTGCAGCCTGGATGGATTCAAACAGCTGGCTTCACAGCCTGAACTAGACTGTCTTCAGAACAAACCAGTGCCAGAAACTGTCGCTCTGCCTCAAGGGGCAATTTGTGGTAACGGCCAAGTGGAGGATACAGAGGAGTGTGACTGTGGCCCACCGGAGGTTAGTCAGACTGTCCCAACTCATCCCAACACCTGGTCTGTGTATCGTGGCCCACCAGAGGTTAGTCAGACTGTCCCAGCTCATCCCAACACCTGTCTGTGTATCGTGGCCCACCAGAGGTTAGTCAGACTGTCCCAGCTCATCCCAACACCTGTCTGTGTATCGTGGCCCACCGGAGGTTAGTCAGACTGTCCCAACTCATCCCAACACCTGTCTGTGTATCGTGGCCCACCAGAGGTTAGTCAGACTGTCCCAGCTCATCCCAACACCTGTCTGTGTATCGTGGCCCACCAGAGGTTAGTTAGACTGTCCCAACTCATCCCAACACCTGTCTGTGTATCGTGGCCCACCAGAGGTTAGTCAGACTGTCCCAACTCATCCCAACACCTGGTCTGTGTATCGTGGCCCACCAGAGGTTAGTCAGACTGTCCCAACTCATCCCAACACCTGGTCTGTGTATCGTGGCCCACCAGAGGTTAGTCAGACTGTCCCAGCTCATCCCAACACCTGGTCTGTGTATCGTGGCCCACCAGAGGTTAGTCAGACTGTCCCAACTCATCCCAACACCTGGTCTGTGTATCGCATACCCTCCTGTAGGCTTATATGTAATGGAGAAGGGGAGGACATCATTTTAAAAGATGATGGACCATTGCATTAACCAAGGAAGAGGGCTGGGCATGGTAATGCAGTTGCCTGAAAATCTTAGCACTCAGGCGAGAGGATGGAGAATTCCAGGCCAACCTGGGCGGTGTTGGGAAACCCTGTCTCAAGATAATAATATTTGTAACTAACCTGATAATACAAGTGAGGTTGTTAGTTCTTATTTCAAAAACTTTTAGACATTTGCTAATATCTGATGTTTATCTTAAATGCAGGGATTTGGTTCCATTATAATATGGGACACTGAGAGTTTATGGCACATAGTAACTGAGTAGTTTTGAATTTGCCAATTTAAATTGTGAGTAAAGGTAGCATAGATGAAATTGTATTACCTTTAATAGGCAGATCATGAACTCCAGTGGCATTCCTAATTGGAATGACTACATTGGTCCATGAAATGTCATTTAAATAAAATTCTTCCTTTGTTCATCTTTATCCTCAATAGCATACATGACCTGGTTCACAGCCATTCCATAGTTCTTATTCCTCACTCCAATGGAGTCACACAAATAATCCCAGACACTTCATGTTTAACATTACCATTGCTATAATTTTATCAACCCCCCTGTCGATTATTTCAGCTTTACAATATGTATTGCTAATGAGGAATGAAATTCCTGCCCTTTCTTCAAAGAAAACTGTTCCCATTTCAGTTGTCCTTCTTCATGTATGTATGTATGGAAATATCGATTATTACCATTGAAGACAATTAGTCTTCGTTTGTGACGAGATCTACTAAAGCTTTGTTTAAATAGTCTCCTTTAAAAAAATCCACTTGATTCTCTAAAAATGTGTTCTCTTTCTTAGAAGATCTTTACGCACATTAAATTTGGCACAGCAGATTTGGGAAAAAGAGCAACCAATGAGTTAGGGAGTCCTCTGAGCTAGCAGGGCTCCAGAGAGCGCTACTCGGGCATGCAAGCCAGCAGCTTTATGGACAGAATAGGCATGGCTTGCAAAAACCGCTGGGCTGAAACTTGCACATTGTTTTATGACAATACAACTTCATCTGCTGCCACCTTGTAAATGACCAAAGCTCTGCTGCTCAGAGTAGTTTTTGTTTGTTTGTTTGTTACAAAGATGAGCTCTCAATTGGGTGCTCAGTTTGTTTGCTTACTAGAATGAAGTAAGTCGCCGCGGGCTGTGTGGAGGTACTGAGTGCAAGATTTGACAGCAACCTAAGCAACGAATTTAACTTAATGCTTCCTACCACCTGTGGTCTACCCCTCAGTTTTGAAGACTGACTAACGTCTAGGGCATTGACACTACTTGCTGTCACCTTCAAATGAATTTGTCCCGTCTCAGTGTGGGATTAACTACATGGAATGTCTGATCACATTGGTTCCCTTTGTGTTTGGGTAAGAATGCTAACCTTGGAGAGACTATTAGGCATAATGGACATTTGCAGAAGAACATGTTAGAGTTCTGAAAGAGTCAGTATAACCAGAGATTTTTTTTTTTTCCTTTTGAGACAGGTTCTCACTCTGTAGCTCTGGCCCTGGAACTCACTCTGTAGACCAGACTGGCCCTCGAAGTCAGAGATTTGTCTGCCTCTGCCTCTCCAGTGCTGGGATGAAAGGTATTCCGGTCAGGTCCAGCTCAGGGGTCCCTGGGTCCTGTTTCTGAGATGCACTGTGACTTTGGCAGTAGGAACTTACTTTCCACCTCCAGGAGGTGACCAAGAGCAGCAGCAAGAAGCTGTATGCTTCGGGAGTCACTTGGACAGTCCTGGCCAACAACTCAAAAGCGGGCTTCTCATGTTCGGTATTGGGGGTTTTATTAGGTGGTCTTTGGCTCTTGGAGGAATCACTGACAGTCCAGATGGAAAAAGTTCATTAAAACTATATATGTATATTTATACACAGAATTATGTTTATCACAGGTGGCTTTTTAAAAAAGATGAATAGCTAGTAGTATGATTACTTGTGGGGTTGTTGGACATCCTTATTGTTACTTTACCCTCCTCCTTCTTTCTGTATTGTGTCCTTCCCCCTCCCTAAAGGACCGCCCCTTTTCCTGTTTCCATTACTAGGCTCCTTGTGTCCTGCGATTTCTCCCTGTTGCTCCCCAACCCTCCTCTCCTCTCCATGTTCACATTTTACATTCTTGGTTGCTGTGGTTACTCCAGGCTATATATTCACATCTGAAGATTTGCAGAATGCGTGATGTTTATCTTTCTGGGCCTAGATTACCTCACCGTCAACTAAAGTGCAGAGTTGTGGAGGCCAGTCCCAATGACTCTATTTATGGAACACTACCACACCTAAGGCTCAGCGGACATTGCGGAAGAGAGGGTGGAAAGATTGTAAGAGCCAGAGGACCAGGGAGTTTGCTGTGAGATGATGTCTCCTAGTCATGTGGGAGTTGTACCCATAAAGTCTCACCGACATAACTGTCTAAACATTTGCTGAATGAGGAGGACACCAGTGAACGTGTTAAGCAAAAGGGGAGAAGTCAGCCGGGCGGTGGTGGCGCACGCCTTTAATCCCAGCACTCGGGAGGCAGAACCAGGTGGATCTCTGTGAGTTCGAGGCCAGCCTGGACTACCAAGTGAGTCCCAGGAGAGGCGCAAAGCTACACAGAGAAACTCTGTCTCGAAAAACAAAAAAAAAAAAAACAAAACAAAAAAACAAAAACAAAAAAAAAAAGGGGAGAAGTCCATGAGGCCTCAGCTCTACACAAAGAACTATGGAATACTGAGCGTGGAAGAAATGGTCTTCCCTAGGGAAGAACACACCAATTGGTTATCCAACACCAGTGTCCAGCCCTGACAACACGCACACAAGTAACATTATATAGACAGAGAGGGTTGTATTTAAGAATATATATTTATTACACACACACACACACACACACACACACACACATATATATATATATGTGCATGTAATAATAATTAGTGGAAAAAGAGGCCATGAAGATAAAGGAGAACAAGGAGAGGTATATGGAGGTGCTTGGAAGGAGGAAAGGAATGGAGAAATGTTGTAATCATACTATAATCCCAGAATAATTTTTTTATCTCTCAAAACATTATTTGGGGGATTTTATTTTTTATTATCACATTTTTCATTATCTAAAATAATTTTCAAGTGCAAATATTCTTTGATAACATTCTTCCCTTCTTCTACCTCCCTCCAGATCAGCAGTTCTCAACTTTCCTAAGGCTGAGACCCTTTAATACAATTCCTCATGTTGAGGTGACTCCCAATCATATAATTATTTTCCTTGATGCTTCATAGCTATAATTTCGCTACTCTTGTGAATTGTAATGTAAATATCTGATATGCAGGGTATTTGATGTGTGACCCCTGTGAAAGGCTCGTTCGCCTCCAAGGGGTCGAGACCCCAGGTTAAGAACCACCCCTCCAGATCCTCTCCTAATCCCGACCTACCCAACTTTAAGTTCTTTCTTTAAGAGAAGTAAAAATGCAGTACAACAACAAAAACCCTCCAAACTAAGAAAACAAATGAAGTCACATGTAAAAAGAGAGGGGGAAAAAGCAGAAGAAAGATAAATATTTAGAAGACAATTTGATACTGGCAAAATGGTAGTCATAGGTTCTCTCTTAGGGCCTATAACATGCCCAGCGATGAGTTCTTGGCTCCAATCACAGAGCCAGGCATCAGCCCCAATTAGAAAATAGCTGGTTACCCCTATAATGTTCACGCCACTGTGTCTTTCTCACCAAGCCAAATGTTTTAGCTCTCCAGGTTCACAGGAGAGGAAGGATGCCAATGACTGCTTTTCCCCAGTCGCCTGTACAGTGTCGAGCCAACCGACCTGTCAAACAGTACCGGAAACGGGGTGTGAGAATTAAGAAAAGTCGGTGACATACTGAGACATAGGGTAGATTTGGGAGGACTGTCAGGGAATGCTGCAGCCTTGAGTTTATTCTGCCCAGGGCTTGTATACAGCTCAAAAACAGGCAAAGGAACATCAGCAAAGAATGCTACATTGTTACAGATGTCTTTCTCTGAAAGTACCCGGGGTTTAAGGGACAGTCACACCACTTCCCTGTTCTCAAGTGTTGCGGTAATGCCCGCATTACCAATACCCGTTCACCATGTCCGAGCGAAGGGCTGCGGATTAAAAAATAGAGACAAGAGACAGCGAGTCATTCGTACGTTTGGATGTCGAATGCCGTTTATTGAAAGAGGGGAGAAACCTTAAATACGTACAGGCTTACAGCACAAATGGAGGAACCCCCGGAGGGCAGAAGTTCGCTGTCAATGGTCTACATTCCAGACTCAATGTTCGACCATCTAGCATCTAAGTAGTTAACGCCCAAAATACAGGATACACAACAAGGAACTTCCCTCAAGCATTCAGAAGGGTGGATACCGGCAGGGAATCCGAATAGGGAGGACACAAGGAACTTCCCTTAAGCATTCAGAAGGGTGGATACCGGCAGGGAATCCGAATAGGGAGGACATCTGATCAAGGTCAAGCAAGCAAGGCCACAGCCACTCCCAGTCGGGGGCCAGGGCCCATGGCGCCCACACTCAAGGAGGTAACAAGTGTGCTGTTCTTCTTGGCAAAACATCCTGTTTGTCCTATTTCAGCTAAGCTGAGCAAAACAAGTATGCACCTTTGACCCATCAGACCAAGATGAGCTCTCTAAACCTCCCACCGTACAGCACCTTTCCACACAACGAAAGCTAGCCAGGAGGGAGGCCACTCCCAGGTCAGGCTTGGTTTCTCCATGGCTTCTGACAAAGTATGCCATGTCTTCAGAAACAGGGCCCTTCCGTCAGGTTCTGTTGGAAAACAGAGCAATGGCAAAGACCTGTATTTTTTTGGAGGGGGGTGGATTCTATAAGGTCCAACAACCAACAACTTCACACCTGGTGACGGGGATTTTTGTTTGATAACCTATGGCATCTGGGAGAGGCATTGCCCTCTGTGCAGGATAACTGCATCCAAACTCATATGTATATATTAGGACACTTGGAAAAGAGCATATTTTAAAATAATCTATTACTTGCTATTGCAGTACCAGCCTTCCTGGGTAGGAAACATTCCACAAGATAAGAAAGTATATATTAAAAATAATTACATGATATTGATCTACAGGTATTGGTATGATCCATTAAGTTTAGGAAATGCAGTACAGTTTTTTTTTTCTGTCCGCCAGGATAATGGGTTTAGTGTATCAAACATTAGCAATAAACTACTTCATCAGTTTGATGATAGCCACCTCATCACTGTTTTTCATCATCCCTGTCATCTTCTGTTCTGAAGCTTTTAATAAATAGAAGCTTTTGGACTCAGGATAGCATTTTTTTTTCTCCCTGTATGGATACCCAATTATTTAGGGGAACTTGTTGAAAAGACTATCTTTTCCAAATTCATGATCCCTGGCTCCTTTAGGAAGAAATGATTAATCATGTACTTTATAATTTTAATTTATATTCTGAAGTAGGACATGCTTTTGAATATTAATTGAATAGTGTGTGTTTTTCTTATTCCCTGAACGAAGTATTGTTGTTTTTTTTTTTTTTTTTTTGTTGTTGTTTTTCCTTATGGCTCCTGGTTAAGAGAGAGCAACTAGAGCAAGTACCGTAGTTGGTTGAGAAGAAGTGAGAAGTGGGAGGAGAGTGACTTCAAGGGGTCAGTTGTGTTCTCTGTAGAAAGGGCAAGGTAGGACCCAAAGCAGGCAGGCTGGTGAACTTGAGTACTGAGGGACAGCTCTCCCACCACACGTAGGTCCCAGTTGTCAAGTGACCGTCCCTCCCTAGTGTGTTTCAAGAAGGGGAGATACTGTATTAATTTGTAAGAGCTCCACAAAGGAGGTGTTTGGGGGGGTATACACTTTGGTTTGGTCAGTTTGAATTTAAAAGGTATTGTGACAAATGGTTGGAGGCATGTGGCTTATTGAAAGAAATCGGCAATAAACAAACACCCAAAGATGAAAACACACAGGAGCCTTGACCTAGCTGAGACCCACAGGATGAAGTGAAATACCACCATTCCTCTGCCTCTGTCCCACGGGCAGACCTATAGAGATGATGGCTGCACGTGCCTATATTAACCTAACTGGTGAGAGGCTCACCACAAACACCCGTGTGCAGTGCACTATGCGGTGACGTTGGCCACCATGTCAACGGACGCTAGAGACCGTTGGCTCCCTATAGCTTTATGAGACCACGGTGTAAGGATGGTCTGTTGTTGGCAGGGCTGCGACTGTTAGGAGACGTTTGCAAACTAGTGAAGGGTCACTAAGCAGCCCCACAGCGGTACTTTGAAAAGAGCTGAAAGTCGTTGATCTGATTTCTAACGCCTGTGTTTACCTTGATTGTACTTTCTTCTCTAGACATGTCGTCTTAAAGGATGTTGTAACCCTGAGACTTGTACTCTGAAAAAGCCTGCAGCGTGTGGGTCAGGGGCGTGCTGTGACAGAAGGACATGCAAGGTAAGTCCCCAACACAAATGTAAAGACCTTTCAGGAGTCTTTAGTATACCGCCTTTCCAGCTGCTGGAAACAGCCTTCAAATGTTTTAATTTGTCTTCTCTCTGGAGAGCTTTCTTTTGGTCTAAGTCTTAAAAATTAGAAGATGATCATTTGTAGCACTTTTTTTTTCTTCAGGGAAATGTGTCGTTTCTCCAGGGGGTAGATATTAAGGGTATTTTCTAACTTCTATTATGTCCTTGATTTCAGCCTGTGGGTCACTTTCTCACCTCGGCTTTTTATCACGTTTCGACACTGTCCCAAAGACATCTCCAGCTGTGGCCTGCTGTACCATTCAACATTGCTGTGCCATGAATTTTTCTTAGTCGTGTCTGAACATAGTTCTTTATGATCAAATAATGTACAACAAAATGAGAAGTAACAAGGTCTGTCTGACACAACATCAATAGCAAATCCCATTCTGAGAACCATAAAAAGGGATCAGGGCAGGTGAGCCAGGGGTATGGAGCAGAGAAACATGGAAGCATGGCTCTGGCAGGGTGTCTTCTCTGAGAACCGATGGTTAGAGCCATAGCTTCTTTGTTTTCAAGGTGCCTGAATGGAGAGGCCACATAGGGCATTCACACCTGACAATAGACTGTACTTCTCCTGCTAGAGCCCCTGTCTTAACTTTTATCTCTAGGTGGTGCTCTTCTGTATGAGCCCATCTTTTGTAGTGAAAATTCCGAGCACTGGTCGTTAGGGAGAGCTTCTTCGAGAACCTCTAAGTAGGCTATATGAGCCCATACTCATTTGGTAAGATATGAAACAAGAAGCAGAGCTTTGCTCACAGCTGCCATGCATTTTCTTCTCAGCTTTATTGACTCCGAGTGGGGAAGGCCCCATTCTCTTCTTGGTGTTCTTGCAAATAGTCAAGCTTCTACCAGACCATGTCCAAATCCAGAGATTTGAGCCAAGCATTTTCCTTAATGCTTTCATTTTAGCCACAACTGTACATGCAAAGCTATGATGGGCATCAATAGGACCAGCTGCTTTAGCCACAGGTAGTAGTGATAAAGACGTTTGTAACCAACACTTAGACACTCTTACAGGCCACTTTGAATACAACTGGCACCATATTATAAATTATGTTCCCTGGTGTATAGACAAGAAAAAATAATGAATCCTTGAACTGAAGTAAGCGGTGAGTGGTATCTTTGTTCTGTGTATCTTTTGGGAGTCTGTTTTTTTGATGGTTCTCAAACAAGCTCTGGCCCCATGTTGTAGAGAAACATCATTGCATCCTTTTCTTCCTTCCTTCCTTCCTTCCTTCCTTCCTTCCTTCCTTCCTTCCTTCCTTCCTTCCTCCCTCCCTCCCTCCCTCCCTCCCTTCCTTCCTTCCTTCCTTTCCTTTCCTTTTTTAAAAAATAACTGACTTTTTGTCCATATGGCATGATCTTTCAAAGGAGTAGAGAAATCTTCTCTTACCTAACTTCCAGGAAGAGGAGAACCGAGTCACCCTGACAAAAGCTGATCTGTTCTTTGTCTCTCAGGTGGCTGAAAGAGGGCATCTGTGCAGGAAAAGCACAGACTTGTGTGACTTCCCTGAGTTCTGCAATGGACAGTCTGAATACTGCGTGCCCGATATCAAAGCTGCTGACCTAGAACCATGCAACAACTATACTGCCTTTTGCTTTGGCGGAATCTGCCGAGACCTGGATAGGCAGTGCATGCAATTATTTGGAAGACGTATGAGATGTACCTTCTTTTTTTTTGTTTTTGGTGGGGAGGATTATTTTTTAAATTGCTGTCATTTTAAAGTCATGAATCTATCCTGTAGCCTTATTATAAAATATTGATCTATACCCATATTTGAAAAGCAAAGCAAAGCAAATCCTTTCCATGCCAAAAAGGAAGAGACTATCACATTGAAGCCATATAGGATATGAGTTAGGGTTGAGGCCATTGGTGGGAGAAGAGTAGAATATTAGTGTATGGCTTTGGGGAGAGAATGGCTTTTTCGACAGTTCTCCTTAACACAATACATTTTTTTCCTGGGTAGTTTTTGGTTGATTGGTACTCACTGTTCCCATTTTTACACTTCAAGACACTGTCTCAGTATAAATATCCTCTACTTTAAAGTATTGTAAATTACTTTTTGACTTTTAGCATGTGAAAGTTGAAATTCTTTTTTTTTTCTTCAGATGCTAGGGGTCCTAATTATTTGTGTATACAAGAAGTGAATATTCAAAATGACAGATTCGGAAACTGTCACGGACGCTGTAATTATAGGTACATACTCATCAAATTGTACGTTTTCCATGTGTGGTGTGTGGTGTGCAAAGAGGTGCATCTAGTGTTTGCAGGCAGGTCACGTGTTGCCTGTCATAACAGGTACATGTTCTCAACCGCTTGCTGTAATGGTCTGCTTGAAGGTTTTGAATCAGCCTTATACACTGAATTACTATTGAACTAATGGATAAGACTGCTGAGTGACAATATACAATTTTCTGTCTTTGTACAGTGCTGTACTCTGTGGAAAAGTGACTTGTATCTGGGACCGTGCAGAAATCATACAAACAGATAAATACGATGTCCAGTATACTTACATTGGAGGCCATGTGTGTGTGTCCGCACATTTAAGAACCTCTGACGGCCATGATGAAACCTATGTACATGATGGTACCATTTGTGGTGGTGGCAAGGTAGAGACACTTTTACTTGATGTTTATGTATTGTATATTTATAATTATTTTATATTTATTTATATTTTATATTTATATTATATCATATATGTAAAATTTATGAATGCCTATGAATGTGAACATACATACACATGAGTGTGTACACAATTTCTTTTGCTTTGTTACAATAGTGATGTATAACAGCATATAACTAAAAAGATGTAACAATATCCATTGGTTTGTGTGCTAACCCGTAATTAATCTTTAAAAGGAAAATCATAGTTGTTATTGGTCAAAGAAACTTTCATTTTGTTAATATTTTTCTTAGGATTTTGACTATTGATACTTAAACTTGTTTTCTCACACTTGAATATCTGAACTTCCTTCTTAGGCTAGGATCTGATCTGTATTAATTCATATAAACCACAAACAAAAAAAGTCAAAAAACATACTAAAAAAATCACAACAAAATATCAGGTTGTCAGAATAATGTCAATAATATTAAAGAGAAATGAAAGATTCAAGTGTTTAGTCAAAGATAATTATTTTACTATTAATAAAGTACATCATGTACTTTTCTCCTTTCATAATAACCTAACACTCCCAATCACAATATTATTATAAAAGTAATTTCCTTCTCTAAGACACAATAATAAAGCACAAAGTTCCAAGTGTCATTTCCTTTTTTTTAAATGAAAATTCCCAAAAGTCTAACAAAGATTTTAGATAGGTAATTGTAGAGCCTTAAAGCAAATAGGCTGAGGCTGCTTCAGAAAGAAAACAAAACAACCACAACAACAACAAAAAAAAAAAACTGAGGAGTACCTAAGTATTCCCACAAGACATTATTTTATTTTATTCAACAAAAAGGAATCTCAAATGGCTGAGAAACACTTAAAGAAATGTTCAATATCCTTAGCCATCAGGGAAATGCAAATCAAAACAACTCTGAGATTCCATCTTATGTCTGTCAGAATGATTAAGACAAAAAACACAAACAACAGCTCATGCTGGAGAGGATGTGGAGCAAGGGGAACACTCCTCCATTGCTGGTGGGAGTGCAAACTTGTACAGCCACTTTGGAAGTCAGTGTGGCCGTTCTTCAGAAAACTGGGAATCAACCTACTACAAGACCCAGCTACACTGCTCTTGGGCGTATACCCAAAGGATGCTCAATCATACCACAAGGACACTTGCTCAATTATGTTCATAGCAGCTTTATTTGTAATAGTCAGAACTTGGAAACAATCTGGATGTCTCTCAACTGAGGAGTGGATAAAGAAAATGTGGTACATTTACACAATGGAGTACTACTCAGCTGTTAAAAACAAGGACACCAGAAAAAAAAATCATCCTGAGTGAGGTAACCTAGACCCATAAAGACAAACATGGTATGTGCTCACTCATAAGTGGATATTAGCTGTAAAATAGAGGGTAACTATGTTACAGTCCACAGACCCAGAGAGAGTAGGTAACAAGCAGAGTTCATGAGGGGACACCCAGATCTCCCTGGGAAGGGGAAATAAAAGAGATTTTGTGAGTGGTCTGAAGGCAGGTGGGGATGAGAACATGAGCAATCAAGTTGGGGGGGGGAACAGAGTGGGAGAGTGCTGAGGAGGACTGCTGGGGGCACAATTTGAGGTCAGGCAGAAGCCTGGTTCAGGAGAATCTCCCCGCTTAGACCCCAGCTTAGGAGAGCCCAGGAAGGTCCCAGCTTAGACTCTTAGAAATAGTGGATAAGTAGCCTGTGACTAGATTGGTACCTGGCCCAGTTGTCATCAGAGAGACATCATCCAGCAACTGATGGAGGCAGATACAGAGACCCACTGCCAAGCATTAGGTGGAGTTCAGGAATCCTGCTGAGGAGAAAGGAGTGTAGGAGCAAGAAGGATCAAGGACACCATAGGAAGGCACACACAATCAATTAGCCTGGGCTCATAGGGGCTCACAGAGACTGAACCAATAACCAAGGAGCCTGCATGAGATTGACCTAGGCACTCTGCTTAAATGTTACAGTTGTGTAGCTTGGTCCTCTTGTGGTCCTCTTAACAGCAGGAACAGGAGCTGTCTGCAACTCTTTTACTAGCTTTTGGGACCCTACTTTTCATACTGGGTCCCCTTGTCCAGTTTTAATACATAGGGAGGTGCTTAGTCTTACTGCAACTTGATATGCCATGTTTTGTTGATACTCCATCTAGATGTGCCCTTTCCTACATGGAGATGGAAGAGGAGGGGAATTGGGGGGGTGGGAGGGAGGATGGAGGATGGAGGATGGAGGAGAAGGACTGGAAGGGGAGGGTGGGTGGGGAAGACTGTAGCCAGGATGTAAAATAAATAGTTGAATAAAAAAGATAAAAGAAATGAAAAAACCAATAGGAAAATGCAAATTAGTAAAAAACTTAAAATAGAAAAGGTTAAAAAAATAATCACAAAGGAACATCCTGGTACAAGAGCACTTTTAAAAATGGAAAATATTTAATATAAACATGAAGTTATGAATACAAAAAATGAAAATTTAAATACAAAGGTAGATTTGGTTTTCATCCTTATGTTGTGGCCTGATCTGCTCTGTCAGATCCCAGAGTGACAGAAATGTCTTTTTGTGGCTCATATGAAGCCCTTACAATCACGCCTGAGGTTTTTAGTTATTTCCATCATGAAGTGATTAGAATGACTGAGCACCAGACCCCTGAATACCCCAGGACAGGATTAGTTACACTGACTAAGTGAATAATTCATTGGGGAGCTTCGATGCTGGTTTTCTGGAAGGATACCAAGCTGGGGACTACTCTTGCACAGAGACTGTCAGGTCTAACTATGCAAACAGGCACCTTTACTTGGGAAATGATGCTCCAGGGCAGACCAGGATTCTCTTGCTTTTCCTCAAGTTCCTCACCCTGAGAAGCCCTAACATTTGTCTGTTCCTGAACTGTGTGCTTTACTTGACGATAAACTGTCAAATGAAAGCAAAGTGATTGCTCTGAGGTCTTTGAGCCACCCACCATTAACCTCAGGAGGGAATCAAGAAATCCTCCTTCCGTATGCAGTTTTCCAGAAGCACGTGTCACCTGGGATTTGATTGTCAACTGCCATCTGTGCAGTCTTGAAGGACTGGCAGAAGTCATGAAGCCAGCACAGCTGCTTGACAAAGGTCCAGCAAAGCTGAGCCACATGATGGCTGCCATGCCACCTTTGGTTTTCATCTCCACTTGTTGCATACTTGGGGCACTTTTAATATTTGTACAATTTGAGGATATTGGGTTGGTGGAAAATTCCTTATGAATCATTTATGCCTTCTTCCAGGAATACTGCTTCTAAGCTTACCCAGGACAGTCCTGAACATACTATTCCCCACCCCGACGTCCACTTTGAGGGAGATATCCTTATCTACTTGAAGGTCTTCCTTATGCCTTGGAGGTTGTGACCCATAAAGAAGCCAGAGGTCTCTTCATGAGGCTATGAGACATTCTTGAAACATCTGTCCCTCTACTTACACAGGAACAAGATATTCAAAACAAAGTAAATTCAAAAAGGTCAACGAGATCTGGTAGGCAAGAGGAGTTGGCCACAGTTCAGATTACAAGCCTCTTCCCACTGTACACTCAGACAATAACGTGACATACAACTCTGGCCTACACAAAGACATATTGATAAGTAAAGTATGGAGTGGAAAGATGATAAAAGTATGAGTTGTTAGGACCTCCCTCTCTCAGAAGTTAGCTCATGTAGAGCCACTGTATTATCATATGACCAAGGAACAACAGAATGCCAGGATTAGACATATAGACAAATTCTTTTTTTTTTAAGATTTATTTATTTATTATGTATACAGCATGTATGCCTGCAGGCCAGAAGAGGGCACCAGATCTCATTGCAGATGGTTGTGAGCCACCATGTGGTTGCTGGGAATTGAACTCAGAACTTCTGGAAGAGCAATCAGTGTTCTTAACCTCTGAGCCATCTCTCCAGCCCCCATAGACAAATTCTATAAGGATATAAATGTGAATATTGATTGTATTATGCCAGAATTTGAATAATAACTGCATCAGCTTTAGCCTGAGGATTTTTCCTGGGCACTCTGACCACTAAGAGTTAATAATACATTGCTTGAGACATGGCAAAATGCCCAGGGTGGTTGAAGATTTTGTTTTGGTCTAATGTCCTTGAAGCAACCAAAACAACCAGCCTGAGTACAGGCTGTCATATGCCTCTAGATTCTCAAAAATTGGGTTATGGGTTTATGAGTAAGAATGATAACTCTGTTTATTAATGATGTCAAAACTTGAGGGAAAATAATTGGAAATGATAACTCTGTTCCATCATAGTTTATTAATGATGACTAAAAGATGAGCAAAAGGAAGTGAAACACATGTCCAAAAACAAAAATGATATGATCTATGTTTTGAAATATCATGAATGTATCCCTGCTAACTAAATTCTGTATAAATAAAGAAACACTCTGGCTGCTAGTCAAGTCAGGCTGCAAGATTCTCCTGACTACCCCAGCCTGGCTGACTCCTTACACCCTCTGCAGGACCCATTCACTGCCGGGTGGCCATGAGTCAACATCAGAAATGGGGCACATCTTGTTCTCTACCTACCTCCCTGCCTGAGAATGAGATCCTGGCCACAAGCCTTTGTTGTGAACCTCCCCCATCTTCAAAAGATGTACAAAGAACCTCCTCCTCCACACCAGCTCTGAGTCCCTTCAGAGACCCACAATGCTGCTCGTCTCTGGTGCCAAGAGACCCACCATACTGTTGTCCCTCTGTCTACCTGTCCATAATGTTAATATTAATAGCTCCAGATAATCTCCTCATCCCTAGTAGACCATCTCTCTTTCTTCTTGAACCATTTGCCCTATCCAAAATCTAACAGATGTTTCTACACACACACACACACACACACACACACACACACACACACACACACACACAGAGCTTTCACCTCAAAGGGAATAAGTGATAGTTTATTTTGAAGCCAACTTTGTGTGACTATGGCCTGGGAAGCCCAGAGTCACCTCAGGTTCCATGTTCCCATGCAGAAGCAGTTTCATGGAGTTTTGTAGCAACAGAACAAAGAAAGTAATGAATTAAAGAAATTTTAAACTATGCTGGTGGGTACATCAGAGAGGTGTTTTTTTTTGTTGTTGTTGTTGTTTTTCGAGACAGGGTTTCTCTGTGTAGCTTTGCACCTTTCCTGGAACTCGCTTTGGAGACCAGGCTGGCCTCGAACTCACAGAGATCTGCCTGCCTCTGCCTCCCAAGTGCTGGGATTAAAGGCATGCGCCACCACCGCCCGGCCAGAGAGGTGTTTTTAGCTTTGAGATCGGTGGAAGCTGGTGACCTGCTAAGTTAATAGATTTCAAAAAGGGTTTTATCTATTAGTCATGGGATGCTAGTTCCAACACAGAGATGGACAAAGATTAAAAACAAGTACGCTCTAGGCCAACAACATCCCAATGTCTCTACATGATCACAATTCTAATCAGCCTATCAGTTTTGCAGACACGGCTTCTTTACAGGAGTTCTCATGCACAAATGTAATACCAGAATTTAATTGATTTGCAGGACACCTAGTTGGCATCAGAATATTTGATGATACTGGAGAGAATACAACTTATATGTATGTGTATATGCAATGAAAAATAGGAATTGATGAGACAAAGTGTGAATGTAAGGAGCATTAATGTCTAACTCCTTATTCAGTAAATATCAAGTAGTCTTGTTACTCAAATTTTAGGGGTCCCTTTGTGGTTGCCAGATGATACAGGGTAAATCAGGATTGCCACTTGGGGTTCTTAGTCTTGCTAATAAAAAAAATTAAGAAGGGCTCAAATGGGAGCTCAAGGACCATTTTATTAATGTTTAAAGGAGAAATGTCAGGGCAGGCAAGCTGCAAGACTTCAGCAGCAGCAGAGAAGAGAGGAAAAAGCCATGCCATTTACGCTGGGTGGTCAGACACATGGTGGACAAGCAGCCTCATGGCAAGGAGGAAGCTTCACAGGAACAAGGGGGAAGCCAACTGAAGGAAAGCATGCTTAGAAGAGAGCAAGAAGAAAGGGAAAAGGTTAATTCAGAAAAGCAGGCAGACTTAAAACCCTACATGGCTGTGGCCCACAAGTTAATGCACCAGGGGCTGGGATTCTGGGTAGGGAAAGTTTTATGTCTCATTATAGGAAACATTACTCCACTTATTTCTATGCCCTAAGTTGAGTAACCCCTTCCTAGGGATGATTCTTAACCCAGCATTGGCCGTAGCCATCTGGAATGTTAGTTCTCCACCTAGCCCAGAGATTCTATTATCCTGACGAGTTTTTTGCTCTTCTAATAGTAATAGACATTATGTGTTTTTTTTTTTTTTTTTTTTTGGTTTTTTGGTTTTTCGAGACAGGGTTTCTGTGCGTAGCTTTGCGCCTTTCCTGGAGCTCACTTGGTAGCCCAGGCTGGCCTCGAACTCACAGAGATCCGCCTGGCTCTGCCTCCCGAGTGCTGGGATTAAAGGCGTGCGCCACCACCGCCCAGCCAACATTATGTGTTTTTAATAGAGCAGTGTTAAACTAATTGTTAGACATTAAGAAGGTGGCTTAGAAAAAAATTAAGACACAATAAATACCAATTATAGATTGGTCAAATAACTTAGAGCATTTGCAAAATATAAAATGATTTTTCATTCCAAGCTTCATTTTGGAAATGCCTTTAGTGACACAGAATTATGAATAAAGATAATAGAAATTTTAGGATGTTAAATTAAAATGAACATGAGGGATGGGGATTTCTGACCAAGGGCTGGAGAGATAGCTCAGCTGCTGTTAATGGTAGTTACTGCTCTAACGAGCACCAGCGTCTGCCGGTTCATAACTCTTCTGGCCTCTGGAGACATTGCACTAAATTGCACATCACAACACTCTCTTACATACACATATATACATAATTTACACACACACACACACACACACACACACACACACACACACACACACACACACAGAGAGAGAGAGAGAGAGAGAGAGAGAGAGAGAGAGAGAGAGAGAGAGAGAGTCCCAGAGGGTGCAAAGCCAGTTAAGGCTTCCAAGTGACATATTAAGCTTGTTTGATTTGCAAAAACAAGCAAAATATAACTTTGAGGTATTTTTTTAAATAAATGCCTATGATTGAAAAGTTAAGCTAAAACAAGCAGAAGCAGTTAGCTAACTTTCCATCATCTGACTAAGGACATCCCAAAGCATAAAACAAATAATAGAACTAGAGACCTTCAGCCCATCAAATCCAGTGTGTCCTTTCTATAAAAGCTTCCCTCCATCCTTCTTCCCTGCAGCTTCCGAGTCACTTACGGTGTGGAGCTGCCCAGTTTACCAATTTCACCTTTTACTTACATTAAACTTTTTAAAAATTGTGCCTCAGTTTCTCTCTCTAACAAAGACTGTTCGTCCCATGTGAAACACTCCATCAGATCATTTGGAAAAAGTCAGCCACTCCCCTTAGAAAACACATCAAAAGACATTCAAATGAAGTTAGACTTTGGGTAGAGGAATTCTAACCTGAGTGCAGAGTCCAATGTCAACTGAGTATTTCCTCTAAGAAGTGATTGCATCATCCTAACCTGTGAGGAAGGTTTGCACAGTCCTGCATTCATAGATGATTTCAACTGATAGGTGGAGGGATTCTGTAACTCACTCCATGCTAAAGCAAAAGATAAGAGTGTCTCTGGTGGTGGGAAAAATGTGAGCAAGGAGCTCTGGTCTTGGCACAAGCTGGCTGCGTTTCTTCTCATGCCAACTCGTCGTCGTTGTGAATGTGGATAGCTCTGTTGCTCCAAGGGGAACAAAATTGCATCTCACTCTCAAAATGCAAACCCTATGAAGGACGCGGGCACACCCTGCTTTCATTAGAATGCCTGGGTGTTATGAAATGTAGATCAACCCATTGTACATATTCTGTTCCTGTACATAATCTTTGTAGCAGATAGAACTCTTCAGCTAGACTTTGTGCTTGCCCACCGTTGCTTACTTTTAGCACATTTAGCTTTGCTATGCTTTTCAGGCTTGTATCCGAGGGCGGTGCTTACGTGTGCATGCCTACAGAGGAACTTTACAATGCGACTCTGAGAAAAAGTGCCAAGGAAATGGGGTGGGTAACCATTTTGTTTTTTTAATACGATCATCTCAATTCACATCAATGAACCTTTTCCAGAATAACCAGGTTCAGAGTTACTTGATGTGGACATTCCTTTTCGAAAATTTCAGTTAAATAAGGAATGCAGATTGTACTATTGACTCATATGCACCATTAGACTGTTACAGGCCAACTGAGCAAATAAGCTCAAATAGAGTGTGAAATATTGTCATAATGTTTGATTATTAACATGTCACAGTGTATTATCAAGCACCGTACATATATGGCGCACCCATGTATCTGTGGGCTTTCTGGGAAGGAAGGTGCTCAGACACTGTTTATTTTAATGAATACATTACTACCTGTCTGGCATTTAAGAAATCAGAATTTCCCATCTACTCAGATTAGGTTTGTCTTTCAACGACCTCAGTTAATTTCCTCTCCTGTGTCTTCTATGCTGCCCTCATGAATTCACACACTTATAGTCTTTCTAATAATATGTAACTATTAGGAATACTGAAAAAAAAGTTATGGTTATATATTCAAATGACTCCATTTCCCCAAATTATGAGCAATGAAATCTAATGAGCCAAATATAGGTAACATTTTCATTCTCTTTAAGAAATACTGGGAGTTTTGTACTTACACAGCATTGCACGAGAACATGAGAACCTACATTTCCTCATATTCTGGTGAGACTGTGCCATCTCTTCCAACATGCTGAATGCATTGTTAATGCCACATAGTTAGACTTTAGTGTTTCAGCTCTAGCTGTCATACCTGTCCCTGGTATTTCCACCTCCCCAGTTGTTGTGAAATTACATGGTGAGTTATGGGAGTTTGGAAGTTTTCCCAGCATGCATTTGTTTAAAATGCGTCAGCAGGGCATCTTCTTCAAAACCCGTGCTTTTGATAGCAATCGAATGGGAATTCACCTAGTTTAACTCACTCACTTCACTTTCTGTGGGGCTGACTCCTCCACTCCTGAGCCTCGTTTTTATTTTTGCAAGCATTTTTCTAGTCCTCTGTGTGAGTTAATATTTGCCTATGGTCCAATGGCTCCTTTGAAATATTTTCTTTCACCTTCCATAGAAGTTTTCTCCCATCACAGCGGGTTTTTTTTTCGTCTAAATTAATAATAAATTGTAATTACCACCAATTTATATTCTCTAACTTCAAAGTTGCTCTATCTTTCTAACTAGTCATTTCAATTATATCAAGAATATTATAACTTCTATTTAGAAACATGACCAACAAAAAGATAGAATTTTAAAAACCTAATGTAAGCACATTTATTGGATCATTACTATTTTTACTTTCATTTTAAAACTACGTAAACTAAATTGCAAGAGTTGATTAATTTACACACCCCAATTATGGATAATAAATGACTTTTCTATATATAACACTCAGGGTTTGCTCATTTTTCACTTGGGTTTGGTTTTAGGTTTGCAACACTCTACACAACTGTCATTGTGATGTTGGCTATGCACCTCCAGAGTGTGACATGACACCTTCATCTCCAGGAGGAAGCTTTGATGACGGATTTTGGCTACCCTTCGGTTAGTGTTCAGAGAGGGGTCCACATGTGTGTAAGTACGCTCCATCTCAGCTGGTTGCTGTGGCCGTTGAAGACTTGGCATTTGAGGAGTACAACTGAGAAGCTGATGTTTCTACTTTGCTTGACGTCACTTAAATTTATAGAACCCCATGAGGCTCTTTTAAATCTAATCTAGAAGTGTGACTGTTTAACAAACCTCCTCTAATTTTGTCATGGCCTTCTTTTTATTTTGTTTCTTTTTATTGTACCTAACTAGATCCAAGAAGCACTGAGTGCTGGAACATTGACTGATCTGGTACAGGTTTTGTGCAGGTAACCATAGTTACAGGGAGTTTGTGAATGTAACACTCATTCCAGGCTCAGAAGATGGCGCTTCACCACACTTTCCATCCTCTGGCTCTTACGTTCTTCCTGCCCTGTCTTTTGTATGGTTTCCTTGGCAGTTTATCTAATGCACTCTCATCATAATCCATCACTATGGAATTAGTAGTAAGATTTTTTTCTACTCCTGTTTTTTTCATGTTTTCTTCTGGTTCTGTGTTGAGACCTAGGCATCTGGGTTTAGGCCACTGATTGGAATTTTTTTTAATAACCCACATTATTTCAGTGGCAATGTTCGTGTATGGCTAGGTTTCAGGAAGCTTGAGGCACTGTTCCTTTCTTGACTTGAGGTATAGCTCTATACTCAAGCCTTCAGGGTGCCAGGCAATGCTTCTAATACAACTTGGAGTAGATTTTTTAAGATTGACTTACTTATTATGTATTGTATATACAGTGTTCTGCCTGCATGTATGCCTGCACACCAGAAGAGGGCACCAGATCTCACTACAGATGGTGGTGAGCCACCATGTGGTTTCTGAGAATTAAACTCAGGACCACTGGAAGAGCAGCCAGTGCTCTTAACCATTGAGCCATCTCTCCAGCTCCTCAGAGTAGAATATTAACTACAGAAGTAACCACAATAGATAGATATGTCCACTAGTAAAGATACAGTAAAAGTCAGTTAATTATCAACAATCTTCTATCCATCTCCACTAACTTGGGGGGGAATAAAGGTACAAAGATAATCTGTAGCACATCTTAAGATGTGAGTTACTAATGGTAAGATTTAGAAGAAATGAGCTAAGACTATGGGTTATTATTTAAGTAAAGAAAAAAGTAGAGGACAGAAAGGTAAGTAAGAGGGAGCGAGTTATTGTTAGAGTAACTGGAGCACCAGAAAAATGTAATTAGAAAGTGAATAGGGAGCGGAGGAAAGACCGTGAAGTATGAAAAAGAGAGAAAGGGTCTGGGTTGTGAGCAAGGGAAGTCATTGAGAGGATGTAGCTGAAAAGGTTCAAAAACAGAACAGCTGTAAAACAGCGGAACGCTTTTAAACCCACAGACAATCCAATCAAAGGGGGCACATTTTTGAAACAACAGAATAAAATAAAAGTAAAGTAAAAAAATTGTATATATATATATATATATATATATATATATATATATATATATATATATATATCTCCAGACCACATCTTTTCTTGCTAAGATACGTGTTGTTTATCTCTCTGATTTAAGAGACCAAATAGTTCCACACAAAGGGACGTTTGACTTCATAGACCGTACATAAACATTAATTCAAAGTGAACCAACAGTCTACAAAAGTAAAACTGAGAAGCCAGAGCGGACAAAACAGTAATTCCAGTCACTCACTGGTCTGTGTCAATCATGGTTTTTTGAAAAGTTCAATGGTACTTTCCATTTTCAGAGAAAAGCACACCTTTGATTGTCAAGCAGCGTGGTGCTCGCTATAAAAAGGGACTTTTGATCAGTTTCTATGTATTCCTGCCTTTCCTCGTCATGTTTGCCATCTGTGTTATTAAGCAGAATATCACAAAGGAATCCCAGCACAAGGAAGAGACTGTAGTGACTGGAGGGTAAGTGAACACATTACTATGAAAAATTCACCAGGGAAGCATTTGAACCCAGTTAAGTAATGTAAATATGGCTTTTTGGATGGATGGTTAATTAGGCGAACTGCTAGAACTACTAAGCAAAAGGTTTCCAGGATATACCAAAGCTTATTTCAATTTTCTGACGGGCATCCTTTCATGTCTTGATGTGCCAAAGATGATTGGAGCAACCCAGTAAATCCTCAGGACCTGTTAAATGAAAAACCTCATGAGCTGTAATTAATTTAGAAGGTTAAGTTGCTTTCCCAGGCCATCCAAGTGTCCTCACATTGCAAGTCATTTTTACACCCAGGGGACCAGTGGAGACAAATTGGGAGCAGATCTGGGCGTAGAATATGTAGAAGGCAAGAGGCATGGGAGTTCAGAACAAGGCAGATCACGGCCGGGAACACTGCTCCAGAATGTGCATGCAGTTAATATCGTATGTGTGGTTCTAAACTGCAGTTAAGGGGTTGTGCAGCCTTTGTCTGAGCCGTAACTTCAGTGCAAGCTACACTTTGTTTGGTGGCGGTTCAGGGAAAGCAGATTTGCTGAAGCAAGGGTAAACAGCGAGTCTTGTAGTCCCATCCCGTAAGAACACAACGATGCCTAATTTCCAGCGCCATCTCTAGTTCCAAGATTAGGCGAGGAGGTGGCAGCAACTAGTTCAGTTCAGGGCACTGTTCCTGATGATTTATGTAGACATCTGTAAAATCATCAGATTGTTTCAGAGTCATCATATCAAACGACAACCTGTACTGTTGGGACATTTGGGGAAACTCTGGATAATTACCAGAAATTTTGACGGGTGGAAGAAGTGCCACAGTTAGGAAACATGGTGGTTTCAGGCTAGCAAGAGGACAGATTCTAGTGGGGCCCAAGGCACAGGAGTGGGGTCCTCTGCACTCCATGGATGGTGATTGCTGTGCCTGCTTTTGACCAGCACATTGGTGCAAGTCCTTCTGTTTCCATTTTCAAACAGATTACCAAACATCTATCCATGCTCGCAACCTTTTAGGTCATATTCTCCAGATGGAGCAGCAAAGAAGAATGCAAAAATCACCTAAAGTTACCTGTGCTCTACTTGAGTTGATGATTCCCTGGATAGGTGTTCAAACCTAGGCCACCATATGTGGCCCAGGAGGACCTTGAACACTACAATGGCAGGCCTAGTGTATTATCCTAGTGTGTTATAAGGAATCGAAGAGGCTCTCTAATGCCACTAATGTTGCTAAATGTAGTTGAAAGATCTTATTAGGAGCCTCATTAATGAAGGTTAAATCCATCTAAACAATTATGTATAGTAGATTGATGGAAACAAAGCTAGAGAGGGCCAAGGACTTGAAGACGTATATGTAGATGTATACAAATATTAACAGCTGCTTTGATGAGTATTTTAATATCTCATCAATTCCCACGTAGACAAGATAGAAGATAGAGTGGAACAATGGTTAGACTGTTAGTCGTGAAATCCAAAACTATAAACAAACAAATAAATAACAACCCAGAAGAGTGCATAAAGTCTTTGAAAGTTAAGATTTGAAAAGCCCGGACACTGATTGGCTGTCACCTGCAGAGGGGGGTATCGACACATAGTCATTGATCATTTAGCCTCAATCAGGCTCTTGACACTTTTTGTGACTTTTTTTCCCCTAAACGACAGTGTTCTATGATACTGAGAACAATACTATCTTTTTTGTACAGATCGATTTTAGAAGACAATGAAAAAGGCAGCCACCAGTGACAGCATCAAAGGTGACTGAAGACAAAATACTGACGAGATGTTGTAACTAGACGCCGAGAGCCGCCCCTCAGCCTGCGTGCAGAGCTGTTTCTGTATCCCCTCATGCAGACTCCTAACCGCTCATTTTGCATGCCCCGACAAGGCCAACGGAAAGCATTTGCTCTTAGTATTCCTTTTCATTGGTTTGGAAAGCTTCAATGCAAACTGCCAGCAATCAGATTTTTATAAGAAATCTCTTTAAAGGGATTTTCAGTATTTTCTTAAAGCATTTACAAACAAACACACCTCTTCATTTAAGCGTCTAATTTGCAAATGCACGGGAGCTTGTCCTCTGACATTTACACATTCTTCTTCATCACTGAGACTCTATGGGAATTGTGACTCTGCTTTTGAAAGGAAGAAGTAGATACAAGAAGTTGTAACAATGCCTCATGCTTACAGAATGTCAGTAAATTGTGCCAGTGTAGTTTAAGGCACACGTGCCTCTCAAGTTCTGTCAGAACCCACTTGACACACAAATCCCTACAATATACCTGGAAACAAGGGGTGGAATTTACGTTGATGGGAGGACCGGAAGAGATGACAGGATGCAACTTCTTGCAAACCAGAAAGACAATTCTTTTATGATAAGACAAGTTAAAAGAGATATCCACATACACTTTACAAAATTTTTCTTTGCTTATATAAAATTAAGGAGATTTAATATACCACATCTGAACAAATAGAAAAATTCCAAAGCTCAACAAAGCATCACCTCAAATATCCATCCAATTGCGTATCTGCCATTGATTTACACCTGACTCTACTAAGTAAGCAGATTGCTGTATCCTCATCTGTCACTCCACATTGGGGTGGGGCAGTGGGAGACAGAGCAAGACTGAAATTTCTTATTTAAAATTGTAAACATCTCAGCACCCATCCCCTTGCCCATATCCTGGCAGTATGTTCGAACCGGGTACCCAGATGACATCAGAGGTAGTGGGAGAGGTGGCAACTGTCTGCTGCCGGTGTGTACTCCGCAGACACACAGCTCGCAGAATTATCTGGGTGCACACTTTAAGGAGTAGCCTTCCAACACATGAATACCCCAGATGAGAAAGTGAGCCAGATTGCTTGGTTACTGGCAAGGATGACAGTTTTGCTGACAGAGCTGGAAGCCATGAAGCAGATAGGAAAGAAAGAGAAGAAAACCTCAGTAGTGTCCTTAGAGGCCATCCACGTCTCTCTCACTTTGAATAAAAGGCAAGACTCACTGTACCACCGAGAATTCAAACTTCTGCTTTAAATGCTCAAAAAGGATTGTTTCATTTTATTTTGTGAATAGTCTACTTTGGTAGGGGTGCAAGTGTAGATGTTACTCTACCGTTTCAGACTAGGGGTAGTAAGGCTAGCTCATGGAGAAGTTTTGAAGGTGAATGTATTTCCTTAACAAACACATTCTAAGCCGGGCGGTGGTGGCACACGCCTTCAATCCCAGCACTCGGGGAAAACAGAGGCAGGTGGATCTCTGTGAGTTCGAGGCCAGCCTGGTCTACACAGCAAGTTCCAGGACAGCCAGGGCTACACAGAAAAATCCAGAAACCCTGTTTTAAAAAAAACATAAAACAAAAACACTGAAAAAAATAATGTGTATTGACATACATCAGGAAGACACCACCACCACCGCCTCCAAACAACAGACCCAAAGCAGCAAACAAGAACCAAGAAGTTGGACAAATAAAAATATAGTTTTCTCAGTATTGAAATTTATAGACCCTTTATGTGTCCAAAGTTTGTTTTCTTATTACTCTTCTAAAAATTGACTTATGAGTTTATGAATACTGAGAAAGAAAATAAACACAAATGAATCATAAGCCAAAACCACAAACAGGTTTTAGGTGTCATGATGAGAAACTTCATTTACCTACATGTGAATGGTGGTGTAGTCAAAATAATTCCGAAGCAGCAAGAGCAAGTTTTGGCGAGCCTAGGGGGGCGGGGGTGGGTGGGAAGGGGGGGGAGGAGCCTGTGTCTGAAGAGCATGATGTCTTCAGCAATAGGGACTTACCTTCCAGATGGTTTTCTTTCACTCACGTAAAGTTTAGAAAATTGCAGTTGAGATAGATGAAGCCCATCTGATGACATGACCTTTTCATGTAACCACTGCAAAGTGGTTAAATACAAAACAAACTGGGGGGAAAAACCTGTAGCCTTGCAAATGCTGTGGATCTTAGACAGAGAAGGCCAGAGTACAGTCATGGACTTATTATATTCATTTATTATGTTAGTGAAGTTTCTATACCTATAGTTGCCTGCTATAAACTGGGTAGCTTTTTGATAACAATGAAAATTTTATAATGATGGAAATTATGATGCGAATGAAGCTTTTCTACTTCCTGTGTGTGTTTTTGTTTGTTTTTTACAACAGGAGTTAGGCACACTGAAGCCACAATGATAGAAGGACTCCACCAGGAAACTCTCTGTGATGCGGGCTGATCCAAGAACAAGAACCAGCCTATCTCTTTTTCTGTGGCTTACAGATTTCAGTTTTACATCCCTCCAAATAAAATCTATGGCTGAAAGTCTACAGACTTGTGTCTGGTGATTCTTCCCTTCGAACCGAGGAGATCAGCATTTTAAGCTGCGGATAGTTCATTATCTACTGCTGCTCCCACCCAAGGGGCAAAGCCAAGAGCAAGCAAGCACTCCAACCTGTTCCTCTCCAATCACTCCCCTGCTCTATCAGGTCAAGTTTCAGGATGCCCGGAGGGAGATCTGATGGATGGGAGCACTTCCTATAGGTTGCAAACCGTCACTAGCATCCTTTCTCCTTTGAAAAGGAATTTCTAGACTGAGTTCCTGGTTAGAGGTATTGATAATGGCCCTTTGGCTCCCTGAAAGCTGAGATTTAGAATATTTCTTGGGATTTGGGGTTGTGTGGCTATTTCTGAATTGAAACATTCCTCCTGATGGAAGGAACCAGGCTCATAAAACTCAAGAGGAGCAGATGACTCCGGAAGTACACTTTCAGAGGTTGCAAGGCTCAGAGGCCCCTCCCTGTGTTTATTAAGCAGTAGGTGATTGCTGAGGAAGAGGAGGGTTCTCTTTAGCTGCCCATAAGCCAGGCAAGGAATTCTAGGGATGTAGCTTTCCTGAGTCAGGACCAAGCTCACAGAGATGGGCCATCTGGTTGATGTAGCTGCCTTGGTCCTGCAAGTAACTCCAAAAAAACGAGCAGGTTCACCAACCTAGTCTTGGGTTGTGTTGTGTCTGTAGTGAATTTTGTTCGTAACATTTGGTGAGCCTGAACTCTGCTGTGTGCTCACTGAAGCCAAGAGCCAAGCTTTCTGTGTGTGATTTTCTTGCGGCAGTCTTTTTTTTTTTTTTTTTTTTTTTTTTGGTTTTTCGAGACAGGGTTTCTCTGTGTAGCTCTGCGACTTTCCTGGAACTCACTCTGTAGTCCAGGTTGGCCTCGAACTCACAGAGATCCGCCTGCCTCTGCCTCCCGAGTGCTGGGATTAAAGGCGTGCGCCACCAATGCCCAGCTTGCGGCAGTCTTTATGGTCCGAATTCCCCTCTGCATCTCCACACCTTGACCATGATGCCTGAGCCAGTGTACTGTTCATCAACATCAAGCTTGATCATGACCCAGAGCCTTTGCTAAAAGCAAAGATAATCCAAGCTTCATCGCAGAGACCTTTTTCAAATACCCCTCAACTGATAATGGATAAGTGTAGAACATCCACCCAACACAGTATTATTCAGCCTTTATAATTATACATTTCCTTTTTCCTCACTGCCATTAATATTGGATTATGGTAACGATGACTCTGCCTTATTTTAGTAAAAATTTCTTAGTTCTTAGCAGAACCTAAAGGGCTCAGTTTTCACTGTGACCTAAGCTTACTATTTTTGTGGCTGTTGGCACTGTTACTCCTTACAGGAAGATGTGCTACAGTGACAGGTTTGAGAGAGCCATGGATGCAGGAGAGAGGGACTTTGTGTGTGTAGAGTTGGACATCCTTGGGAAAGTAGGAGGTAGTAGCACATCTCTTTCTCTGTAGGCTGGTAGCTTCTCAAGGCCACCTTGCCTGGCCGCCCTTCCCATTTCTACAATTTCCAAGTGTAACGGTCTCACTGTGCTGGCCAGTTTTATACCATTTTGACTCAAGCTACAGTCCTGTGGGAAAAGGGACTCTGAATTGAGGAAATTCCCCCATCAGACTGGCCTGTGGGCAAGCCTGTGGTACATTTTCTTGACTGATGATTGGTGGGAGGGCCCAGAGCACTGTGGGTGTTGCTACCCCGCCCCTGGCAGGTTGTTCTGCCCGGCATAAAAAAATGAGCTGAGCAATTTGTGGAAAGCAAGCCAGGAAACAGCACTTCCATGACCTCTGCATCAGTTCCTGTCTTGAGTTTCTGCCCTCACTTCCCTAGATGATGGACGCTGAGCTACAAGACGAGATAAATTCTCACGTTGCTTTTGGTGGAGGTGTTTTGTTACAGCAATAGAAACCTTGAGATAGTCACCGTTAACAAAACAGACATTGCATTCCTTCTCTCTGCCAATCATAAGCTAGTACAGCAAGAAAGGGAGAGAGGAGAGGAGCGCTTTATGCTTTATGATTGCCTTGCCAAGATCAAGTTCTATTTACTTCTGTGTCGTGTTGATAATAAGTGTCATTTCTAGCTTGCTTTTCGTCTTCCATCATAATACAAGAAAAATGCCAGAAAACCGGTGAAGTGGAGAGAACAAAAACAGCCAAGCAAGACAAGCTATGCTTGTTGGTACTTTTATGCCTAGAGCGAGGGCCTGAGCTAGAAGCTGGTGTCCGTTCTGTGCCAGATGGAGGCCCTGAGCCTCAGACGCGCCCTGGGTGGGCGGTCTCCCACGCTGCCCACGTGCCCCTCGGCGGCTGCCAACGGTCTGGAGCTCGGCTGTGCTTTCTGCACCCCGACCCAACCATGCCTCTGCTCTTCACACTTGTCGAACTTGCCATGCTGTTAGCCCGCCTCGGTAAGGCCCTGCGAGCCTCCCACTCCTTCCATTTTGCTTCCCCAGAGCTGATGAGAGCGGATACCTCTGTGCTCCTGGATTCCTACTGATGCCCTTCCTCCATCTTGCCCCACCCCAGCCCGGGCCAGGTGAACCCTGGGTAATCTGGCGGCTTCTGCTCTGTCTTTGTGTCTGGACCAACAACAGGAAATCCGACTGGTCTTCCTAGGTCCCTGCATCCTGCGGAGGGAGATGCAGCACCCTCTGATTGCTCCCCAGACCCCCGAGAGACACGGGTCTCAGCATGATTCTGAGGAGGAACAGGGTGGCCGGGTTGAACGGCGTGTCTTTTGCCTATATCTACATCATTTTCAATGGATCGTTAGAATGTCACCGGAAGTTGTGCATGGAGGAAGAGAGTGGGTTTATGGCAAGCAAGTTTGTTGACTGCTTTAGGGCTCCGGGTGCGCTCAGGAACACTGGCTGGAATGGGACCATTATGGATTCGGGAAACAAACCAAAGCAAAAAAAAAAAAAATTAAAACAACAAAATACAAATTCTTGTTGCAGATTCGGAAGGCATATACCTGCATATCACCGTGCCAGTGAAGACAGAGCCACCCAAGGGCGCAGTTTCAGAAGGGAAGGTCAGTCATCCAGGTTCCCTACTCATTGCTTGGGTCTGAGGGTGAGCGTGTGTTAACCATTGCATTGGCTATAGACAGGTGCTGAGCACAACCTTTTAGTTCTCTCTCCGAGTCCCCCACCCCACCACCGTCTCCGGGCCACTTCCCTTTTCCTAGCTCCTTCTAAAGTCCTTTTTTGTTCTTAAATGTCAATAGTGAACAATTCCCAATAATTATTCTGGTAGGGAAAAATATCAGTGTAAGACATATTAATGTAAAATGGGCACGAGAATGACCCAACATGCAAATTCAAAGCTTTGTTAGTAGCCACCAAACAATACATTGGTTTGCAGTAAAATTTAGACGTGTAAAATTAAACAAATGTCAGCATAAGTAGAATTAAGTTAGAAAAAGGGGCGTGTGTGTGTGTGTGTGTGTGTGTGTGTGTGTGTGTGCATCTAACTGGATGCGTGCATGCCAGGGTCCCTATGTGAAGGTTAGAGAAAATCGAAGGGGGCCACCTTTCTCCCTCTACCCTGGAAGTCCTAAAGACAAAGCTTAAATTGTCAAGCCTGGAGGCAGGACCCTTCACCGCCTGGGCCATCCCACCAGCCCTCGTTTGTAGTTCTTGAAGCTGACTTTTCCTGTGATAGAGTCTCCTTCCAGAAACGATTTTTGAAAAAAAGTTAAATTCATGTATTTCTCCTACCAAATATTTTTTATTGAATCTTACTGCTATCTGTATATTCAATCATGTCATCTACAGTTAGTAGCAATTTGCTTTTTTCTTTTTCAATTTGGATGATTTGCATTTTTTTTCTTGTTTGATTTCTTTAGCTAGAACTTCAAATACTTAATAAAAATAATAACAAAAGTGGCCATCTTCATCTTGTTCCAGTCCTTACAGAGAAAGCTTTCAAAGTTTTCACAGTTAATACAATGCCCTCAGTTGGATTAATTATAGCAGACATTTTTCTATAGGCTAATCCATAATCTAAAAAGATTTTAGCCTCCCCTCCTGAAAGTACAGCCAGCATATTCTTTCATCAGCTTGATATGGTACATATTTTTTATTCTAAATAGTGAAATGTTTCACTAAAGCTTGCCCAGTGGTTGGGCAAAATCAAAACTTATTATAAGCCACAGTCATCCTAGGGTCCCCCCTGCTAGGTAGCCTCCCCGGATCTGTGGGTTGCAGTCTGATTGTCCTTTGCTTTATATCTAGTATCCACTTATAAGTGAGTGCATACCATTGTTTGTCCTTCTGAGTCTGGGTTACCTCACTCAGGATGATATTTTCTAGTTCCATCCATTTGCCTGCAAATTTCATGCTGTCATTGTTTTTCTCTGGTGAGTAGTACTCCATTGTGTATATGTACTACATTTTCTTAATTCATTTTCAGTTGATGGGCACCTAGGTTGTTTCCAGGTTCTGGTTATTACGAATAATGTTGCTATAAACATAGTTGAGCTTGTATCTTTGTGGTATGATTGAGCATTCCTTGGGTATATGCCCAAGAGTGGTATGGCTGGGTCTTGGGGTAGATCAATTCCCAGTTTTCTCAGTTGGATTATTGTACATAGCCCTGTCTATGTCCTGAATATGCTGATGTGCACCCTTTCCATATCTTGTTTGTTCTGGTTTATTGTGAAGGATATAGAATTTTTGGCCATGCCTTTGTGTTTTGTCCCATTTATTGATTTAGGTATGTTGACCTATTCCTGCATCACTTCAATAAATCACGTTTGATTATAATGAATAATCTTTTTAAATGTGTGGCTGGATGTGCCTTGCCAGCGTATTTTAGGATTTTTGCACATACGTTCATTCAGAGTTTTGGTTGGTAATTCCTTTATCCCTGTCTCTGTTTCTCACTGTTGTCTGGTTTGATTATCATGGTTATTCTCAGTTGGACAATACCTTTGGAAACAGTCTCCCCTCTTCAGTTTTTTGGTATAATTTAAGAAGAATTTCCATAAACTTTGTAGATGTGTGGTAGGATGAAACAGTGAGGCATCTGGTCTGATACTTTTTTTTAAAAGGAAGAACATTATGATTTGGAAGTGAAATATTCATCACAGGCATCATGAGGAAAAAAATAATTCTTCCCTTTAAATTTTCTTAGATATTTGTCATAACAAGGGAAAAATCTGACTAATGAAATTCTTTTAAAATATTTTATTTGTGTGTGTGTGTGTGTGTGTGTGTGTGTGTGTGTGTGTGTACATGTGCATCCCATGTGTGTACAACTTACAGGAGTTGGTTCCCTCTTTCCACTATTTAGGGCTGGGGAATTGAACTCTGGTTTCCAGGTACCCTAACTTGCTGAGTCTTACTCTCTAAAACATACATACACTAAAAGCTTTACATTTATTTTTATTATATTTTTATCTCTCTCTCTCTCTCTCTCTCTCTGTGTGTGTGTGTGTGTGTGTGTGTGTGTGTGTGTTATGAAGGCATGTATGCCACACCACATGAGGGTCAGAGATCCACTTGGAGCAGCTGGTTCTGTCCTTCTGTCTTTACATGGGTTCCAAAGACTGAATTTGGATGAGGTCTGCCCAGGAAGTGCTTTATCCACAGAGCCGTCTCATTGGTCTCAGGATGCTTTATTACTGAATCAATTTGTTGTTATCATTCTGTTCAGGGTTCTTAATTTCATCAAGATTTAATCTTGGTAAGGTATGCATGTCTAGGAATTTGGAAATTTCTTATCAGATATTAAATTTATGATATATCATTCCCTGCCATCCCTAATCTGATCTAACTGGATCGAGGCCATCTTTGTTGTCCCTTTCAAAGGGCTAGAGACCCAGCCCAAGACTCCTGCGTGGCAGGCAGTCAGCATCTCTCAATCAGTCATACCCCAGCTCCCATTTTGCTTGAATATCTTCCTTCTTCTTGGTCTAGACATGGGTTTGTCCCTTTGGGGACTGGGAAGCAGCAGAGCACAGTGGAAACTAGGGCATCGGGACATTTGAACCACACCCTAACACAACAGCAACTTAGGCTCGGTGAAGTGGGACATAATGACAGCAAAAACTGAGAATACCACAGCACACTTGTGGCATGGACTACAGGGCTTGGCAAGCAGTTGACCAATGGTTCCGCTCCCCAGGGAAGAGGATTGCCCCAGCCGCTCGGGCTCTGGTCAGTAGGTACAGATCTCAAGAGGTGGAACAGTCTCCTGGTTTCCGTGTGGGACAGATGTCATGACAGTTGAGGCATTTGTAGATCCAGATGTTCTGCTGGGTTAGTTTTCTTTCTCAAAGACGAGGACGACCATGCTAATGAGGCTGCCACAGGGGTGTGTGGTTATTCTGCGGGTCCTGAGAGCAGGGCACACTTTCAGAGTCTTTCTGGACTCACAAGGATGCTGCCTGTCAGGACACTGGGGCTATAATGAGGCAGCTGTGCAGGTGACTCTGGGGCCCATTGCAGCACTGGAGGATGCTCCATTCGAAATGATGGTGGTATTTGCCACAGCACCGAGGGCCTCCCGGACCCTCTTTATCCTTTTCTAATTGAAAGAAGTTCCTATTGGTTCCAAGTTGTTTGCAACTGGGGCATGAGATAACAGAAGCTAGGTGTGCCGCCTCTCAGCTCATCCTGGGTTGCCCCGAGAGTTCACGTCGTCCTTCCTACATCCCAACACTCTTCTTGAGCCAATCAAAATGTGGCTATGTATTCATTGTCACGTCCCTCTTTAGTGGTATGCATGCGTGCTAGGAACATCATATAGACAATCATCTTTCTTCAAATTTCCACTCCTATAGACTGCCTTTGAGTTTGTTTATTACTGCAGTGAGCATTCATGAAAAGTCCTGTGTGTATTGCTTTAAGAGATGATTGAACTCCACAGCCTCCTGCCTAGGCCTATGCCACCACGCCTCGTGACAGTTTTATTTCTTATTCTTTAATCTAGAGATTGGAAATATTTTGGCTTTTGATTTCTTTTTCTTGAACTATTACTGATATGAATAATCTCTTCTAGAACTAGTTTGAATAAAGGTGGGACTGAGAATTTCTTGGCATGTTCCAGTTCTCAGAAGAAAAGGACGGTCCTTCAAGATCATGAATAAAATCAGCTATGGGGTTGTTTTCTTTCCTTCCATAAAATGCTCCTTTAAAGTTAAGGAAGATCTACCATATCCGTATGTTCCTGGTAGTTTTTTTTTTTTTTTATCATGAATTGTGTTGAATTTTACTAAATACATTTTCTATACCAATTTTGTGTGATTTTTCTTTGGTACCTATTCGTATGAACTGATAATGTTCATTGTTTTTTTTTTTTTTCAAATAATGAACCACCTGTGCACCCCTGAAGAAGTCAACTCCACTTTGTCAGGGTGTGTGAGATCATGTTTATAAAGTGTGAATTTTGTTTGTGAATGTTTAGTTAAGTGTGTGTGTGTGTGTGTGTGTGTGTGTGTGTGTGTGTGTGTGGTGTGGTGTGTGTGTAGGACACTGGCACATGCAGCTTTTATTTAATCCAGTCTTTGGTCTGGGTATTAGGCTAACACTATTCTCATAAGATGAATGGGAGAGTGTTCACTCATCTTTTGTAAACATTTGTGTTACTTCTTAAAATTTTGATACAGTTTTCTAGTAAAACTGTTCACTGTTTGCCTTTTCCATAATAGGGCTAAAGTTCTTAAAATTGTCTGTTCTATATTGATGGAGTCGTGCCATTGATGTAGCATTAATTAATTTAATTTAACTGTAGTTATTCGTGCACATCATAGGTACTGCTGTCTGTTTGCCCTTTGATGTCTGTGGCATGTGTATCAGCATCACTGATTTCATTTCTGATGCTAGTAATCAGTGTGTTCATTCATTTCATTAGTTAGATTTGACGGGGAATACTTAATCAGAAGATGCAGGAAAAAAACAAAATCATTTTATTGCTTTTGTCGTTTCAAATTTTCTTGAGTTCTCCTCACCTTTCACTTCCTATTTGCTGGAGGCTTGTTGAGCTCTGATTTGTGGCCATTTCCATGCTGTCTTCCCGTCAGAGTACACCCCTCAGGTCTCTTCTGGCCAGAGAACATCCTGTCCTGAGTGTGGGTGTCAACCCATCGGTGCTACACATTCTGCCAACTTGGACAGATACATAATGACACATATGTACACTAAATTATCATGTACACACACACACACACACACACACAAAACCCCTGATGGCCACATCTCATTTTAGTTTTTGTAGTTTTGCCTTGAATGTGTTACAATCACATTGGTGCCGTGTATAGACAGTGTATAGATGCTTTCTTTCACTTAAGAATATGTATTCAAGATTCTATCCTGCCCTTCAGTGGCATAATTGCTCCTTTCTTTCTATTGCTAAGTAATATTGCATTGTTTAGATGGACCACAGTTTGCTAATCAGTCAGCTTTCTGAGGTGAACTCTGGTTGCTTCCAAGTTTTTAGTTATTGTAAATAAATCAACAAGCAGTGTTCTTGAGCTGGTATAAAATGTTTGTTTTTATAGGTAAATAGCAAGGGTAGTGGTAGTTTGAAAGAAAATGGCCCCCAAAGGGAGTGGCACTATTAGGAGGCGTGGCCTTGTTGGAGGAAGTGCGTCACTCTGGGGGTGGGCTTTGGGGTCTCTTTTGCTCAAACTTCTCCCAGTGTGACTGTCTGTTGACTTCCTGTTACCTGCAAGATGTAGCACTCTCAGCTCCAGTACCATGTCTACCTGCATACTTCCATGTTCCCTGTCATGATGAAACTATAAGTGAACCACCCAAGTTAAATGTTTTCTTTATAAGAGTTGCCATGGTCATGGTGGGGTACCAGAAGTGGGGTATTGCTGTAATAAGCCTGACCATGCTTTTGTTTAGAGTAATAAGGACCCTTGGGACTTTGGGTTAGGAAAACTTTAAGCACTGCTTAATGGGCCATACTAGTAGGAGCATGGAAAACAGTGGTGCTGAGTGTGCTTTGATGAACCGTGAGGGGCTACCTCAAGAGGTTTCAGATGAGAAGAATGTTAGTATGTTGCCTAGAGATCATTCCTGCCATATTTTGGTGAAGAAAGTGGTTGTTTTTTGCCCTTGTCCAAAAAGTTTGCCTGAGGCTAAAGTAAAGAATTTTGGATTAATTCTGTTGGCAGAAAAATTTCAAAACAGCCTAATATAGATTCTGTCATGTGGTTTGTTTTTTTGTTTATTTGTTTTTTTTTTTTTTGGTGGTAACTCTAATGAAGATTTATAATGAAAAGAAACTAAAGAAAAGCTTTAAGCTGGGTGTGATGGTGCACACCTTGAATCCCAGCACTCAGGAGGCAGAGGCAGGCAGATCTCATCCAGCTAAATTTCCAACTTGTGAAAAGGAATTTAAGAAAAGCTTAGAGCCAGGTGTGATGGTACACACCTTTAATCCCAGCACTGGGAAAGCAGAGGCTGGCAGTTCTCTGAGTTTGAGGCCAGCCTGGTCTACTGAGCAAGTTTTAGAACATCCAAGTTTAGGCAGTGAAGGGAACCATGGAAAACAGAAAGCTGGTGATGATGTAAATGACTGAGAGGGCCATGTTCTAGCTCTGGCAAGTGGCAGAACTTGGCAGCTTCATGTGGTTCTGGCTCTAGAGTTAAGGATAGTATAAACAGGTTATGGAAATTGTCTCTGAACCTAAGGAATGCTGCTGTGACCAGGCATGAGTCAGGGGTGTCCCTGAATGGAGGCCTAGTAGAGAGGCCATTGCATGAAGTTATAAAGTTGAAGCCCAGATTGCCTTGGAGAACCCACATCCACTCTCACACCTGAGGCTCGGAGGACATTGCAGAAGAGGGGTTGGAAAGATTGTAAGAGCCAGAGGATTGGGCACTTAAGGGGCTCTTAAGTGATGTAGTTATTATTAACTCAGTTGTGAGGTCCAGCAAAAGTGCCTGTCTCTTCCAGCGTAAGAAATATTTTCATAAGATGTATCACCGCAGTCTTGATTTTTTTTATTTATTCTAGAACAGCGTGTTGGATGTGATGTAATACTTTGCAGGGGTCATAGCGGGTGCTGGGTATCAGCTTTGCGCCAGATCTGGGTTATGAGCCTCTGATCTACAGCTGTGTGGTCTTGAACGTCCTGGGTATATCTAGGCATCAGCAACACTGCCCGTGTCTCCTACAAATTCGCAGGTTCTGTTGGTTTAGCTTAGAAGAGAGTTGCTGGGTTGGAGTCTGCATCTGTAGACATGTACAGCGGCTCTGCAGTCACCGCCTCCCCCCGCCCCCAGTTTGCTTGGTTTTGTATTACATGGAGGAGGAGGATGAACACTGTGGTTACTCAGTTCCTGATGTTTGGAGCCTCACCCCTGGGCTGCGGTATTGCTCCAGGCTTCTTGTCTGTGTAGCCTCTTAGGTTTTTTTTTTCCCACCCCTTTGTAGTTTTACATGTTGAGAGCTGAGATGAGTAATGTAATATGCATGTATTTATAAATTGTTTATTAGTTCATTATATTTGGTATATAATATAAACCCTCAACCATTCCTTATTTATTTTTATTAGAAATATTTATTTTCGTCGGAGAGATGGCTCAGAAGTTAACAGCACTGGCTGCTCTTCCAGAGGTCCTGAGTTCAATTCCCAGCAACCATATGGTGGCTCACAATCATATGTAATGAGATCTGGTGCCCTCTTCTGGCAGAACACTATATACATAAATAAATAAATAAACCTAAAAAAAGATTGCTTTAAAAAAAAGAAATGTTTATTTTCTAGATAAAAGAAATTGATAGAATATCAGTAATGCTAAAATTATATTTTTTCAAAATATATTCTTTTTTAAACATTTCAATCAACACACTAAATCACAATCTTCCAAACTCAACCAACTCTAAAACCTTACTAATTAGTGCAATAAAGAATATGTTCATTTTTAATGTGCTGAGATATTTTCACTAACTTGAGTGAACAATAGTGTCTCCCATTGCATGTCTGCATTACTAAATTATCTGTCAATTTCCTCTATTTTAGGTGACTTATGTCATTACAATTGATGGGAAACCCCACTCTCTGCATCTCAGAAACTAGTAAGATGTATTTTTTCTTTTGCAAAAAGTAAATGTCTGTGCCAGTTTTTTGCTCTTTTAAAGTTTATGTGCAGTATTTAAATTCAGTAGTGCAGTATAATGGTCAATCAACTTTTCAGTTTAGGATTTGCTAGGTCCTGAATATTAGGTCTATGAGGCTCTTGTATTTGATTTTCAGATTTACATTTTTAAGTTGAGAAATAAATTATGTATTTGGAAATCTTCAATTAAGGATTCCTTGTACCCAAGCATGGTGAGTTGCATGAATTTCTGAGATCAAATACAGTTAGTAATCAAGTGACTATGTTGGGAAATTCCAGTAGGGTCAATTTTATGATGCACTAATTATTTATGTGACTTAAAACAGCCTTCCTTAATATTTTTACGTATGAAAAACCTCCCCTGTCGGCTTTAGCAATCTCAGTGCTGTGTGGTAATGCTCCTGCCCTTAAATAACAGTTCTCCTGTAATTTTGGTCCAGCTCTGTTCCCACCCACAGCTCAAAGCAGCAATCAGTCTTTCTATCCGTCATCACATTTTCCCAGCATTGACTCTAAGAAAGATCAGGTGGTGTCTTCGGAGCCTCAGGGATCAACAAAGATGTGTGACAACTGTTGCTTGTCATCTTTTTGCTTTGTGGCTGAACAAGGCTACAAAAGTTATTGTCATCCATGATGTCTGCCGACCTAACACTGGCCTTTCCTTCTTCTACAATGTACTTCCCTAAAACTGACGGGAAATTTTGATAAGAGTATCACTGTCCTTCAGGGTTTGTTTGTTTGTTTTAATACCATGGTTGCATTCTAGTCTTCATTTCGGCATTAATTCTCTACCAATTGATGGCATTTGGCATAACTGGTTAATGTCCTCTCCATAAAATGCTTTCTCCACTGGACTCCAGAATATCATCCACCCCTAGCCCTGGTCTGACTCTTACCAATGTTCCTAACCTTGTCATTCTCTCTGCATTGGCCTTTGCAGAGTCTTCCTCACCTTCCCGATCTGAGGGTACGATATGAACGTCTAATGTGGATTCAGTCAGCTAGTGTTTTGGTTCAGTCTTGTGGCTAGCAGTGTATTTCCTGACTGTTGGCTGTTTGTAATTGATATCCATACCTTATCCCATGGCAATGGATGCTGCACTCATTCACTACTTTATTTCATAATCAAATGTTTGCTACAATTCCTGTTGCTAACTTGCTAAAAGTGGACCTCGGATGCTCTTCCCAAATCTGCATTCCTCATAACTATCTTAGTAAATGGCAAGTCGTATCTTCTAATTTAAAAAGAAAGAAAGAAAGATTAAGAAAGAAGAAAAATATATCCTTGACATCTCTCTTACTTCTGCCTTCCCTAAGGTCCAGTGGGTTATTGAAGCCCATATTGGCCTTCACTATGATTTTCATCATTCAGGACTCCCTCAGGGATGGCCTGGGTGGCGGTATTAGTCTTCTGACTAGCCTCAACTTCCATGTATTTGCCTTGCAGACTGTTCTCCACATAGCATTGAGTTTGGCTTTCTTAAAATCTCTGCTCCTCTCCACTTACCCCAGCCCTCTGGGACTCCGTCTCACTGTCTCGTCACTTCATACTCTATTCCAAACACAGTTCCCATTGCTACTCTTCGTGGATGCACACCCATGTCTGGCTCAGGACCCTTTCATTTTATCCCAGCCCTGCCTGCAAGTCCGTCTGGCTTGTTCTTTGTGCCTAGTCATCTCTTTCAGGAGCTGTGTCATGGCATCCTACATACTTGTGTTAATCACCCTACAGTAACGAGGCCCTGTTCATTGTCATAGAGCAGTATATGACTCTGACTGTCTTTTGTTTAGTGCTGTATTCCAGGGCCCAGAAGAGGGACTGCCATGTGGTAGACATTCTAGTGAGTATTTGTTCAATGACGTCATACACAGAAATACCTGACAGTGCTGGCCCAGTGTTGAGTTCTCCTGACTCTGCCCATATACCATTTTTTTAAATAGTATCACCAATGATACCACACTAAGATTATCATAATGAAATCATGCTTTATATGAATCCATTGCACTTAACATTGTTTTATTAATGTGTATATTTGTTTTAAATGATGACTTAAATTCTATCTGTTGGTTTCTTTGAAGCTCATTCTTATCCCAGGATTTTTTGGTTCACACATACAATGAAACTGGATTTTTGTATTCCGACTCTTCACACTTAATGGTAAGAATCAAATGTCTTAGTATTTGTTACCTTATATTTTGTTGTTGAAAGGGATGTACTGTGTAATTAGACTACTTCTCCCTTTTAGACATTGTTTCTACTTGCTGAGACTGAACTGGGGTCTTTGCACATCCTAGGAAAACCCTATCATGGCGCTACTTCCCAAGCCTCATGTTGACAGTAATTCAAATGTTTCACTCCTTGGAACTGTGACCTGTTATATGGATGACTTCTATATATGTACATGTCATGGAAAAGAGATATAAAAACAGAGAAAACCCATAAGTAAAGAGAGTGCCCCCAAATCTTCTTTCCTGAGAGCTTGCATTAAAAATTCTACACAATTCATGATATACTATTTTCAAATCTTTTGCTATCATGAGCCTTCTAAAATATTTGATAACACAGGTTTTTTTTTTTTGTTGTTGTTGTTAAAAAAATGTGTATCCTCACCTGTGTGGTCTGTTTTTCAGACACATTGCCATTACCGAGGATACGTTGATGAATTTCCAAATTCTACTGTCACACTTAACATCTGCTCTGGCCTCAGGTAATAGCATCCTAGAGAACAATTGTGTGTGAACGCAGTGGGCTGTGCTTTAGAGTGAGACCATGACAAGCAGATGCAAATCCAGGGAAACCTTCAGCGGAACTCTGAAAGTTTCCTTTCCAATGGCCTTTCATTCATGTTAATGCCTGAACCTAAGCTGTCACTCATACTAACTCAGCTGAGGGCATCCTGAGTGGAGCTGTTTCCAGAATGCTGGGCAGGAAGGGATGGTTTGAAGATGAGACCTTTAGAACACGTTAATGTAGTGGTTCTCACCTATGGGTTGTGAGCCCTTTGGCAAACCTCTGTCTCCAAAAATATTTACATTATGATTCATAACAGTGGCAAAATTATAGTTAAGAAGGAACAACGAAAATAATTTTATGGTTGGGGTCATCAAAGCATGAGGAACTGTATCAAAGGTCAAAGCATTAGGAAGGGTGAGAACCACTGCTTTAAAGGCTAGTGCTTCATTTATTTATTTTTTTGATCATTATCTCAACTATGAAAAATGGTCTTAATTGGTTATTAAATCTAATAGGCCCATTCAATATGGTATCAGTTTAGTGCCATGCATGAGGCAACTAATAAAGAAGGCCCCTCAGTGGCCAAGGACAGCAATAAGTGATTTCTTTGTTACTATGGGAACCATGGAAAGTTTATCAAGGGCAGATGACTCAAGAACAGAGAGGGAGGTTCTCCACAACCTCCTTTTCATGGTAGTGCCTTTTTGGATGTCTGTTCTGAATTCTTTTTCCTTTACCACAGCCTTGTAGCCACAGAGCATTCTTCATGGACTTCTTATCAGTTTCTGGGACTTTGCCTTCCTTAACATGTGGTTTTGATTATAAATAGGAGTACACATTAACTGTATGTCTCATTAGATGTCATGGTGACATTTCCATACAGCTCCTCACCGTGGTTTGATGGTTTCTACTCTCCAGCTCCTCTCTTCTCCTTCACTTTTTCCTTCTCTTTGTAACCTCTCTCCTTGTAGCCTCTTTACTAATTTCAGTCACCTTTAAAGCTTGTTTCTAGCTCACATTGAAAGAGACTTTGATACTTGACTTTCTGCCTCTTCCATAGTTGGCTTTTATGTGCTATCATTGAATTCCATCAATTTCCTGTAGTTGGCATGATATTTTTATGGCCAGGTAATACTCAGCTGTGTATAGATCTCCTACTTTTTTTATGCAGTCATCCATTGCAGACACATAGGCTAACCCATGTATTTCCATGCCTTGGCTACTGTGAATAATGCTGCAGTAACAAAGCATGGTTTTCTTTACACACCCTGACTTTGTTTCCTTCTCTGGGCTGTGGTTTGCTTGTGACACTTATCCACAAGCTTATGAGTTGAAAGCCTAGCCCCAGGTGGTGTCACAATGAAGAGATGATCGGACCACAAGAACACTAACCTTGTTGAAGGATTAATCCATGATGAGTTCATACTGGAATAGCCTCGGAGGAGGAGGGGCTTAGGAGGAGGAAGTAGGTCACTGGAATGTGTCTTTGAAGTATCTGTCTTGTTCCCCGCCCCTTGGGTTCTGCCTGACATGAACTGAGCAACTGTTCTTTTATGCTTCCTTTAGCCATCAAGTTTTACCTGGCCACAGGCTCAGAAGCAGGCCAAGTGCTCGTGAGCTGGCATTTCTGAAACCATGAGAAACATATGACTCTTTCCCATCTGTCGTGGTTTGAAAAAAAAATGGCCCCCAAGAAGAATGGCACTATTAGGAGGGGTGGCCTTGTTGGAATAGGCGTGGTCTTGTTGGAGGAAGTATGTCACTGGTAGAGGCGGGCTTTGAGGTCTCATATATGCTCAAGCCATACCCAGTGTTTCAGACCATTTCCTGTTGCCTGCACATCAAGATATAGGACAGTCTGCTACTTTTCCAGCACCATGTTTGCCTGCACCCTACCACGTCACCCATGATAATAATGATCTAAACCTCTGAAGCTGTAAGCCAGCCCCAAATAAATGTTTTCCTTTATAAGAGTTGCTGTGGTCATGGTGTCCCTTCACAGCTGTAGAAACCCCACCTCAGACACTGCCTATGATTTTCTCAGGTACTTTGTCGCCATAGTGGAAGGCACCTTCCCAGGAATGGAATAGTTGGGTCCTTTGCTGCTTCTTCTTTTGAGGAACTCTTACTGTTCTCCATAGTGACTGTACTGATTGACATCTCTACCAGCAATGTGTAAAGTTCCTTTTCCCTCATCCCTGCCAGCATTTGTTATTTTTGATTTTATGGGTCATAGCCATTCTTACTGGGGCCAGGAGGAATCTCAATACATTTCTCCCTTTCTTTCTCCCAGAGTTTGAGCATCTAACCAAGGTTTTGGGCCTGGCATGCAAGTGTTCTACCCCTTCACTAACCTACCATTCCTTGTAGTTTTTGATTTGTATTTCTCTGAAGGCTAACAAGCTTGAACACGTTTCCATGTATTTACTGGTCACTTGAACATATTTTGAGTGGTGACTTTTATCTTTTTTCCCTCCCATTTATTGACTTGGTTACTGCTTTTTTTTCTTAATTTTTGAGTTTTTTGGTACTTGTCTGATGTGGGACAAATAAATGACTAAGAGTCTGTAGGACATTTTATTGTTTTGTTGATCCTTTGCTATGCAGACATTTTTAGTTTAATTCTGTCTCACTTTTAATACTCGTATTTTCCAAGCAAAGTCTTTGTCAATGCCTATTCTTGAAGTGTCTCCTTTGTATTTTCTTCTAGTACTTTCAAAGTTTCAGGTCTTATGTTAAGTTCTCTGGTCAATTTTTTTTGTTGAATTCTATAGAGAGAGATCTACATTAGTCTTCTACTTGTGAATATCTAGTTTTCCCAACAGTGTTCATAAGGAGGTCAGGCTTTCCTCTAGCCTAAGATGTTGGCCTCTTTGTCAGGAATCAGTTGGCTATAGATGTATGGACTTACTTCTGGGTTCTCAGTTCTACCCCACTGGTCTATGCATCTGTCAATAGCATGCTGTTCTGTTAGTATAGCTCTGCAGTGTAACTTGAAATTCAATACTTTGATACTTTAAGATTTCTGGATTTGCTCACAATTACTTGGATGATCAGAGTCTTTAGTCCTTCCCCATGAATCTCAGAAATTTCCCCCCCAAATTTAGATTTTTTTAAAAATAGGGATTGTACCAAATCTGTAGAATTCCTTTGCTATTGTGTCGGAACCTCTCCTGTCTGTGACTGTCTCTCATATTTGTGTTTCGCTCAGTCACTGTGGCAAGGTGTCCTCAGGAGCCTCAAATTCTGCCTTTTCTTGTTTCCTGATCCAAATAATAATATGGTTCCCCAACAGTAGTGCCTTCTCCAGATGGTCCCTGGTTATAGCCCTCAGTGATGCTGAAAGACAGAAGGAATTTGGTATCTGAAGGCGTCATCCCTGGCAGGCCGTACTTCTTGTTGGATATAAAGTTCGTAAGAAAGGAGGATTTCTCCCATACTGGGTCTGCTGGTCTGTTATTAGCTTTGTGTGCTAACATGTGTGTGTGTGCCATGTTAGCATTGTGTGCTGACACGTGTGTGCCGTGTTAGCATTGTGTGCTGACACGTGTGTGCGCCATGTTAGCATTGTGTGCTGACATGTGTGTTTGCCGTGTCAACATTGTGTGCTCACATGTGTATGCACCGTGTTGCATTCTGTGCTGACACGTGTGTGCTCCAAGTTAGCATTGCGTGCTCACATGTGTGTGCGTGTGTTGCATTGTGTGCTGACACGTGTGTGCGCCAGGTTAGCATTGCGTGCTCACATGTGTGTGCGTGTGTTGCATTGTGTGCTGACACGTGTGTGTGCCGTGTTAGCATTGTGTGCTGACACGTGTGTGCGCCGTGTTAGCATTGTGTGCTGACACGTGTGTGCGCCATGTTAGCTTTGTGTGCTGACACGTGTGTGTGCCGTGTTAGCATTGTGTGCTCACACATGTGTGCACCATGTTGCATTGTGTGCTGACACGTGTGTGCGCCATGTTAGCATTGTGTGCTGACACGTGTGTGTGCCATGTTAGCATTGTGTGCTAACCTGCTGGGCTTTCCGGGTCCGGGCACTGCCCACCGCCAGAGAGCCAAGCTTGAAGTTGCCTATGATTTTGTGCTTTGCTCCAAGTTTCCTTTCTGATTCCATTTTTTCCTCTGTTCCCCTCTCCTCTCACCAGAACAGAAGTTTTTTTTGTGTGTGTTATTCTGATGCCTCTTATTCCCTGAAACATAGGAAGGGGACTTTAATTTTGTCCCACTGTTCGGGAACCTCAATATATCTTGAATTCTGATACCGTCTTTTGAAAAGAATGCAGCACCGCATAGGGCGGGATATGCGTGTGATCTCAGCACTTGGTAGCTGAGGCAAGAGGATCCAAAGTGTGAGGCCACCCTGAGCTATACTTCAAAATTAAGACCAATAATGGTGATTTTTTAAAACAGTGGTGCCCGCAGAAGCAAACAGGGGAAAAATGCATAAAATCATTTGTTTCACTATGGTTTCTTATTTCTCACATTTCAGATGATAGCTTGGCCAGGGGGAGGGGGGTGCCGTGCATGGTTTTGATAATGATTGTGTTTGTGAATTCAGGGGATTCCTGCAGTTGGAAAACATCAGCTATGGAATTGAACCACTGGAATCTTCAGCAAAATTTGAGCACATAGTTTATCAATTGAAAAATGACACTCCAGTGTTAGCAGAAAATTACAGCCGCATTTGGCAGATGGACCAGCTCAATAAAGGTCATCCCGATGCCCAGGTAACCATAGGCATTCCGGTGGCAGGGAACACCAGAGAATCACTTCTGCTGTTCATCAGTCATGCAGGGAGACGAGGCTGATGAGCATAAATCATATATTTCACAGCTTTTTGTTCCCTATGCCTTGACATAAAGCATTCAAATTTCACATAACCTGGAAGATCACCTAGTATTATACTTCACATGTATTGCTCTATGATGTATTTGTAGCATTTTTGTGTTGGTGTTTTTCAAAGGAGACATTGGTATTGAAAACTATCGAACAATGAGGGAAGAATAGCCACTATTTTCAGTAGCCTGCTGGAAGTATTTTCAATGTTTCCTATGTACCTTTACATATTAATTGGACATATTTTCTAAAATAGGCAATCATTTCTATATTACTGAAGATGGAAAGAAATATTAGTAAGCTTTGGCATCAATTAAACTATGATTTAAATAGGTTCACTAATAAGCTTACCTAGGAAATACTAAGTTACATAGACATAAGAAATTTAGTTGGGGAGCTCTGCCTCGTTCACCACTCAAGCATGATGGTAAGGTGGGTACATACTGAGCAGTTTCTCTGGGCCAATATAGAAAGATAAAGAGAATAGAGATACACTTCTGACTTCATTAGAATTTAAGTTTGCTGGACTGTTGTGCCTTTGGAAGCTTGTTCTTTAGGCCACTTGCCAATGAAAAACCCTTTCCTCCCATCAGAAGAAGCAGACATTTATCACATTGTCTTGGGAGAATGGCCTTGGCTGTCAGCTGTTCGGAGAATGGGAGTCTATTTTGTTTTATGACAATTGCATCCATGTTTCTTTGCCCCTGTGAACTCAATCACTCAGGAAGTGTAACTTGGTGCTGGACCCTCCAAGCCAGCTGCACATGGAAGTGTTTATAAGATTCCAACATTGTAACCCACCCTATCTACGCTGTGCTTACAGACTTGTAGTTGTGACAGGACCCCCTAAAGCCAGGCACTGAGTCCAGGCCATGTGCTATTACAGAGTTCTGTTTCCCTCAGGACCAGGGTAGATTCCTCCCTAGATAGGGTTAATTCTTCAAACGTTACCCATGATGCTTAGTTTGAATTGTCAAGTTGATATAGCCTCCAGTCACCTGGGGAAGGCGTCTCAGTGAGAGTTTGTCTAGATTTTGGTCAGCATTTGGGCATGTCTGAAGGGGATTATCCTAATTAGTGGGGAGATCCACCCACTCTGGGGTAGTACTACTTTTTGGTATTATATGACACTATTTCTGGGGAGATCTGAACACTCCAGGTAGGAAATCAATGGCAGATCAAAGTATAGATACTGCCAAAGTCCAATTTAGCGGACCAGTGTTTTATTGTGGTCACCTACAGGACTGTGGGTGAGTGGCTATTTACAGGAACAGAAATGATAACTCAAAGACAGCTGGATGGCCTTCAAATATCACCACAATATGAATAGTGGCTATCAGTAGCTAACAATGACTAGAAGCCTGGAGCATACTGCTCCTCTAAGAAACTCAACAGGTTAGAGGGCGTCTCTTCCAGGCAGCTTAGACTTGTGACAATGCCACATTCATTAATGAAGGACTAATTCTCGATGCCCTTTGCCCAAGAGTGAGCCTGCTTTATTCAGAACAGTTTTAGCTTGTCTTGTTCTGCGCAGTAGTGAAAAGGAGTGAGGAACTTCTGTCTGAATCTTTTACAGGAGTCTCATAAGGGACACAATTGTTTTTCTGGCCTTACTGGCACAGAACAACCCACACAGCCACAATCGGTTATTACCACCCACATGTTGCTTCCAACCTATGGGGGGAAGGGGCGTTGCTCCCACTAAATGGTCTTCCTCTTCCACATATATGCATTGCTGAGTCAGAGCCATAAAAAAGTCACAAAGGAAACATAGGGAGCAAGGAACATGGAGACATCCAAAGCATAGTAACAGGAATTAAAATGTTTTTCTCAAAGATCTGTTAATATACATTTAGAGCTCAATATTCTGCATATATATTAAGTTATATATAAGCAGAGTGAATACATATTTATAAATGGCCTTAAAGTATTTGGATAACAGTTTGAATTTAAAGGCAAAGTTTAAACAGCATTTCTCAGAAACACCATTCCCACACAGGCTGGTCTCTGCTTCTTCCAGGCAACTTGGCTGGTCTGAGAGTGTCTCTCAGCTGGCTTTATGGAAGGGAGAGATTTAACGAATCTGGTCAGTTTCAGGGACTTCCTAAAGCTTTTGAGTTATCTACTTCCTAAATGGAACAAGTTTCCCTGCAGAATGGATTGTTTTAACCTCCTTTTATTTCAAAAGCGAGTCCTGGGTCCAATATTGGAAAAGTAACCCAAGTTAGTACCAACCCAGCTGGTATAGAAGAAAGCCCACATTTTATCCATTGTGCGATAAAGGAAGATAATAAAATTCAGTGTCCATTTGATGCAGACACTCAGCAACCTTGTAATAGAGTGAAGTTTGCCCTTGATAAATACTATCCATGAAAATCTAAACAAAGATGATTCTCAGTGACACAAGACTGATTGCCCTCTTGTTAAATTTGGATAAACTCAAGTCTATCTCCTTTCATCCCTCTAACCATCATGATAGAGGATTGCTTGGTGGAGTATGTAATACTCCTGAATCCAATGATGGAAATACACACCTCCTGAATATTAGATGGCATATAAAAATCCACCACACTCCTATAAACAGCAGGGGAAGTGTAGAAATGCTGTACACACAAACTGCAAGGTGCTGATCTAATAAAGAACTAAGTAAATGGAGAAAAAACTATTCATTATGGGACTGTAAGATTTGTCATAGAAAGGACTACATTTTCTCTAAAGTGATGTATGAATTTTATATAACTGTAAAAAAAAAACCAGCAAGAAGATAAGTAGATACATAGGTACTGTATATCAATGTAAGATAATATATGTTGACACAATCTATATTGGAAATAAAATGAGCCACAGATGAAATCTGACACCATAAACAACCATAACTGCATCATTATTGACAATAAAGACACTTGAAAATGATTTAGAACCCAAGGCACAACCCATAGGAGAGAGGAAAGACCTACTGGTTTCTCTTAAAAATCACAGTGTTTTGATCTGCAGAAGGCTACGTGACAGTAATGAACATTCCAGCTACACATGGGGAGAATGGGGTGAAGACTCGTTCCCAACTGGTAACTTTCCTGTGGGCTTTTAACTTATTATGTATTTACAGCATTCTCTCCCTCCTTCTCCTTTCTCCAATTCCTCCTGTACCTCTTCCATTCCTCAAATTCATGGCTTCTTATTTTTTAATTGTAATTGTCACACACACACACACACACACACACACACACACACACACAGAGAGAGAGAGAGACAGAGACAGAGACAGAGACAGAGACACACACACACAGAGACACACACACAGAGAGATGTTTATAAATACAGCCCACTGAGATCATCACTCAGTGTTGCACATAAGTGTTTAGAGCAGACCTCTTGGGATTGGCTAACCTTTCAGGAGCACAAGGCAACCACCAATGCCTGGAGTTCTCCTTCTAAGGGTGAAGCCCTCACAGGGAACCTCTCATTCCAAGGATGTTTTGAAGTGAAAGCTGTGCTTTGCAACAGTCTTTTATATTTAGGTCTCAATCGTGGTTTTATGTATGTCTTCCCTGACTTCTTTGCATGTTAACTTTTGCTTTTAGAGAGCTCGGTACACACTAACAATTAATTAATAGTTTTGGTTGTTTTCCAGGACAAAAATCATTCACAACTATTCCCTCAAAGTCTAAAACTGCACATTATAGTGGGGAAATCTTTGGTAAGTCAATCTCCCTTCTTGTATCCTTCCTGCCCGCTTCTATCCCATCTCTTCCTCTTCTCTCCTTTTCTCTCCGTCTTCTATCTCCCTTTCTTTTCTGTTCACCTCCTCATTTCTTGTACCCCCCATCCACTTCTTCCTTTTCCCTTCCTTCTTCTTAATGAAAAACTTAGAGACAGAAATGATTTGTTTCCTTTGAGCTCACAGGTGTTTTAGTTTTGTTATTCATTCAATATCATCTGCTTTATAAAATTGAATTGTGAAGAGACAGCTAAACAGTAAGAGAATTACACTGTGACGTAGTATATGTTAACACGAACAGTATGAAACAATACAACCCTGGAAGGTGTAGTAACTGTTCAATGTTCATAGCAAAGGTTTTTAAGACAAATAGTGAAGGTCTTAGCAGATGCACACAGTTGTAGGAGCCCAAATCAGGAGTCTCTCAAATATAGCTGTTCTGTTTGTTGAGTGATAGGTGGGTTGATGCAACTGAAATGGATATAGCCATCACTCCAGGATTGTGGGTCTGTGGGAGGATCAAACGAGGTAGCTGAATCTCAGCCTAAGGCAAGAGCTTGCGTTTCACCCCCAGGTGTAGTTGGGAGATGCTGAAGAATTTGTGCAGCATGAGAAATGGAATCAGTTAAGATTCAGTAATGTGGAGGGAATTTAAAGTGGTCAGAGAGATGGGCATGTGGGGCAGAGGACAGTATGATGGAAGAGATGACTAAAATCCCACATGGAAACTGCTGTTTTACCTGTTTCATATTTACATATTCACATAAAGGGGTTTAATTGGAATTACCCTACACAAGATACGATGTTCCTCTTAGAATCCATAGGTTGTTAAATAAATCTCCTAGTACTAAGTATGGAATACACCCTTTTGCGTTCTTGGTCAGAGGTGTCTTAGAGACCCCACAATAATATAGGCGATTGCAATTGTTGGTTGCCCACCAGAAGTTGATGCGAGACCTTATTACTGAAGACAGCACACATATTGGGCATACGACGTAGAGCAATAGAGTTAGGATTGACCAGGAAGTTTCTTAGTAGTGGAAGGGGCTGGGGAAAAGGTCATCACTAGTTTTTCTTAACTGTGTTCTCTCTCCACTACATAATGACCAGTGTGGCAAAGCATGCCTGGGGGTGCAATAGTGCTATACACGTTATAGAAGAACCAACCACTGTTTTTAAAGTTGAATTTAAGGCCTGCTCCACAGGAGAAAACACATCCCTAGTACTGCAAGTCTGGCTAAGAACCCATGTTTGGAGCATTCACAGGCCCCAGGGACGAACTCACTCTTGCTATTCTGCTAAGCGGACTGTGTTTCGAATTGCATTCTAAATTCACATCTTTGTATCCATAGATCACTGCCGCTCTCAAATCTCATCAGAGAAGTTTCTTCGTAGAGTGGATAGTATTTAACACTGACACTCACAATTGATCAAAGTGCAGCCAACAAGGGTCAGTGCAACGCTCAGCCATAAATAGGCTATCATATCACACACACACACACACACACACACACACACACACACACACACACACATGACTCAGACTGTCACAGGATAGAGAGTGAAAATATCATAAGAGGCAGAGCTCAGAGAAGACTGCAACAAAACAATGATTTCTAGACAGGACAGCATCCCTGCTCTCATGATTTCCTGCATGAGACCTGATCAAGCCAGTCAACACTCTAGTATGGACTGAGAAGGGCCTTATGAGCCCCCATCCTAAGTGAGGAGCTACGGACAGTTGATGGCTTCTAGGAGAGAAAGAGCCAGTTATTATTATTTTTTTCAAGATGTGGCCCCTGTCAGGTTGCTCATGCCCTAGTGGATGGCCCACACGCAGGGAAGTACAAATTAGATGCTACAAATTGGTTATAAAAATAAAATAAAAAAGGAAAGAAAACTAAAGAAAGATAAAGAAATGAAGGAAGAGAAGACACAGAGTTGAGGGGTTGGGAATAGGGTGGATTTGGGAAGAGTTAGGGGGAGAAATAGGGGGCAAATATGATTAAAATGTACAATATTAAACTCTCAAAGAAATAATAAAAATATGTATAGCCAGTCTTTCTTTAGACTGCCAGCTCCCAAATAATGACATGGAGACTTCTTTAAGCATGAAAGCTTGACCTTAGCTTTGGCTTGTTCCCAACTAGCTCTTAAAACTTCAATTAACCCATTTATATTAATCTATCTTCTGCCATGTGGCTCATTACCATTCCTCAGTACCTTATGTCTGACTTCCTCTGCATCTCACTGGTGAATCCCTTGCCTCTCAGATTCTTCCCAGAGTTCCTATCTCTGCCCAGAAGTCCTGCCTATTCTCTCCTCCCTGGCTACTGGTCATCCAGCTTTTTATTAAACCAATCAGAAGGTGCCTTAGACAGGTGAGGTAAAACAGAAACATCTCACACGGTATGATCAAATAACCTCCAACAAACATGTTTAAAAAAAAGAGTACAGATCCAGAGAACAACTAGAAGGGTCCACCATAATTCACATCTTTTGAAGAGTATAGTGAAGAAGGATTTCAGAAATGTTGACCAGAAAAATGTGTTGAATGACTCATACCTTGTACCCATGCTCACAGAGCCTAAGCACACAAGTCCCTATTCTTTTTTCAATTGAAAGTTGAGAATTTGGCTTCTAGCCCCAGGCTGGCGAGAAGACTGTGGCTACAGCTCTGGCCCCCAAAAGTGTTTGGACTGAGTTGCTGAGCGTATTCAGCTAATGATGCCCAGGAACAGAGGTAATTTATCAGCTCCAGAGTCAGAGTCCACATACCTCTGGAGGTGGTCCACTTTAATTAGCAGATTGTATTAACGTATTCATTTGACAGGATTTTCACTCCACATCATGATAATATTTATCTCTTCTGTTGTAGACTTATTTCCAATTTCAGTTGTTTCTTCTGTTTCTTCGTGTATTTGCTCTTCCTCATTTGTGGAGCATGCACTGAGGGGTCCTTGGATCCCTGTTTTCATAGGCAATTTCCAGCTGTGAGGTCTGGTTATCATGGGGTGGAATCCACAGAGATGTGTTAGTGCCTCTCACTTCATACCTTTTCTGCTTGAGAGTCTTAGAAGTTTATACTGAGTCCATTCTAAATGCCAGTGTGTTCTTGAGTCATTGTTTTTAATAAGAATTATTATTTTTAAAATTATTATTATATAATTATATAGCATCATTTTAGTGTTTTATTATAAATCATTATATTTTATATAAGTTACATATGATTATATTATAATATAATTAGTATAAAATTTTAGTTATAATTGGCAAAATAAAACTTTAATGAAAATATTAGCATGTAGAAAGACTTGATAAAATTATGCTTGTCTTATAGTACCAAAATAATTCAGCTGTTGAAAAATGTACTATCATATTATTATTTTAATAAATCCTAAAACAGTTAAATTTGTATTTCAGTATGATTACATGGGATCTGACACTTTGGGTGTAACACAGAAAATTTTCCAGATTATTGGGCTTGTCAACACAGTAAGTTTTTAGTTTTTCAGATTTCTAATTTCATGAAAAAGACATTGACTATGACTTGCATTTTAAAAGTGTGGAAAATTAATGACTTGAATATATTTTATTAGCTCAATGTTCCCAATACTCTAGTGAACTTCTTTCTGTGTTTTTTTTATATAAGAGTTGATATTTTTGAAACAGACACTGTAAATCCTATTCATAGATGTTTACTCAGCTGGATTTGGCTGTTGTGTTAGCCTCTTTGGAACTGTGGTCAGATAAAGACCAAATTTCTACCGACGGAGATGCTAATGATATTTTACAAAGATTTTTGGACTGGAAACGAGACTATCTTACCCTACAGTCCCATGAGATAACACACTTACTCATGTAAGTAGACAGTGTTCTGCATGATTAACAAATTAATAATTCCACAAAGGTCAATTTTTGCATTCATTATATTCTTCAGTTTTCTGTAGGACACTTTGAAGATTATATATATGTGTGTACATACATATTACATAGCATATACATACATATACTATGAAGTATACATATATACACATATATATGTATACTATAAAGATGATAGTTTAAAAATAAAAACAATGATGGCCAATTTTATATTGGCATATTTTTGTATTGAAAGTAGAATGTTAACAAATCCTGAATCTCATTAATTTATATGATATCAGCTTTGCTGAAGAATATGTCAGTCTAATATAATAAATAATATAAAAATGGTTTATTCAATTTTACCCATACAGATTAATGTATTTCATGTCTACTTTTTCAAGAGGATAGATTTGTGTAGGTTGCTTTGTGATATTTTTGTATTAAATAGACGCTTATGTTTAAAATATGTAACATTGCCTCTTCTACAAGTTAAAAGTTCTTTTCCTTATTTTTCAACTTTTAGTGGCCTAAGGAGTTACTGCAGATAAGGGAAACTTTGTAGCATTTCAGATAATAGAATAATATCAAGTCTGAGAGCTAGGGGAAGAAAAAAGTTGATATCAAATGAATAATTACAATAATTTGGACATTTTGCATACTTTATTGGATATTCAGATTGGAAGTTTATATATTTCTCAAGTGATCTTTTTAACTTCATGAGGAAGTAAATATATGCTTATATGTTGTGTTATATAATTACATGAATACAAAGTAAACCATTATGGTATAGTTACAGGGAACATCCAAAATATATTGGAGCAGTATCACCGGGTGACATATGCAATAAAAGCTATGCTGCGGGTGTCGCCATGGTATGTAGCTTTCATTCTTCTTTACATTATTACTCTTCAACAACCATATACTACGTAAGTGTTTATGCAGGAGTTAAATGGTTTCTAACAATTTGTTTTTCATTATTACTCTGTTAGGACAAAATTGTTTGAATCCGAAAATGTCCCATTGCATTACAAATTTCAAGCATAATTAGCATAATACAGAGACTAGTAAATTCTGTCACTAATTAGCTGTGACATTTACTAAAGTTGCCTTAGATTTTTTTTTTTTTTTTTTTCGAGACAGGGTTTCTCTGTGTAGCTTTGCACCTTTCCTGGAACTCACTTGGTAGCCCAGGCTGGCCTCGAACTCACAGAGATCCGCCTGCCTCTGCCTCCCGAGTGCTGGGATTAAAGGCGTGCGCCACCACTGCCCGCCTTAGATTTTTAAAGAATACAAGCATTAGCTCAAAAGTAAAGACGCCCCCATGTGTCCAACTTCAGGAAGTAGCAGAAGTCATCAAGTTGTGTGTGCCCTTTCATAAATAGCACTTCACGCTATTTCCACAAACTGCATTTCATTCTCTTCTGAGCCAGATAATGGACTGATACTAAATTGCTTGGATTGCATAATGAGCGACACTTCTGGATTTCATAGTTGCATCCCATTGGTTTGTCCAAATCCCTTAATAAAACGTGTCTAACCTTCCTCCACGTTTAAAAAAGGCCTCTGTCTCTACCCTGGAGACGGTCTGGGGAGTGTGTTTTCTTTTCTTGCACGTGGGACGTGCTGCACAGCTGAGATGTGACAGCACTCGCTTTGTCTCCTCTGGAACATGCGCGTTTCTGTTTCACATTCCACTGACTCATGTCTCGACAACTGACGGAGGAAAAAAAAGAAGAATCACGGGAGCTGGGTGATCAAGAAGGGATTTGATTCTTTTAAATTTTTGGTTAATTGTAGTGTTTGAAATACATATATATGATAAAAATATGTAAAATATATTGTACATATGTATATATGTATATATATTATATATGTACACACACATGTACACATATATATGTACCTTGGGATTTACCAGTCTCTAGTGTTCCTGGGAACGTAAAGCCATGCTTTTCTCCCACACATGTTTGTTGCTTGCTTGCAGCCTCTATAGCAGAAGTTCTCAACCTGTGGGTGGCGACCCCTCCTAGATCGAATGACTCTTTCACAGAGGTCGTATATCAGATATCCTGCATATCAGATATTTGCATTATGATTCCTAACAGTAGATAGTCTTTACTAATAATATGCACACACTTAAAATCATTTGGCTCCGTCTTTTCTCTGATTTCGGTATTCCAGTTTATTTTGCTGTGTTTCTAGCCCTTCATTTGGCCTCAGTCCCTCCCCTCCCCCCCACGCTCTTAGATCTGGAGTCTTCTCAGCTCCTGCCCCAAGCTGTCGAATGGGAACTGTGTGTCCTGGGCTTTCTTACCTCCTAGCTTGTGTGTCAGTGAAGGTGACTGGAAGGTCAGGAAGGTGACAGGCAGTGGAACCACGCTCCCAGGCTTTGCTTGGTGCAGAGTCAGGTCTGTTTAGACTCTTGTTTCTCCATTTGTAGATCTCCTTTCTCCCTGAGAGCACTTTTCGATGAGTCTGGAGAGTAGATCATCACTCATGTGGATGTCCCTGGACTGAGAAGTAACTTACTTTTCCATTTTTAAAAAATAATGTTTTTATTAACTTTTTGACATTTTTATACAATTTTTTTTTACCATATTAACCTCCTCAACATCTCTTCCTTTTCCTTTCCTCCTTTAAACCCATCCAGTTCAGTTTGTGCTGGCACACTACTCCGAGTATGGCGCTTGCCCTGTAATGTGGTATACCAGGTTTCACACCATTAAAAATGACTTTCCATCTCCCAGCAGCAATAGCTCTTCATCTAGGGACTTTGTGGTCACCTACCCGCCTCCATGCTGGCATTTTGTCTGGCTTGAACTTGTACAGGGCTTGTGCATACTGTCACAGTTTCTATTAGTTCATATGTGCATCCCTCTGCCTCATTACATCTGGAAAACAGTGTCCTTGAAGCCATCCACCTCTCCTGGCTCTATATCTTTCTGTCCCCTCTTCCATATAGATCTCCGAACGTTAGGTGGAGGCGTATGGTATAGATGCCCCATTTAGGACTGAGCACTCCTGGGTCTCTCATTCTCTGCACATTAACCATTTGTGGATCTCTGTGTTGCTTGCCATTCACTGCAAGATGAAGCATCTCTGATGAGGGCTGAGAGATGCATTGGCCTATAAGTACAACAACAAGTCATTAGGAGTCATGTTAGTGCTGTGTCCATTTAGCAGAATACTAATAGATTTTCTGCTGAGGACCATGACCTGTCTAGCCACAGATTCTTGATCTTATTCACAGTGACAGTTATAAGTTCCATCTTGGAGAGTGGCCTTCAATGCAACGAAAAGGTGGTTGGTTACGGTCAAAATACTCATACCACTGCTGCACCAGTGGGCAGATCTTGCAGCCTGGCCATTAGCCTATCTCTCGGTATTCATAACTGTGTGAAAGTGATGATTACTTTTCTCCTCCAGTCCTGTGCATATCACCTTCTACCATTATGAAAGCTGTCCGTTAGGAATGACGTTCCCAGTTGAGTACTAGCTGGATTTTTCCATGCTGTATAACTGAAGTATGTGATGTCTTCAGCAATAGCAGCTTACAGTCAAGGTCTGGAGAGTGACCAATAACATTGGTAATGGCCTGCACTGTTATTGTTATGGGGAGTGGTGTCTATGGTAATCTGCTGGTCAACAACTCAAAAAGAGATAACCCATTTCTTGTGCTGGTGGTGGTAGCGTCCAGTTGGAATATACTTTGTTTTCCTAACCCCAGAGTTTCTAAGCATCTTCTGTTGCTTCATCAATGATTTTGTAGCCTGATAAACCAGTTCTTTTCCTATCTCATGGTAGAAAATTGTTTTTGTCTTATAGGTTTGTCTTGTATGCTTTGTCTTATATGTATCTGAGTATCATGGCTCGCCCACATTGTTCATGCAGAGTTTTAATGCAAGTTAGTGCAAGACTTCACTCAATCTGTTACTCCAGGACTTTAATTGCGATGGAATGAATGTTATAATGTAAGGCAGTTGTAGATATTGCAGGAACAAAGATAAATGAAGCCCCAAGTACCCTCTGTGATGTTTTTGTCAACAAAAGCAGGTCATTCTCATGTGTCTGGTAGGTGAGCGCTTTACTTTCATTTTCATTGCTGTGATTAAATACTCTGACAAAATGCAACTTCAGGGAGAAAGGGATTTGGTTGGCTCACAATCCCAGATTGCAGTCCATCATATCAAGTGAGTCATGGCAGCAGGACCTTAAGGCAAGCATACCATAATTAAGAACAGAGAGAAGTGAGTGTATACATGCTTGCTTGCTTACTTGTTCTCAGCTCAGTCTCTCCACTTCTATACAGGGTGAGACCCTCCCGCTTGGGGAATGGTGCTGCCCACAGTGGGCTGTGTTTTCTCGCATCAGTTAAGTAAGACAATTCACCCCAGGCATGTCCACAGGCCAACCCAATATGGACAATATCTCATTGAGACACACTTTCCAGATAATTCTAGACTGTGGCAAGTTGACAAAAGTAACATTCATAGTCAGCCTTTTTGCTCCTCTTGCTTGAAGGTCCTGTAATGATCTTACCTGTATCGTATGCCTTATGGTATGAGGAAGGTTCTAGTTCAGAGATTAACAAACTACAAGAACCCAGTTTTACCACTGCATTGCAAGAGTCACCTGGGTGCCAATTAAACTTTATTCATGGATGGTCATATTTGAATGACATATAGTTTTCATGTACAACAAAATATTTTTCTCTTGAAATTTTTAAAAGTATAAAAACCATTCTCAGTTGTAACTACATGAAAGCAGGAAGCAGCTGGATTTTGCCCGATTTGTTTGCCAACCCCGCAATAGCCCAGGTCTTATGCTCAGAAAGAATAATCAAAATAAGAAGTGATTCTGTGGAAGGGGACAAAGAAAAGATCTTGCTCCTCTAGACTGACATTTACCAGAGGAACAAATAGAGATGGATACTGAGTGCTCAAAAATAGGAATAATAAAATAGGTGGGTGCTGTGGGTATCACTCTATATGCTGTAAATGTGTTGCTCTGATTGGTTAATAAGTAAAGTGCTGATTGGCCAGTAGCCAGGCAGCAAGTATAGGCGGGACAAAGAGGAGAATTCTGGGAACAGGAAGGGCTGAGTCAGGAGTCGCCAGCCAGACATGGAGGAAGCAAGATGTGAAGGCGGAACTGGGAAAAGGTACCAAGCCACGTGGCTAAACATAAATAAGAATTATGGGTTAATTTAAGTGTAAGATCTAGATCAAGCGAGAAGCCTGAGCCATTAGGCCAAACAGTTTTAATTAATATAGCCTCTGTGTGTTTATTTGGGTCTGAGCGGCTGTGGGCCCGGGCGGGACTGGAGAAAAACTCCAGCTACAGGTGGGATATACACTAAAATCAGTACACTTCCTGGGGCTTCCTGAGGGTTTGTGTTAATTCATAGTCTGTGTCTCTATGGTTGTCTTTATCTGAGATTGGAAGTGGAGTGACTGAGCGTTGTAGCTTGTGATCCAAAATTTTTTCTCTCTATCTGCTTGGGAACAGTCCAAGAAGGGTTGCTGTTTTCTTAGACTTTTGAGGAATTTAGTTGTGAAGGACTTTGGTTCTGGGCTCTTTTTTGTAAGTTTCTTCACTATTGATGCAGTTGTTTTATTTGCTATATATTTGTCTGCGATTTCTACTCCTTCCTAATTCCATCTTTGTAAGCGGAATCTTTCTCAAATTTGCCCATTTCTTCTAAATTGCCAACTATGCAAACATGTAATTCCTCAAAATAGTCTCTAATAACCCTTCGTATGACATCCTTTTTAGTATATCTCTCTCCTTATTGACTTTATTTGAGCCTCAAATTTGTTTTGTTAGCTCATTTAACTAGGACTCTGTCCACTCAATTTTTTTTAAACCAAACCCATTTTTTTTTTTTTTTTGGTTTTTCGAGACAGGGTTTCTCTGTGTAGCTTTGCGCCTTTCCTGGAGCTCACTTGGTAGCCCAGGCTGGCCTCGAACTCACAGAGATCCGCCTGGCTCTGCCTCCCGAGTGCTGGGGTTAAAGGCGTGCGCCACCACCACCCGGCCCAAACCCAATTTTTTATGAAGTTGATTTTTTCTGTTCTATAAATTATTTCTCCCTAATCTGATTCTCTTTATATTCATTTGTTTGGTTTTCCAAATTTGTTTTTTTAAAAAGGCAAAACATTCACTTATTTATTCTTTCAAAGGACCAGTACAGACATTTTAGACAGTCACATAGATTTATGCAGATAAAGAACATTTTAAATATATACTTAAGAGTGATTCATTGGAAACCCTGATCAAAGGAAGACTTAGCAGCCTGATGATGCAATTATTTACAATGTAAAAAATAAGTGAAAGTTGAGCCCCTTTAGCTGAAATTCCATTTTAGCTCATTGCATGATGCATATTTTTCATTAAAGCAGCAGATTGTAGATAGACTTAGCTTCTGAATCATTAGGTCATGTTGCATGCATACTGTGCAAGAGACAGAAACAATCATTTCAGAAGCTAGACCCTGTTGTTTTTGTTACTATGGCTCTGTAATAAGTCTTGAGATCTGAAATGGTAATGCCTCTTCATTGCTAGTTTTATTCAGGATTGTTTGGGGTTATGTGGGGTCTTTTGTGGCTCCCTATGAATTTTAGGGTTGATTTTTCTATTTCTGTGAAAATGAGATGGAGATTTATATTGGTATTGCATTGATTCTGTAAATGGCTTTGGGTGAAATGGTCATTTTCACCATATTCTGTCAACCCATCAGCAATGGTATGCCTTTCCATTTTCTGGTGTCTTTATCTCTTTCTTCAGTGGTTTGAAGTTTTTGTTGTAGAAGTCCTTCACTTCCTTGTTTAAGCCTAGTCCTTAATATGTTCTTTCTTTTGGGATATTATGAATGTGATTGCATTTATGACCTCTTTCTCTGTATAGTGTGGGTGTTGTATAGACAAGCAATTAATTTCTCAAGGTAGTTCTGTATCTTGCCACACTGCTGAATTTATTCATCATTTCTAAAAGTTTCTTGGTAGAATTTTTAGTTTCTTATGAATAATATAATATATATTATTATAATGTGCAATGTAATGTATATTGTAATGATATAATTTGCAGATAGGAGTAGTTTGATTTCTTCTTTTCCTATTCATATTCCATTAATTTCCTTCTCTTGCCTTATTACTCCAGCTAGCGCTTTAAGCACCATGCTGAAAAGGAGAGGTGACAGAGGACTGCCTTGTCTCATTCCTGACTTTAGTAAGATTGTTTCAAATTTTTCTCCATTTAGGATGATGTTGGCTATGGCTTGCTCATATATAGCTTCTATCATGTTGAAGTATGCTCCCTCTAGTCTTATATTCTATTCTCTAGGATTTTTATCATGAAGCAGTGTTGGATTTTTGTCAAAGGCCTTTTCTGCATCTATTGAGATAATCATGTGATTTTTGTCTTCAAATCTATCATGTGATTAATTACATTTGTTGTCTTGCATATATCAAACTATCCCTGCATTTTGGAGATAAAACTAACTTGATCATAGTGAATAATCTTTTTGATGTATGTCTGTATTCTGTTTGCAAGTATGTTGTTGAGTATTCTATGTTCATTGGAGGTATCAGAATAGTTTTCTTTGCTTGTGTCTTTTCCTGGTCTGGGTATTGGTGTGGTACTGGCTTCATAGAGTGAGTTTTGGAGTGTTCCTTCTATGTCTACTCTTTTGAATAATTTCTTTGAAAGTCGGCTAGACTTTCATTGTAAATCCATCTGGCCCTGGGGTTATTTTAGTTGGAAGGCTTTTTTTATTAGTATTTCAGTCTCCATGGTTGATAATAAGCTAGACCTTGGAGTAGGATGTGTTTTGGCACTTATTAAATCTGCATAACTTACAGCGATGGCTTTGTGACTGAAATTATTTTGAATAGTTTAACTTGAAAGTTGTTTTATTTTGAGGAATCTCTTCATCTTCATGACTTTAGCCAACAATTTTTTATCAGTTAGACATTTATAAAAGAAGAATACCATGGCTCCTGTGTTACTGGGCATTAAGACTCTAAATTCTATATTGTATCTCAAAATTTGATGTTCCCAAATTGGGTGTCATTACCCATGCCATGTTCTGGCTTTAACCTTCAAATGTCAGCACTGGGGATTCTAAACTTAGATACCACAGACATTAGGGAAGCATATGTACTCACTATTGTTTTTCATTCTGATAGAATTTTCCTGCTTTTAGTTACACACATGTCTACAATATGTGTAGTTTTATGTGGCTTTTTAAAATCACTTTATTTTAATGAATGTAGAAATAAAAACATGCAGCTAAATTAAAATGGCCAATTAGCATAGATATGCATAGCAAAGTAAATTATTACAAAGTATGCTGAATATAAAAAGAATTAGAGTATAACATTTTATGACTGCAAAGACATTTATCACTTGCCTTTCTTTTATTCTGATATAATATTTTTCTCTTCAATCTTCTCTATTTTAGTATCCAGAAGACATAGGTTTGGAGGGATTCTCAGTGGTTATCACTCAAATGATTGGCCTTCACATAGGATTATCATACGATGATGTCAATAATTGTTCCTGTCCCAGAGCTCCATGCATAATGCAACAGGGAGCACTGTAAGAATTTTTATGATGATTTTTATTTTTAAATTCTCTATTAGACTTATTTATTTTATTTATGTGTGTTTTACCTGTATGTGTGTCTTTATGCCATGTGCCTGCTTGGTGTCCACTAAGGACAGAAGAGAGCGTCAAAACTAAGATCCCCTAGAACAGACATTACAGTTGTGAACTACAATGTGGATACTAGGAATTGAACCCAGGTCCTCTGCTTATAACTGCTTAGCCATTTCTCCAGTCCCAAGTCATAATTAATTTTACATGTTATTCCAATATTAATTTCATGATTTAATGAACATTGAAGTATTTTTTAAGTTGTATTATGCTTGATAAGATAGCATATAAAGTATTTTCCATGTGATGTATGAGTCTGGAAAAGTGCTATATGTTATTATTAAGGTGTTTTCATTGGAGGAAATTAGATAGATACAATTTAATATTGAGGGAAACTGTGAGGTGTTAGCTAAGCACATGACACTGTTGCTACTTTGTTGCCTAATGACACCCTTAAAAATGCAGTCTAGGACTGGCTGCTTTGGTTACTACTTTGGTGTAAAGAAAAAGGAGGGAAGACTTGAAGGAGGAAGTGTCATTAATTCCTTATTTAGAAAACTCAACAGAAACACTCTACAATTAGGATAATAAATAGAAATGTAAAAAACAAAATTAGAGTAAGCAAATCTAGAAGAAACTCAAGAGTATGTTAGTTATCAAATTAGATGACTTATAACATTATAATTTTCTGGCCAATGAAAATTTAATCTAAATAAATTTTTAAAAATAGTTTTAAAGGAATTTGATGAGTTCTATGTAAAATGATAAAGAAGACATGGGATATGGAAACAATGTATTGAGCCCTGGGAGCTGGAATGTGTGGTCAACGGAGAGGTTTACAGGTGTGAAGCACTGTGCGCTGTCTACAAATGGACAGAACAAAAAGAAAGATGGCACTGAATATAAGACAGCATAAACTGTAGAGAATGGAATCTCTGCTGCATAAACAGAACTCCTGGCTTATTTTAGGACTGATCATGATCACAGGGTTCAACTTCATTGTACAGTACAGTCATAGCCATTTGTAAGAAATGTGGTGCTATGGATTATATTAAAATGGAGCAATATAAAACTCAAGTTTAATTATGTTTGATTGAACTGTAATCGGACTTTTTCTGTCCCACCAGCCAGCTCCCAAATAACCACATGGAGACTTCTTATTAAGTATGATAGCTTAGGCTTGTTTCTAACTAGCTCTTATAACTTTAATAACTCATATTTTTTATTAATCTATGTTCTACCATGTGGCTTTTACCTCTGTCTCATTTTGTGTGTCTGACTTGTTCTGTGTCTGGCTGGCTTCTCTGCCCTTCTTCTCAGCATCCTCTGTGCCTAGAAATCCTGCCTAGGCATTGGCCGCTCAGCTTTTTCTTAAACCAATCACAGTGACATATCTTATTCCACAACATTTAACCTCTGCTGAAGTATGTATTTTTACTTGCTCCATCTTGTGGATCATATAATTTACCCATGGAGCATTGTCTAGATGTGTTTTAGTAGCTGGGTTTATTTATCAGAGAATATTATTTTGCTTCAGGAGTTCCAGTGGGATGAAGACTTTTAGCAACTGCAGCATGCATGACTACAAGCATTATGCTTCAGAATTGGTTGCGAAATGTCTTAGTGACCTTTCAAATGAACAAGTATTACAACAAAATCAGCCCGTGTGTGGTGACGGAATTGTGGAAGCTGATGAAGAATGTGACTGTGGTAATGACACAGTGAGTTTTAGACATTCATGTTTGACCACAGTTGTTCTCATCCAAGAGCACAAAGCATGCTGTCATAGTATATGTTGGGTGTGTGTTATGACATCTCTACCATATAAACGATACATGAGCATGAACATAAGTGAATTGCTTTCCCACGTCTCTTTACTGTGATTTTCTTTTGTAAGACAGGGTTTTGTGTAGCTCAGGATGACCTTGAACTGTCGACCTGTCTACCTCAGTCTTCCAAGTGTCAGGGTAACAAAGATGGGAGGCATCTCTTGAGTTGAGAAGACAAGGGTGGGCTTCGGGCCTGGCTGCATCGCTCTTGTTCCACCTGCCAGTCTGATGTATATTTTGAATGTGCAGAATGAATGTATGAAGTCCTTTTTATTGGTCACTATCTCAATTTCAAACTTCTCCAACCCCAACCTCTGTTGTCTACTGAAATGTGTACTAAATTTGATCCAATTTTTTTCTCTGGGTCCTCATGATGGCCAAAGTCTCTAAATATTATAATATGTTGTCTTGTATCAATGACAAACATCTCTACAACCACAAGCTTTTGGGTGTCTTTAAAAATTATTTGTAGTTGAGTGGTGGTGGCGCTCGCCTTTAATTCCAGCACTCAGGAGGCAGAGGCAGGTGGATCTCAGTGGGTTGGAGGCCAGCCTGGTCTACAGAGTGAGTCCAGATCAGCCAGGGTTTACACAGAGAAATCCTGTCTGGAAAAACCAATATATATATATGTATATATATTTCCAAACTCAATGGTGTCCTTTATTATAATCCCATCAGCCAAGCTTCCTGTGCACACTGCATTGCTCTAGTGGAGCCCCCATATTTAGTCTATTTAAATGTGATGATCTATGATATTTAACAACTCTCCTCCCTTTAAGCAATATAAAGTATCTTCATGATTTCCCTGCCAGGAATTGCATCTTATTTCCCCATTAATAAAGCTGACCTCCATTTTTATATACCATTACACCCCTAAAAATCCAATCATCTTCTACTCTAAAAACAAAACAAAACAAACCAAAACAAAAAACAAAAAAAGAAACCCATGTCTATGAATCTGTATGTGTATTCCTGGGTGGTTTCTAGTTACACGGATTTCCTAAACCTATTTGACTTCCCTGGTATGCAACACTGTGGTCTTCTTGCATTTTCCTGCTACTAAATGTGGTACCATCTCCCTGACAAAAGAAAATGCTTGTTACTTTTAACGAAAGAAGGAAACAGTGCAGTCTTTGGCTACTATGTGAGTGTCTAGAAGTACAGACTTTTATTTTGATGTGGGGTTTTAGCGTATAGCCCCTCATTGGTCTCATGGCCCTCTGCCTGGAGTACTGGGCTTGCAATCACCTGTCATCAGGCTTTGTGCTGACTGAGATGTACAGAAGACGCTGTCACCTCTCCATTAGCATGTCCCCCATGTTTGCTGCTGAAGAATATTTTTACTCCTTGTACCAAAAGTTTGCTGCTATGGTGGCTCCTGAGCTGGAGCGGTATTTACAGACCTCACCAGAGTGGGCTTGGTGGCACTGGAAACTATTGATCGGCCCTCAGGGTCATGGTGATCAGCTTGTAGATAAAAGACTTAGATCCAAGATGGAGCTACCTAGAAGGAGGAGGGAAGGAAGTAAAATAACATTGTGAATGGCTGAAAAGGCCACAAGGAATCATACCCCTAATTATTTACTCCCAAAAGCAATAACAATAACAGCAACAAAACACCTCAACCTATAGTACATGTAATTCAATGTACAAATATGCATATATAGTTTTAATAAACTTTCCTCATTTTGGCTGACAGAGCTCTCTCCAGAAGCCAAAGACCACCTAACAAAAACCCCAATAGCAGACCTGAAAAGCCCTCTTGAGCTGTTGGCCGGGGCTGTCTAAGAGACTCTCAAAACATACAGCCTATTGCTATTGCCTTTGGTTACCTCCATGATGATGAAGATTGTCCCTATTGATGAAGACATCATACACTTCAGAAATAGGACTCAGGGGCCCCTGAGCTGGAACTGGCCTAAATACCCCCTCCCTGAAGACTAGCTTTCATGGTACCATAAGGTTCTAAGCCAGCTTCCAAAGCAGGGAGACAACCAACAGCCCTACCCAGCTATGATGCCTATGAAGCAAAGCAATGACCAACAGGGCACAACAACCCTGTGGGTGCAGTCGTGGCACACATACCTTGGTGGTAACCAATGGCACCCTAATTGGACTTCAGATCCACTCAACAAGAGGGAGACCATGCATGGTGCTGGAAACCCAGCCAACTCATGGTGCTAGGGAAACCATGGTTATTAGAGGAGAATCTACAACCACTAATTTACTAAAGCAGTGTAATCCCAAACAACAACCTATAAACATTTGTCCTAAACCCACCAACGAGTGTAGTCTTCACCACCAGAGATAAGTTTCATCAAGGAAACTTATCTCTGCAACAGACAGAGACCATTACAGAAAACCACAACCAGTCAATATGGAGGGTTGTGGAGCCCAGTACCAATGTACACATCTGTAAAACGCTCCTACACCTAAGGCTCAGGGAACACTACAGAAGAGGAAAAAGAAACACTGTCAGAGCCAAAGCATCCGGAAGTTTCGTGTGAGATTGTGTCTCCTAGTAACATCAGAAGCCACACCTGGAAAGCTTCACCAACAGGACTGACCAAACATGAGCTGAACAAGTCTGACACTGAGGAACATGCCAGATTGAATGGGGGAAAGCCCACGAGGCCTCAGCTCTACACAAAGAACTGTAGGAAACCGAGGAAAGATGGGATGGAGAGAGGTGGCCCTCCCAAGGACAAAACATACCAATCTGTTTTCCAGAGCCAAACAGTCAGCCCTGAAAACATACACAAAAGTAATGATATATCGACTCAACTGGTTATACTCATATATGTATGTAATATGTAAAATGTATGTATATGTATGTAATATATAACAGGTAATATGTATGTATATATAAGTACATATATGCATGCAATAACAATTGATGAAAAAAGGGGCCGTGAATCTGAAGGAGAGGGAAGAGTGGTCTATGGGAGGCTTTGGAGGGAAGGAAGGAAGTGAGGAAATGCAGTAAAACACAATCTCAAAACTAAACAAAAGACTTAGAGCCTTGTTCCTCATAAGAAAATTCTCTGTAAACTATTCAACACCCGTCTTCTACAGAGTGTGGACAGTAGGGCTAACAGCAGCTGCCACCTAAATTTTTTCAAGTGGATTTTTATTGGGGAATGCATATGCCCATTTGTGGGTGTATTGTCTGTAGGTGCTTTTATGTGATCGAAGAATTAAAGAGTCACAATGGAGACCATGTAGCCAACACACCGGCTGATGCTTTCACTTTGGTCCCACAGAGACTTCTGAGTCTGGATTACCTCGGAGGCTCTTTGTACCATAACTTAACTTGTAGGAAGAACAAATGGCCATTGGCCTGCTGCATAGGCCCCTTTCCTGACTTGGAATCCATGCTTCAGACCAGTGTTTTGGTAAAAGGAAAGATGGACCTTCATATATGTCTCCAAGTCCTGAACTTTGTGGCTATGTATATTATTTAAAGAAAGACACATTGCAGAAATAAAAAATAAATAATATTCCGAACCTGTGGAAAAGACACCATCCTACGTTTTCTGGGTAGGCTCAACCTAACCACGGGAGTCCTTAAAATCAGAGAACAGTTATCCAGCAGAAGTCAGAAATGTGTCAGAAGGGGACTCAAAAGGACATGAAGAATGATGAGGACACAATATGACATTGTCAGGGAGTTACAAGGCAATTATAAGAAAGAATCCAAGTAATTTCTAGGAGAAAATACCTGATAGCTAACAAAAAAAGCGGAAATCCAACTGCACAGCCATGAGGAACTGAATCTGGCCAACTCCCAATGGCTCTAGAAGATTCTCCCCTGCAGTCTCCAGTAAAGATTGCGGCATGGCTGCCCCCCGGATGTGAGCCCATGAGACTCAAAGGTCTGAGCCAAGTCATCTGTTAAGTGAGCGGAAGCAGGTTGAGACAGCTTGCTCCTTCAGCGCCTTACTGCCCATCATCCAGCTGTGTCTACTGGCGCCCCCAGTGGCCAACCAAGTCTATAGACAAAATCGACAACTGATATTTTCAGTGTTTTGTGACCTCCTGAGATGGCCCCGCTCTGAGGCTGACAGACTCCCCCATACTGGTCCCCAATCTTGTGTGCAGTAAGAGCCTTCCAAATAGTAAAGGCCAAACAGAAAGACCTGAAATTATCAGGGCAGAAATTAAGAGAGACTGATATGTCTTAGATGGAGAGATAAGAAATATGGGGGTCATTTGAACTATGTGAAAAATAACAATATCATAGAAATCTTGTGTATGAAGTCAACGCAAACAACTATGGCATCAGAAGCCTCCAAACACCGCCTTAGTATACAGACTCTATATTCTGTTACTTTGTGAACAAATGTAGGTGTTTTATGTCATAAACAGACAGGCCACTACTAACAGTATTAGGGGGAAAAGGTCCATGAATAAATACTTAATGTGTCTTGGTTGCCCTTCCTAAAGTTTAGATTCATTCTCAATAGAAATGTGTAGCAAACAAATCATTAATAAGAGAACTGAAGGAAGTTTGTGTTTCTCCTGGAAAGTCACACTTCTCCCCCCACAAAAAAAAAAATTCATTTTATATTAGTAAATTCTGAGTCAATTGCCCAAATTTTCATGTTATAGATGAACAACTAAGTTAAATGCTGTTTCCTTAGTTCTTACAGTTACATATACTTTTGGTAATTCTAGAAATAATAAAAGCTGAAGATAGTGAAGCTTCATTGAACATAATTAGGAGCACAGCATGCGAATTAAAGTTGAGATTAAAAAAGCAAGCATTATTAAGTTGTGAGTGGTGGTGCTTTCCTAAAATCCCAGCCCTTGGGAGGTCAGAGCCAGAAAGTGAGGGGGTCACTGGCACCCTCCGCTGTACAGTAGAGCAATCTTGGCTATATGATAGCAAGTCTCAGAAACGAAGGGGAAAGGGAGGATGGGGAGGAGAGCTGGGGCGTCTACCCTAACTGGAATCCTCTTTCTTCTGAAACTGCAGGAATGCCTATTTAAAGAGTGCTGCCACTATGAAACATGCAGACTGAAAGCCTCCGCCAAATGTGGATCTGGAGCGTGTTGTACATCAAGCTGTGAGGTAAGTGCTGCTACTTATCCAAGGGAAGTTGAACTGCAGTGATGTAAGACTAGATTAACGAGAGCAACATGGAAGGACACAAAGAAGGTAGGGGTGATCCCATGATAAGGTACCATGACCTTAAAAAAAAGAGCCCAGACTGGTGCTTCCTGGTCTACGGTATGGAAACCATAAAGTTGATCATCTTCTAAGTAAAAGATATATACTACATCATGGGACATGCCAATAGTCAGATGACCCATAAAGTCAAATTAGTGATGACTGATGAAAATTATAACATGAATAGCAGACAACACACACACTGCACAAAGCACTCCCGTGCTGGTAAGTAAAAGGCACACTGAGAGCAGCCAGAATTGTTTCTGTCATTGGAATAGGCACATTTTAATTAATTTTTATTGTAGTGTGTGTCTGCCCACACAGTCCACACACACACACACACACACACACACACACACACACACACACACACACGCGCATGCCATGATGCATGTGTGAAGGGCAGAGGATAACTTGTGGTCATAGGTTCTCTCCCTCTACTATGCAGATTCTGGGGATCGACCTCAGGTTTCAGGCTTAGCCTCAGACACCTTTAACCACTGAGCCATCTCACCAGCCCTGGTTGCACACATTTGTTATTATTATACAAAAGCACGGTAAATCGAGACATAAACTGCAGCAGCAATACAACACTGACGCAATGTGGCTGGGTGAGAAAGCAAGCCCCATAACGGAAGATACTTCAGGATTTCCATTCTTGCAAATCACCAGTACATAAAAATTATGTATGTTCCTTTCTCCCAGCTGTTCTCAACTTCCTGTGGTGCTGAAGTCTGAACCTGGGGCCTTGTACATCCTCAGGTCTTAGGATTTTAGGCTCTCACTCTATAGCCCAGGCTGACTTTAAGCTTGAAATCCTCCTGCCTCATCCTCTTGAGTTCTGGGATTACAGGCTTGCACCATCATCTCGCTCCAATTTTCTACTAATATCTAATTTAATATAGTAAAACTCAGTTAATGAGAGTTTCTGAGTGTTAGAACAATCACTATCCTAAACATCATCTTCCTCAAGGGTGGACAGTTCCACAGCTTCCCAAGGCCCCTTCCTTCTTTGTAGTTAGTCCACACACAGTCCACACACAGTCCACACACAGTCCACACACAGTCTGCACACAGTCTACATACAGTCCACACATAGTCTGCCCATAGTCCACACCAAGTCCACACACAGTCCACACACAGTCCACACACAGTCCACACACAGTCTGCACACAGTCTACATACAGTCCACACTCAGTCCACACACAGTTCACACACAGTCCACACACAGTCTACATACAGTCCACACATAGTCTGCCCATAGTCCACACCAAGTCCACACACAGTTCACACACAGTCTGCACACAGTCCACACATAGTCTGCCCATAGTCCACACCAAGTCCACACACAGTTCACACACAGTCCACACACAGTCTACATACAGTCCACACATAGTCTGCCCATAGTCCACACCAAGTCCACACACAGTTCACACACAGTCCACACACAGTCTACATACAGTCCACACATAGTCTGCCCATAGTCCACACCAAGTCCACACACAGTTCATACACAGTCCCCCCACAGTTCACACAGTCTGCCCACAGTCCACACACAGTCCACACACACTCAGTCAATACCCAGTTCACATATAATCCACCCACAGTCCTGTGGGAGCCCGCTCTCAGGTTCTTCGTGGCTTTACCCAGCAGGTCCAAATAGAGGATGATCAGGACCACGGGCCTGAGTGCAGGTGTCTGAGATGGTCTGCACTTGGCTGTGCTGGGGGAGGAGTCTTTTGCTCCAACCCTTGGTGTCTCTATAAAAACCCTGGGGCAGAGACAGTAGGGGCCCGTTGGAATAGGTTCCAGGCCCTCTCGAGGCTATCCTTTATTTTCTATCTGTTTATCTCCACAAGATTCTCCGCTATAAATCCTTCTATCTAATATTTCCTGCGGCTTGCACTCAAGAAAACTCTGGGGAGCTGTAGGGGTGGTGGGTAAACGCCCCACACAGTCCACACACACAGTCTGCACCCAGTTCACACACACACACACTCCCAGTCTACACACAGTCCACACACAGTCCACCCACAGTCCATATACACAGTCTGCACTCAGTTCACACACAGTCCCCCTACAGTTCACACACAGTCTGCACTCAGTTTACACACAGTCCACCCACAGTCCTCCCACAATCCACTCACAGTCCACACACAGTCCACACACAGTCCACTCGCAGTCCACACACAGTCTGCCCACAGTCCACTCACAGTCCACACACAGTCCACACACACTCTGCTCATAGTCTGACCACAGTCCACACACAGCCCCTGATCCAGGATCATGCCTTTTGTGGTATATTCATAAACAGTATTTGTAAGCAGTAACTCACTTTTAGCTAGTTACTTGTAGTGGGACCTGCTGAGTCCTGTAGCAAGTGGACTTGAAACTTTTTAGAAAGTGGAAGAATGATTTTCCTAAGAGAATGTTCTACTCTGAGTTCCCACATACGATACTTAAAATTGCTTTGCAAATCCAACACAAAGTCAAACATATAACCTACACCTTTCTTTTACCTTTACTATTTAGACTTCTTAACTATCATTTACTAGTTGCCCAGAGTTTAAAAATCTTTGATTAACTGCCTAATAATCTCAAACCACTTTGACATAGTGAGCAGATGCTCCATGGGAACACTCCTGTAGTCACCACTGCGGTTAGCACTTTTTTACCCACGTGCAAGGAGAAAGAAGATAACACTGTGTACTCCATTTCAACTCTCTTTATTTCCCTTGCCAAATACCTGCCGATCATCATAGTTCTTGTATTTTAATTCTGCTTTCTGTAGTTGATGCTTTGTTTCCTTAGTCTATGAAGGATTAAACTTAGGTCTCTGCATGCTAGGCATGTGCTGACCCACACCCCTGCCCTGTGTGCATGCTAGCAAGTACTCTACCATTGAGCCACACCCCTGCCTTGTATACATGCTAGGCAAGCACTCCATCCCTGAGCCACACCCCTGCCCTGTGTTCATGCTAGGCAAGCACTCCATCCCTGAGCCACATTCTAGCCCTCATGTCACATTTCTCATACCTGAAAGCCTTCCTTTACCATTTCTTACAATCCGGATCTAAGAATGGATTCTTTTAGCTGCTATTTGCCCAGGAAAGGCTTTATATCTCATTAGTTTTTTTTATCATTTTTGTGTATATGAATTGTCATGTGTGCACCCCAGCACATGGGGAAGTGAGATGACTAATTATAAGAGCCGGTTCTCTCCCTCCACCATGCGGTTTCCAGGTAATGGCCCCTGTCATCATGTGGGGCAGCAGACATTTCTGTCCACAGAACCATCTTGCTGGCCCTCTCATTCAATTTTGACATATATTTCCAGGGTATGAAATTCTAACGAGATTTTTCTCTTTAATTTCTTTAAAGACACTACTTTATTGTCTTTCCATTATTAAATATTAGTTCAATCACAGATGATTATAGTATATGTATCTGTATTTTCAATACATATGACAGCTCAACATTTGGACACTATAAATTTTGCTGTGGATGGCAACAGATGAGCAATTTATTTAACCAGCCATAAAAACATATCTGAACTATGCAGGGGCCCTTTTGTTCTCGGAATAATAGACATTGGTGGTGAGACGTGTTAATCATGCATGATTCTAAGCAGGTGTCCATTAAATGAGAATGTGATTTCCTTCCTTATTTCCAAGTATAAAAGAAATTCATTGTATATCTCCCAACAAATAAGCTGGTAAGACTCACAGCTGAAACTGGCTTCTGGGACTTGTGAACATGAGATGTAGAACCAATTGGTCTATGCTTCTCAATCCACATGCTGCTCAAGTCAGAATGCAACACTATGAACTGCAAGGCTGTAGACGGCTGCCAGCCTGCGGTCAGTGGGGATTCGTGCATGTCCTGAAGCCAGTTACCCTTCTCTGGGCTTCCCGGTATATATTTTACCTGTTTTTTTCTTTCTAGAATTCTTAATCTGGGAGGTCTCAGTCCCTCAGTTAGCCACAACCAGACACGTTTAGCTGAAATTTCTTTGGCAAATAATTCTAGAGTCATTCACAGCTCCTGATCTCTTTCCCGTCCTCAGCTATCAGCAGCAGGCACTCCCTGTAGGAAGGCTGTTGACCCGGAGTGTGATTTCACAGAATATTGCAGTGGATCCTCTAACCAGTGTGTCCCCGACACCTTTGCCCTGAATGGCCATTTGTGCAGGTTGGGATCCGCCTATTGCTACAACGGACGATGCCAAGCCCTTAATGACCAGTGTGTCAACTTATTTGGAAAAGGTACTGCTTTCTTTTGCATTTGTGTTGTACTTGGATTGCTCTGTAGGGTCCATATTACAGTCCATCGAGCCTAGATGAGGAAGAGCTTGGGTCACAATTTTAAGAAGGTGTAAATTAAAGGAAAAAAATTTATAGTCATGATTGAAATCTTCCAAGAAAAATGCTAGGTAGGTTTGATTTGAGAAAATATGTTGCTTATTTATTCTAAATTATATTAAAATATGAATAGCAAATAAGTGGATCGTGACACCTTAATTTCCTATTATCCACCACATTCATAATTCAGTATTGAAGCCATGCACCTTACAAAGCTTAGAGTGAATGTCATTCACACGTGACCTCTTTTCTGACCGAGGAAATGGCAGTGTAAGAGCAGCCATGGGCTACCTGGCCAGAACTCCTGCTTCTGAGTTTTGACAGGTTTTGCTTGTTTGAGATAGTCTCCTTACATAGCCCAGGCTGACTTGGAACTCAGCATCCTCCTGTCTTAGCCTTGTTCACATTTTTTGTTTCAAATAACATTTTAGAGAAATCCAGATAAGACCTCTGCATGTCTGCTGGTGTTCTTAGTTTGCCCCAATATGATTATCCACATGTTGAGTGATTGAAATAATTTGAATACATAACAAATTAACAGTGCAATGTTAGAAATCAGAGCAATGGGTTTGGGAAAGGAGCTAACAGGAAATACCCTTCAGGATGAGCAAAGAACCTCATGGACATGTGGGCTACGACTGGGCTTTGAGGTGGGAGAACAGTTAGGATGGATAGAGCTTCCTATCTGAGACAACATGGCTGGACTTTAAAGGAAAAGCTTGGCTTCCAATTAAAACCTGGATAGGAACTCCCTTAAGAGAGAGCTCAAAGTAAGAGAATAAGAAAAATCTGTCATAGTCAACATGATGGGTAGCCTGAAGTGGGGAGGGAGCCTTCAGAAAAATCCCCCAGACAAAGTGGGAATGGGTATATGCACAAGCCATTAGGAGTCTATTTAATGAGAGCAATAGGCTCTCCCCCAAGGAATATGACCTGTCTAGCCATAGGTTCGTATCCCAAATTACAGTACCAGGCATGTGTTCCAGCTAATGGGATTGACCTTACATCCAAATAGAAAGTGGTTGGTTACTCCCATGACATTTGTACCACTAATGCACCCGTGGCCATGTCTTTCCAGGCCATTATAATTGTAGAGTGCAGGTTCACAGATGGATAAGTATTTTGACTCCTTTCTGCTCTGGTGACATGCATATCATGTACTAGCACCGTTAAAGCTAGCCAGTATGGATGAAACTTCCAGATCAGTACTAGCTTGGTAGCATCTTCAGCAACAGGATCTTCCCGTTAAGTTCTGTTCTGGAAAGTAACCAAGAACATTGACATTAATCTGTAATGTTTGGGAATCTATAGGGCCCCACTGACCAAGAGATAACCAATTCCTGACACCGGACAAATAAGAGAAAACATACAGCATTGCTGTCTGGGTCTAAATTACATCATTTAGTATATTTTCTAGATCCATCCATTTAACTGCAAACTTCATGATTTCATTTTTTACATTTTAATGTAGTTATGTTGTGTATATGTACCACATTTTCACTATCCATTATTCTGTTGGGAGAACATTTAGGTTGTTTCTGCTTCCTAATCATGATGAATATGACTAGAGCAGCAAAGAACATGACTGAGCAAGTTTCTGTGGAGTAAAATGTGAAGTTTTGAGGCATATGTCAAGGAGTAGGATGGCTGGGTCACACAGCAGATCTACTTTTAAATTCTTGAGAATTCTCCACACAGATTTCCAGCAAACAGCTAGAGCAGTTTGCAAGCTACCAACAGTGAATGAGGGTTCCTTTTCCCCACATCCTCTCTAGATGAGTTCTCAGTTGCCTTCTTGATCTTGACCGTTCTGACTTGGGTAACATGAAATCTCAAAGCATTTTTAATTTGTATTTTCCTAACTACTAGGCACGTTGAACACTTTTTTTTAAAGACATTTCTTACCCATTTTTATTTCTCCTGTTAAGAACGTTGCATTCAGATCTGCAGCTAATTTTTTAACTGGGAAATTTTGCTTTATAACTTTGTTTTGGGGTTCTTGATTCGGGATAGTCGTCCTCTGTCGGATGTGTAGTTGGCAAAGGCTCCCTCCCTTTCCACAGGCTTGCTTCTTTATCTATGCTGAAGCCTTCTGGTTTTATGAGATTCCACGTGTAAATTTCTAAGCAAACGGGGTCCTAATCAGAAAGCCCTTCCATAAACCTCTCTCCTATAGGGATTGCCTAGATTTTCTTCCAGCAGTTTCAGTGTTTGATGTTTCACATGTAGACCTTCAATCCATTTGGAGTTAGTTTTTGTAAAAGGAATAGATACAGTGTAGACGAATTTCTAAACAGTATTATTAAATAAGAAACACAGAGCCAAATACAGAGGTGCAAGCTGTAGAGATCAGAGCAACATCTGCCAACTAACCTTAGCTCACCACAAGAGAGCCTCTTCCTGTCTAACCTGTACCTTTATTGCCTTTTTGTTCTGCCTTCTCATTGGCTCTTAGCCCAGCCACATCACTTCCTCGTCACTGCCTGTCTATACAGACCTCCAGGTCTCTATGGTTGGTACTGGGATTAAAGGTATGTGTCACCACACTTGGCTGTGTCCTTGGCCACACAGAGACTCTGCCTGCCATGTGATCGGATAAAGGGTGTGTGCTACCACCGCCTGACTTCTGTTTATGGCTGGCTATGACCTCTGATCTCCAGGCAAACTTTATTTATTAACATACAAATAAAGTATCACATTTCAGCACAAATAAAATATCACCACAATACAGGTCTAGTTTCATTCCTCTATATGTGCGACATCCAGTTTTCCCAGCACCATTTGTTGAAGGTGCTATCTTTTCTCAAGTGTTTGTTTTTTCCATCTTTGTTGAAAATTAGATAGCAGTAGTTATGTGTGTTCATATTTAAGTCTTTGATTTTGTTTCATTGGTCTGCATGTCTGTGTTTGTGCCAGTACCATATTGTTTTTATTACTATGGCTCTGTAATATATCCTGAATCTGTAACAGTGATCCCTCTGGTGGTGTTCCGTTTGCCCGCGATCATTTTGGCTATTTGCGGTCTCCTGTGGTTCCGTAAGAATTTTAGGATAGTTTTTCTATTCTGTGGATAGTTAGATGGGGATTTTGATTAGTATTGCATTGAGTCTATGAATTGCTTTTGGTAAAATGGTCATTTCACAATATTAATTTTACCAATCCAAGAGCATGGGATGTCTTTCCATTTTCTAGTCTCTGTCTCTCTCTGTCTCTGTCTCTCTCTGAGACTTACAGTTTTTGTTGTAGAACACTTTCGCCTCCTTGGTGAGGTTTATTCCTAGATATATTCTTTGGAGTCTGTAATAAATGGGAATGTGTCGTGAGCTCTTTCTCTATGTTTAGTGGTGGTGTATAGAAATGTTACAGGTTTGTGTGAGAGTTGATTATGTGTCCTCCCACATTGCTGAAATTGGAGATCATATCTAGAAGTTTGCTGGTAGAATTTTTGGCTCTCTAATGTATCGTATTATGCCATCTACAAATAGGGATAGCTGGACTTACTCTTTTTCTGTTTGTACCCCTTTAATTTTCTTCTCTTGTTTGCTCCATCAGTGCTTCAAACACAATGCAGAGACGGAATGGGAGAGTGGACAGCACTGTCATGCTCATGATCTCAGTGGGATTGCTTCAGGTTCTTCTCCGTTTAGGATGATGCTGGCTGTCAATTCCTCATAGATAGCTTTTATTATGTTGAGAAGTGTTCCCAATGGTTCCATATTATCTCGGACTTTTATCATGAAGGCGTGCTTGATGTTGTCAGAGACTTTCTGAATCTATCGAGATGATCATGTGATTTTTATCTTGAAGTCCATACATGTGATTTATTACATTTGTTGACTTGTGTGTCTTTCCTGGTGTTGTGTATTTTGTATTCTCTGTGATTTTTATGTCTGTATGGATGTATCTTTACTCAAGTTTAGGGAAGTTTTCCCCTAGGATCTTATGAAGATCTAGTCTATGCCATTGAACTGAGGTTCTTATGCCTCATCTATTCCTATAATTTGAGTATTTGATCTTTTCATGGTGTTCCATATTTCCTGCATGTTCCTTTCCTGTTTTCTTTTAAATCTTCATATGCTTTTTTATTTCTTTTATTTTTTGACATTATAATTACATCATTTCCCCTTCCCTCTCTCCCAACCCTTCCATGTCTCTCCTTGTTCTTCAAATTAATGAACTTTTTCATTAATTATTGTTAAATACATATAATATATATTTTTTCTAAATACATAAATACAACCTTCCCAGTCTATACAATGTCACTTGTATGTATGTTTTCAAATCCTTGGCTGTTTTCATCTCAGCCTTACGCTTGTGTTTTCTTCAGGATCACTCACACATTTAGCCTCCTTGAGATCATTGAGCTGTTTTTTGTGTCTTATTTCAGCTTCTTGAATCTTTGGTGGTGCTTATGAATCTTCCTTTAAATTCTGTGTTCAGGGTTCTAGGTAATTCTCTTTGAATTCTCCTATAGGACTTGGGGGTTAGGGTAGGGGGATGCAGCAATGATCTTTCATACCTTTCTTGTTCATATTTTTATGTTAAGATCTGAGTATGTGGACCTTATGTGTCTTATATGAACACTGAAGATTGGGGAGAAATCTAAGGTTGTATAAGGCTTATCTGGAATGAAGTCAGGTGCACACGGGGCTGGCATGAAGGGTGTGCATCCTGGTCCAAGCTTGGAATTTTAGGTTCGATCTGGAGTTTCTGTTTTGGAAGAATGAATAATGATGATGATGATGATGATGATGATAATGATAAATTCTTTTTACAAAGGTAGCGAGAGAAACTTGTATCTTTGTAAATATGAAGGCTAGGTTCAAGTAAAGTAGGAGAGCTGCATTGGCAGAGTGTCATAACAAAACATGGTCAATATAAGAGCACACCATCATCCTCATCTATAGCTTTACCAAAATCAAGACCAGCATCATTTTACCATTTATAAATATAACAAGTAAATTTTAAAATACCTCAGGAAATTAACCATATCTAAACATTAAATATGTAAGAAATCTAAATGTATAGTCCCTCCCCCCAGGCTGGTCTTGCTGTCTTCTTCCAGTTAGTGAAATCCTCTCTTTCCTGAATCTTCTAGGAGTTTACTGTGGAAAAACTCTGTAATCAATTCTGAAAATCTCATTATTGTGTTTAAATATCTCTTATTACACGGTTTGTCTCCCTTTTAGTAGGTTTTTTTTTTTTACTTAATTTCCCTTTATTATGTTTATAAAGAGATGATAGTTGTTTTCCAACAGGGTGAGCAGAAGTTCAGAAGAACTAATGGAAGTGTCTTAGGCTATACAAGCCAAACACTTTGTTCAATTCTGACTCTTTATTAGCATTGGTTATTTATCTGATCACCCATTTAGAAGACTGAATATTATAGGCATGCATACACATGAAATAAAATAATCAAAAAATAAAAAACAAGGTGGGTTGTGCCTGAGGAACAATAACAAACTTTCACTTTGATCTCTACATATACAGACATGTACACGTGCACACACACACACACACACATACACAATACATATTTTTTAAAAAACCTTAAGTGAGCAAAGATGGACATACATATAATTTCAAAACTCAGGAGGCTGAGGCAGGAGATTTTCAAGGCCAAGACCAGTGTGAGATATGTCGTGCACCTTTTTCAAAACAAAAAAGAAATAAGTAAATGTATCGATGTAACTTCTAGCAATGGATAATAATACTTTTTGGTTTGTTTTATGACATTGGCAGGTAGCCCATGAAAATCAAACAAAGCATGAAAAATGCATGCCTATTTTGAAATGACAGTTTTATTAGTCTGTTACTAAAGAGCATGTAATTTGGATTAAGGATAATAACCTAAAGGACATGTCTCCTATTTCAGGGTCTCAAGGTGCTTCCTATGCCTGTTTTGAAAAAGTTAATTCACCACGTGAAAAACTGGAAAACTGTGGTTTTAAAAATTCATACCCATTACCTTGTGGACAAAAGTATGTATATAGAGCGTCATAGTTTTTCTGAGGCATGTTGCTTGCCAAGAGACATATACTAAATAAAAACGACTATCAAATTGTATGATAGGAAAATATTCTAATGTGTGCATGAGCACACTCATGTGTGCACACATGTGTAATCTTGTAGCCATTCAGGGTTTTCATTTTCTTTGAGGTTTTTTCCTGTCACCACCCTAAGAATTTGACTGAATGACAAATGGGATGATATTTATTAAGAGGAGCTACCCAACATTCAGAAATAGGGTGCTCTGTTCTGAAATAAGAATTGAAATCGGGTCATGTTTTAAGTCTGTCTATCATTGCAGGTTTCCTAGAGCAGGTATTTTGTTTTTTTACAGCATAAGATTGTTGAGAGGAAAGAAATTTTTGTCTGGCCTGTTGTTTCCAAAACGACAGAGCACGTCTCTGTGGCTTGACTTGAACTACTGTAATATGCTTTATTTTAGCATAAAACAGCTCCTGGGTCCAATATCGGGAGGGATTGCCTTGAATTTCACGTGGGAATTTTTTTAAAAGTCACAAAGGGGCTGGGAAAATTCCAGCTCAGTCAGCAAAGTGCTCGCTTGAGTTGGATTCACAGAACTCACGGCAGGGAAGCCGAGATGCCGTGGTAGACATGAGGGTCTCGGTGCTGGGAAGATATAGAAGACAGATCCCCAGGACTCTGTAGCGCCCCCCCCCCCAGCCTAGCTTTCCTGCTGAGCCTGAGGCTGTGAGAAACGAAATGTAAAGGGGACTAGCGCTTGAAGACTGATACCCAGTGCCATCTCCAGGTCTCCATGTACATGTACACATGCACACATGAGCACTAGGTACACACGGATTTGAGTAACAAATGTGTGGTGAGATTCTGCGTGGTATAATAATGTATCTAATAAGATAGCGGCCCACAATCAAGAGATACTGACCGAATAAGTGGTTTTCTGCCCTTGAGAAACATCAGGTGACAGGTCCAGACTGGCCAAAGTGACCATGGAGACCTGTGATAGGAAAGAAAGTCCCCTGTACCCCTGTGAGTTCATGTGTACATACACGTGTATATACATTTCAGTCCTGCCACAGTGCTAATTGATCTGTTTGCATTTAGCTGTTTATGTTTTTAAAAATCTTATCAACTCATAAAACAATGTTGCTACTGCGTGGTTTTTCTGGTTTTATGCCATTAACCGAACATTTATGCCACTCTCCACACAATACTTAATGGGAAGCTGGGATCACTGAGAAGTAAAATGATGAATAATTTTCTCCTTTTCATGTCCAGGGATGTTCTCTGTGGAAAACTAACTTGTTTTCGGCCACACAAGAATTACAAAAGCACAGCCCAATCCGTGATATATTCGTACGTCCATGACAGTGTGTGTCTGTCCATTCCTCCTGGGTTATCTATGAGATCAGATGGGAGAGATTATGCGTATGTGGCTGATGGCACTGTATGTGGGCCACAAATGGTAAGAGGCCGCGGATTATATTTAGCTATATTAATTTACATTAATTGCCACATGCCATGTTCCATGACGGCGATCATGATTTGAACCTGATGCTTGTGTTCATTTCCTATATACATGGTATTAAATGACTATCAAAGCAAACCTCAGTTAGCATGTTGCATTGCCTCTTCTCAGTCCCTATGTGGAAAAAAATGTGGGTTTATTTGTTTGTTTGTTTGTTTCGAGACAGGGTTTCTCTGTGTAGCCCTGGCTGTCCTGGAACTCACTCTGTAGACCAGGCTGGCCTCGAACTCAGAGATCCATCTGTCTCTGCCTCCCAAGTGCTGGGATTAAAGGCGTGTGCCACCACCACCCAGCTAAAAAGTATGTGTTTTTAACATGAGTCTACTAACCACCAAGTGCTATTATGTTCAGACCTAATAATTTCCAATAGTAAAATTCTGAGTTTTCATTTTACCTTGCTTCACTGCAAGCCATACTCATATTAATTAAATCGTGTGCTTATGTATCTGATCAGAGGGTACGTGTAAATAGTTTAGAAGAGCCAAAGCTGTACTAGGAAAGCATGGCTAATGGCTATTGCACAGAGACAAGCTCATGTATATGCATATCTGTACATGCAAATGTACACGGATATGCAAATTACACTCATGTAGCCATCACTCAGAGAGAGAACTAAAGTTCAGAGTTCATCAATCTAGGAGATGATGGGACCCAGCTTTGAAAGCACACCAATAGCAGCCCTTTGAGGTTGAAAGTAGCGATCATAAACCCTTTAGCTGCAGGACTGTGTGACCTTCAGCATTTACTTGGAGATTACAGAGCCAATTCTTTACTGAAAGACCCGAAGTTCCTGAACCCTGGAGAAGCTTACCCGTACTGAGGAACCCAGATCCTGGGGCTGGCTGCCTTGTGTGGCCAAGTTCTTCATGAGCTACATCTAAGAGCTTGCTTCTCACAAATAGAAGAAAGAGAAGGTTGGAATAACTAGGAAAAGTGGGGCATGGTGGACCTGGCCTGTCTCTCTTATCTTAGAATATTTTGGGGTTGTGAGCTATAATCATGGAGAAGCCTACAGTTCTGAGCCTGTGAAGATGCACACAGCCCCTACTCAGATGACAAGGGAGGAACAGATCGCCATCCCCAAATAGATGAGTAAGTCATTGAGAAAGGTGTGTCATTCAGCTCAGACCTTCTGAGAGGACAGTAGCCCCAGATACCTTGATCAGAGTTCCACACAAGGTTATGAGGTAGGAGCTCCAGGAACTGAGCCCTAACCCATGCCAGGCAGAGTGCCCTGACTCCATGTCTGCCAGGACAGCATGCCAGATTTGCTCATCATGTAAATGGGAACAGATGAACTTCCACAAGTGCCAAGCATGATGACCTTGTGAATGCACAATCTGACAAAAAAAAAAAAAAGTCCCTAGAAGTGGTGGTTGTTAGCTTGTAAAAGGTAGTGCCTTGCTCCTGGGCAGGGCCACAGGTGGCTCTGCCTGGCAGGGAGGATAGTCTTTCAAGTCCAAGCCCTGAACCTGTCTCTTTCTTCCTTCTTAGCTAAATTTATTTTAAAGTAAATATTAAGTATTATTCTTATTAAAAGACAATAACTTTAAATATCTTTACTGGATTGTTAATTGGTAGAAATGTAACTGATTTTTTCAAGTTAACATGTTATCCTAAAACCTTGCTGAATTCACTGATTAGATGTATCAAGTTTGTGTGTGTGTATGTGTGTGTGTGTGTGTGTGTGTGTGTGTGTGTGTTTGCCTGTGCATCTCTATGTAATCTGTAAGTTTGTGTGTCTTTGCACAGGCATCTGTGTAGTTTGCCAGTCTGTGTGTGTTTACTTATAGATCTGTGCATTCTGCCACTCCATATGTGTTCCCATGCTCATCTGTATGTAGTGTGATAGTCTGAGTGTTTACACAAGTATCTGTATGTCGTTCATCAGTCTGTGTGTGTTTGCACATTCATCTGTGTGTAGTGTGGTAGTCTGTGTGTTTACACAAGTATCTGTATGTCGTTCATCAGTCTGTGTGTGTTTTCATGGGCGTCTGTGAATAGTCTATCAATCTGTGTGCGCTTGGATGGCATCCACGTGCAGTCTGCAAGTTGGTGTGTGTTTGCAAAGGCAGCATGGTGAGAACTCTGTGTTCTTGTTGATGAAGCTGTGGGCAGTCTGTCATCAGCCTATGTGTGTTTGTCTGGCCATTTAGTGTACAGTCTGTCAGTCAGTCTATGTGTATGTTTTGGGGCATGTATGTGCAGTATGTCAGCCTGGGAGTGTTTGCATAGCCATCTGTGTGTTGTCTGTCAGCCTGTGTGTATTTGAATATATATCTGTGTGCAGTCCACAAGTCTGTGTGTGATTACACAGCCATCTGTCTGTAGTCTGTCAGTCTGTGTGTGTTGGCATGGGCATCTCTGTGGAGTCTCTCTATGTATATTGGAGATCACGTACATGTCTAAGCATGTCATCTACAAACAAATAATTTTGCTACTTCCTTTATGATTTGGATATCTTTTAGTCCTTTTTAATATCTACATTGCTCCAGCCAGAATACTTAATATTACATTGAATATTGAATGTAAGGATCAAAGGAAGGCTAGTATATACAATTTATGATTTGTTTATTGGTTACATGTTAATTTTGGATAAATAATTACAAGGAGCTCATTTTCATCCACATTTGACATATTCATATGGTGAATTACTTAATTACACCTTGTGTCAACAATTGAAAAAATAAATTACAAAGCCAAATAAAAGAGAAAAATGTAAATGAGACCAAAATAACCACATACCCAGATTACCAATTACCATTTGATTGCTGCTTTGAATGACAAGTTGTGACAATGGCCAAGAAAACCAAGTTTAAACTATTTCTCTCGCCCTATAATTCTGATATACGCCACCACAAAGATCCAAAACAATTTATGAATTGTATTTGAGACAAAAGAAAAATTATTCTCCAGCCTTAAGGGGACAATTTTGACTTCTATCCAATTATCCATAACAAATATTAACAGTGTAGGAAATGCAGTTGGATTTCAGTTAGTTCCAACTGTAGGGATCAAAATTCAAACCACATGTAGTCCCCGTCTGCAGACAGGCTCTTCCTACTTCGATACCATTGCTGTTGAGGGGGTTATTTTAGAAAGCCAGAATATTTGTATTAGAATCAAAGCAAAATGGGTAAGCAGGCCTTGAACCTCTTTTATATCTAACATAACATAACGTAACGTAACGTAACGTAACGTAACGTAATGTAACATAACATAACAACATAATATAGGTAACAAATAGTGGGGTTTTTTTCCCATTTGACATGACATTTGTGACCATGAAACATCCTATGTTTCATTTTAGTATTGCGTCAACAGAACCTGCAAAGAAGTTACTTTAACAAGAATTGACTGCAATGCCACTAAGAAGTGCAAAGGGAATGGGGTAAGTGACCCCTCTTCAGTAGTCCAGTCCCCCCCTGCAGGCGACTGTGGGGCGATCCCAGTCCCCTGCTTTGGAGAACTGATGGATGGCTAGCAAGCTCTTAAATGATGTGCCCATGCCCGGTAGATGAAAATGAGAAAGTCAGATGAGCTACTTCAACACTATTGAGCGAATTGCATGTTTTACTGATTTTAGGAACATTGTTAATTTCTCTCAATCATTTGTCTGTTTTAATCTAGTAATGGAGAATTTCTGTTGCCTAGCCACTGCTTTTTATTTTCTTGACATTTACAGGTTTGGGGTGAGAAGGGTCTTTGTTTTGTTATTTTCTTAGAAGGAAACTGGAATATAAAATAATAAACAAACAAACAAATAAATAAATAAATAAATAAATAAACGAATGAATGAATGAATGAATACAAATCAAAAGAATGGACTTGGATTTTTGCAAATTCATCTGCATTCAATCTTAACTTCTGAATTTACTAGATTTGGAACATGTGGAAGGGTGAGCAGGGAGGAGGAGCCTCTCGCTTCACATCTGCTCTCTGTAGTTGTGATCGTTGACCAGTTCTGTGGCTTTCCTCTCTTCGATCTTCCTCTCAGTATTTCATTCTTAATACTTTTAATAAAGCAGAAAATAGTGATATATATATATATATATATATATATAGAGAGAGAGAGAGAGAGAGAGAGAGAGTTAAGTTTTTGATCTTCTGCTTTATTAGACACACTTTTTAAAAACAGATTGCTGTTTAATTATTTTACCTTGACATTTTGGATTTTTCATTCAATAAAACTTTTCCATTCATGATTATTTGTATTTCTCTATATGTATTGTGCTTCCAACAAAATATTTTTAAAGGGAAACTAACTTATGTGGCTCTACTATTGGACTTCCTTTCCTGTTCTTTGGGTTTAATTTTCTATTTCTTTATCAATGCCATATTTTTACGATTTCTGTAGCTTTTTTGGTTCATAAAATGATCATAAAACAAAGCTATTCATCTTAGCTCTTCATCAACAATGAAAAGCATTCCTTGTTCTAGACCTTTTTTCTTTAAATACATAATTTAGCTTGACAGATCTGTGTATCTGATTCATGAAATAACTTACCTGAGACTTGGGTTAGGGTTGTGCTGAATCTTTGTATCATGTAGGTAAGATCCAACATCCTAATAGCATGCCATATGTGTGGACTATCTCTCCATTTCTATACATTAAGAAATTTTTATTTGAGACAGGGTTTCTGTGTAGCACTGATTGTTCTGAAACTCACTCTGTAGATCAGGCTGGCCTTGAACTCAGAGAGATCTGCCTGCCTCTACCTCTGGAGTGCTGGGATTGAAACATGTGCCACCACTGCCTTGCTAAAAAAATTTGTCTAATCTAATTTTTACAGTTTTCTTAGCATAAATCATGTTTATAAATAACTGCATTCATAAGGAAATGTGCCACTTTACCTGTGTAAATGGCATTATATTTTTAGTTCCAAATTCTTATTGCCCATTACTATAAGCAATTGACATATAGCTAAAGTTTGCATCAGACAGCCTTGAAACACAGTATTATCTTTCTCAATTTACATGTGTTTTTTTCCTCTTCTTGTCTTGCTGCATTTTCTATGATTTTTGGTGCAGTGTTGTAAAGTGGAAGGGTGTCCTCTGTGATGCTTAGCTGCTGCTTTCTCACCGGTAATGGGGTACATTTTGTTTGCTTCATTTTGTGGATTTTTTTAATTATGAGGAATTTACTGCTTAGTCTTGATTTTCTAAGAGTGCCTATTGTATATGGTACTGTATTTATCAAAGTATCTCTCTTTATTAATACAATCACATGACTTTTTTCTTGCTTAGTTCATGAATATAATTCCTTACATGAATTTGTTTTTAACTTAAAACATATCTAAATACCATCAATAAATGCTGTTTGATTGTGAAGTGTTGAATTTACAAGTATTTTTGAGGATTTTTCTACTATGTTTTTAGTAACATGGGCCTGTAGCCTTTCTTTCCTGTTACATGGTGTATGACCTGGGAACTAAGGTAATGCTAGCCTGATAGGATGATTTGGAAGGATTTCTTTCCTTTCTATTTTTATAGATTATAGATAAATTGATTTCTTGTAGACATGTGGTCTAATTCATGAGAGAATAAATCTGGGCTTAGAGCTTCGTATTTTGAAAGTAAATATTCATGTCATTTTGTTACTCGATATGGAAGTGTTCATATTATGTGTTTCTATTCATGTGCATTTTCATGGATTTTCTTTTAGGGAATTAAGCCTTTTCTCCTAGATCATCAATTCTCGAACATGTAATTTTTCATACATCTTATTTATTATCCTTTTATTACCCATAGTTCCATACTGATGGCTGGAGACTAAACATGTTTGTTTGTTTTCTTTGAGACAGGGTCTCTCTGTAGCCCAGGCTGGCTTTGAGCTCCGAGTGTAGCTGAGGTTGACCCCAAGTGTGTGGTCCTCCTGCCATACCCTCCCTAGTGCTGAGTGGCAAGTGTGGCTCCCATGGCCAGGAACAGTTCCATCCACAGCTGGGCATTCCTTACCATCCACCTCTGGGGAGCAGGCAAGCACAACAGCAATTGTTTGGAGAGTCTGTTGGAGAGCTTGTTAGGGTGTTTTTATCACAGCAACTGAAAGGGGGTTAGAACATGCGCTTCTATATGAGTTTCTAGTGTGTCTCTTCTTGGTGTATTTTTGCTTGCATTTGCCAGTAGAAGTATTGATCTGTTTCTTGATTCTTTTAATTTATTGTGATCCCCTCTGTAAATGGAACTTTTTCCAGTGTTGCCTTGCATCTGCTAATAAAATAATCACTCAGAGGCTTAATATTAATTACAAACTGTTTGGCCAATGGCTCCAGCTTATGCTAGCTAGCTCTTTCAACTTCATTCAACCCATTCCTATTAATCTATGTATCTCCACGTGTTCTGTGGCTTCGCGTGTGCTGCATTGCATCTTTCTTCCTTGGGCATCTCTCAGCGTCTCCTCTGACTCCTTCCTTCTCTCTGTACCTCTGCTTGGGTTTCCCACCTGCCTCTAAGCTGCCCTGCCATAGGCCAAAGCAGCTTTATTTATTAACCAGTGGAATCAGCACATATTCACAGCATACAGAAAGACATCCCCCAGCACCTCTCCTCTTTTCATTTTAATAGAATTGTTATTGGATGTATCATAAACTAGTTACTACTTGTATTTCCTTTATTCATTTCCTTTCACTTTAGACTGAATGATTTTTAAATTTCTTCTTTTTCTGTACTTTATACAAAGGGAGTTATTGATGATAATACAAGTTAATTTTTAATAGACATTTGTTCCTAAACTTTATTCTTTCATGCCACAAACTCAGATAGAAGCTTTCTTTCCTCATGCACAACTATGTCTTGACATTTTTATATTTTTGCATGTTCCACATAGCCTTGACCTCTACTTTCTATGTTTTGTTTGGTTCAGGGGACCTTAAGGTCTCCTATATTATAAAGGATACTATGCATTATGTCAAGTTTATTTCATAAGAGTCATTTCATCTCAAGGAAAATCATATTTTCTATTTCACAACAAAGGTTCTGTCATGAGAACTGTCTCCTTTTTTGAGAGAGGTGGGATTTTGTAATACCACCTTGTTAAAAGTCTAGATGGAAAAATATATTTTGAGAGATACATGTATCTCTTCTTTCCCAGCAGGACTGAAGGAAACAGGCAAAATAAGAGATTTCGAGGATTTGGGGGGAAGGAAGCTAATACTCCCTTAGAAATAATCAGATCATTTATTTAGAAGTGAAATCTGTATCTCTTCTAAAAAAGAAGAGGACTCTGGCTTCCTCAGTGGACTCTGTCTTCCTCAGTGGACTCTGGCTTGCTCAGTGGACTCTGGCTTCCTCAGTGGACTCTGGCTTCCTCAATGGACTCTGACTTCCTCAGTGGAGACTGCTTCCTTCCTTTTATACTACTCAGAATCTTAGGGGATTGTTAAATGTGTGGTCTGAAATGCTTTCTCTTCAAAAAAGGATGTAGAACACCATGTAGAATACAAATGTAGAACATTTAGTATTGGTCTGCTGTAGCTGACTCTGTCAAGGTTACTAAAAATACAATGATAAGAGCTGGTGCCCAACTAGAAAGTCACTCCTAGTGACTTTCATGTTGCTGGAAGGTACTCTGCATGCTGGAGGAGAAAGAGAATCATCGATTTGCCCAGACACAAACCCTGTGACCTACAACAATGACCTGCCTGAGTGAAATGCTGTATTGGTACAGTAGCATCACAAATATTATGGGAGTAACCAACCACTTTCTGATTGGATTTAAGGCCTACTCCATGAGATGGAACCCATCCCTGACAAAAGTAGCCAAGAACCTGAGACTAGATAAGTCATGGGCCTAGGGGAAAACCCACTATTATTCTTCTGCTAAATGAACATAGCAATAACCAAAGGATTCCTAATGAGGTAATGATATACCCACAGATCAGTACCTCACTCAGCCCTTATCAGAGAAGCTTTTTCTTGCAGAAAGATGTAAATTAACACAGTGACCCAAAAATGTCAATGTGCAGAGAGTGGCAGACTTTGGAGCACTCAGTACTAAATAGGATGTCATCAAACCCTCCCCTAAGGCTCAGGGATCTCTGAGGAAGAGGAAGCAGAAAGACCGTAAGAGGTAGAGGCGGTGGATGACTCCAAGGGAAGGGGTTTTCCAGACAGAAAACAACCGATGCACTATGAGCTCACAGCACAGGTTCAAGCCAGATGGGTCCCAGCACTGAGAGGGGGAGGTGAACACAGGGCCCCACCCCTAACCGAGAAGCTATCTGCAATGAATCCCTGCTGGTAAAAGGAAAATCTGTTTTCTTCAACAGAGTGACACTGGATATATCAACTACACCACCACGCAGGCCCATGCAGTTGGCCAACACAAAAGAAACGCCAAGTTTTGGGTTTTGTCAGGGTGGGGTGGGCTTTTTGTTTTGTTTTGGCATTTTTCTCTCATTGTTTTCTCGTTTGTTTTGATTTTTGTTTTTTTATTCTTTTGAGAGAAGGGGAGGGAGGAGAGAGCATGAAGTTGCTTGGGTAAGATCTGAGAGGGTTGAAGGGAAGGAATAAATATAATCAAAATATATTGTATGAAAAAAATTAATAATTTTTTAAAAAGGAGAACACACAAAAAACCCTCCTTTAAAAGTATGGCTAGAATTTTGTCATAATAAAAAATACTTTAAAATTAAATCTTTTTTTAAAGCTAGTATTTAGAGGCTGGGGAGCCGACTCAGCAGGGAAGATTTGTTGCTCTTGTAGATGACCCGAGTTCAGTTCCTCAGTCATGATGAATGACTCACAACGTCCTGTAACTCGAGCTCCAGGAGAGGGGATCCGAAAGCTCTGGTCTACATGGACACCTTTGTTCATGTGCACATACTCACATGCAATTAAAAACAATAAACATCTTTTGAAAAGACAAACAATATTTGTGAAAATTATTCATCACTGTGAACATAAAGATCATGTGCCGGTTGGTTTGGCTTTTTGTTCTGTTTTGTTGTTGTTTGTTTATCTGTCTGTCAACTCCTTGAGTCGTCTGGGAAGAGGGAACCTGAATGGAGAAAACCCCTCCATCAGATCGTCCTATGGACAAATCAGTGGTGCATATTCTTGACTAATGATTGATGTGTAGGGCTCTGCCCACTGTGGGCGGTGCCATCCTCTGGGCAGGTGGTCTTGGGTTATATAAGACAAGTAACAGAGGAAACCGCCAGAGAACAAGCCAGTAAGCAGTGGCCTCTGCCTGAGTCCCTACCTCTAGGTTCCAGCCTTGAGCTCCTGCTGACAGGGATGAACTGTTAGCTGCAAGTGTAAGCTGGAATAAACCCTTTCCTTCCCAAGATGATTTTGGCCATGGTGTTTATCACAGCAAAAAAACAAAACAAAACAAACAAACAAAAAAAAAACACAGACTGGCAGGTCATAACTTTATTGCATCCCCTTTTTAGAAGATCACTGGAAAAGAAAAAAAAAAATCACTAATTAAAAATAGGTACGCCGGGCGGTGGTGGCGCACGCCTTTAATCCCAGCACTCGGGAGGCAGAGGCAGGCGGATCTCTGTGAGTTTGAGGCCAGCCTGGGCTACCAAGTGAGTTCCAGGAAAGGCACAAAGCTACACAGAGAAACCCTGTCTCGAAAAACCAAAAAAAAAAAAAAAAAAAGGCAATAGGAAATAGAATATATTTTCACATTGTGGTGATTTTACCCTTTGATTATGCCACCAAAGTTTTAATTTTTTAATGCATTTCTCAAATTGTATGACCACAAAAACCTTAAAAATAGTCTATGTATTTCAGTCCTATATATCAGAATTACTTACTAAGACGATTCAAAATGACTGCATGTTTTTCTGTTTTAGATATGTAATAACTTTGGTAATTGCCAATGCTTTCCTGACTACAGGCCTCCAGACTGTAACTTACAGATTGGATCGCCCGGGGGCAGCATCGACGATGGAAACATTATCAGAGCTGGTCAGTACAAAGAAAACCCCAAAGCTGAGTAGTATGTTGTTGTCTGGTTTATTAATTGAAGACAGACATCTTTGTCAACGCTTTCCCAGGCCAGTTACAAATAAGTTAATTTGGTGCCCTGTTTGTAATGAGTTTTCTCAGAGGGAGTCAACTCTAACCAACTTGGTGACGTCACCTAAAATAGAATGGTACTCTCAAGTTTCAATAAATGTCACTAAGTAAGTTTTTAAAAGTCATATATAGAATAATGAAAAGCATATACATGGTTCATATCTCATATTATTAAAACAGAAAATTATTGAAAAGCAACTCTGTGATGCACTGTTCATTCTGAGTGCAACTTGGAAAAATATACAGCAAAATGTGTGTTCCTACCAGGAAATAATAGTAAGTCACATTCTGAATATATGCTCGTATTTTCCCTCGTTCCTATGGTGAATAAAAGCCATATCATAAGCTACTCGCTGGTTCAATCCTTCATCCCTTCATATGTTTCCCTCTGTGAGCATGTCATCAGGTATTTGGAGAAGAAATAACATTGAGATCCATGTTTTAGAAAGTCTCCATAATGAGTAACATAGAAGTTTCACAATGAAAATATATTACCGAACAAGCAATGGTGTTAGCTTTATTGGCCTGAAGTAGATATATAAATGGACACTGGATAAATTGTTTCAGATATCAAGTATTTGAAAATGACAGCGACTGAAACATGGTTGTGAATTAATACCTAACACATGAAACAAGGGGTTCAAGGATTCTGTACACATTTTTACAAGAAAGTCAAGGGTTGAACAGAGCATGGATATAACCTATTTAATTTGTACAGTGAGAGCTGGGTGAGATGGCACAGGACTGTAATCTCCACACAGGAATCTGCAGCAGGAGGAGCGCTACAAGTTTGAGGTTAGCCTGGGCTAAAGTGAAAGAGCTGGTCTGGCTTGAGTTGGCACAGGCCTTGTACGTACTATTAAAATCTCTTTAGTGCATATTTGTCCTATTGTGTCTGTAGTCACCCACCACCTCTGGGTCTCATCATCATTCTACCCATTTTTCTGCAATGAACCTTGAGCCTGGGTGGGGGAGGGGTGTGATGTGGCTGTCTCATTGGTGGATGAACGTTCTGTCGTCTCTTGTGTTTGCATCTTGTATGGGTCTCTGTTAACCATCATCTACTGCAAAAAGAAGCTTCTCTGATGGGGATTGAAGGATATACCAAATCTATGGGAATGATGGCTAAGAATCAGTTTAATATTATCTAGATGTAGCAGAATAATAAAATATGTTTAATAAATAATAAAAAGATTTAAAATTTTTCTCAGTGTTTAGTTCCTCAAAGATTTTGAACAATGTGTTTGACCATGTTCACCACCCTCCCTCAGCTCTTCCTAGCTCCACCCATTTCCCTACCCATCCAACTTTGGGTTCTCTCTTTTTTTTAAATCCCAATAGTGGTGGGTTTTTCTCGAGGGCCTATGACGATTTTAGGCACAGTTTCTTGTCAGGCCAGCCATTGTTGTAGCGTTCATGGTTCACAGATGGGGAGGACTTGTGATGACTTCTCTTTTCCGGTAGTCTACACAGCACTCTCCAGCTCTGTGAAAGCCATCCAGTAGACACGAAGCATCTAGGTAGTGACAGATTGATATTTTTATGTCCTATGATTCAAGTGTGTGGTGTCTTCAGCAACAGGGTCTCACCATCTCATTTTAGGGGGTAACGAAGAGTATTGGCTAGAACCCCTAATGTTTTGGGAGCTATGAGACATTGGTCCAAAACTCCGTTGCTGATACTGGTCTTTTTGTTAGCCTCTGGTGTCTAGTAGGTGCTTTGTCACCCTGTTATTGCACACATCCATCAAAGTTTTGTTCTATGTGTATGTATATGTTCTAGGAAGCCACTATAGCAGTAGATTTCCACATGACTCTTTACAAATGTCCTTAGTCCTGGTTGTCTGTCCCTGTATCCCCCCCCCCCCACACTCCCTACCCCACTGTAACCCTTCTTGTTGGGTTATTCCCTTTTAACCCACTACACCTCTGTTTTATCTCCTCCCCTTTAAAAGACCCTCCTCCCATGTCCCTTTACTAATTTTCTGACCTCTATGACTATTCCAAACGAAACACACATATCTGAAGAGCCAAAGCTAATACCCACAAATGGGAGAAAACTATAATGTTTGTCTTTCTGGGTCAGGGTTACCTCACTCAGAACGATTTGTTCCAGTTCCATCCACTAACCTGTGGATTTCATTTTTCTTAACATCTGGATAATATTCCATTGTGTAAATGTGCCACATTTTCATTATCCATACACCAGCAAATGGACATTTAGGCTATTTTCATTTGCTAGATGTTATGAATAGAATAATAATGAATATGGATGATCAGGTATATATAATAAGATATAGAGTCATTGGGTAGATGCCCAAGAGTGGTAGAGCTGGCTGATTTCCATAGTGGCCACATAACTTTGCCCTCACATCAGTAGTGAATAAATATTGCCCGTATATCCACATCGCATTTGTCACCATTTTGGGGGAGGGGGGTTTGCTTTTTTTTTCTTAGCCATTTTGGCTGGGATAATATGAAATCACAAAGTAGTTTTAATTTATATTTCCCCAATAGCTACGGATGTTGAACATTTTAAAAACTGTTTCTTAGTCATTTGCGTTTAATCTTTTGAGAAATCTGTTTGGTTCCATGCTCCACTTTTTTTTTTTTTTTTTTTTTTTTTTTTTTTTTTTTTTTTTTTTTTTTTTTGGTTTTTCGAGACAGGGTTTCTCTGTGTAGTTTTGCGCCTTTCCTGGAGCTCACTTGGTAGCCCAGGCTGGCCTCGAACTCACAGTGATTCGCCTGGCTCTGCCTCCCGAGTGCTGGGATTAAAGGCGTGTGCCACCACCGCCCGGCTTCACTTTTTAATTTGATTGCTTTTGTTGTTGTTTTGGGGTTTCTTAATTGTCATTTGTTTGTTACTCTTGATGTTCAGGGGGTTTGGGGGTCCTCTGTTTGTTGGGTTTTGTTGTTATTGTTGTTTCTCTGTATATCCTAGACACTAACCCTCTATTTGGCATATGTCTAATAAAGATTGTCCCATTCTGTGGACTGCCTCTTCACTCAAAAGACCATGTCCTTTGCTGTTCAGAGACTTCTTAGTTTCATGAAGTCCCACCTGTCAACCGTTGGTCTTAATGTTTGCCCCTCCGAGCTCCTGTTCAGGAAGTCCTTTCCTGTGCCAGTGAGTTCAAACCTATTCCCTGTTTTCTCTTCTATCAGATCCATGGTATAAGGTCTCATGTGGAAAACTTTGAGGTGTTTTTGTTTTGTTTTGGGGTTTGTTTTTTAGTGAGACACGAGGATCTCGTTTCATTCTTGTACTTGTAGCTAGCTGGTTTGACTAGTACCATTATCATATATGGTCTTTAACCCAAAGTGTACTTCTGGTCTCTGTGTAAAGGTTCAGGTGCCTGTAGCAGTTCAGGCTTGCATGTGGGTTTTCAGTTCTATTCCATTATCAATGTGTTTGTTTCTATGCCAGCGCCATACTGTTTTTATGACTCTAGCTCTGTAGCATAACTTGAAATCGAGGATGAGAATACCTTCAGCAGATTTTTTTTTAATTGCTTAGGATTATTTTGGCTATTCTAGGTCTTTTGTATTCCCATGTGAGATTTAAATTTTTTCCAAGTTCTATGAGGAATTGCATTGGGATTTGGGTGTGGTTCACATTGAATCTGTAGATTTCTTTTGGTAGATTGGCCATTTTCGCAATATTAATCCTATCAGTCCATGAACATAGGTAGTCTATCTTCTAATATCTTCTTCAGTTTTTTCCCCAGTGTCTTAAATCTTTCATTGTCTAAATCTCTCACTGCCTTGATTGTACTTATTTCGAGATAACCCAGCAGATACACATGGATGTGGTGAAGGTAAAAAGAGAAGATTTTGTATCCATAAAGTGTTAATACCACATGGAAAAATATAATTTTATAAAAATGTGTTCATTTAAGAAGAGAAACTTATTTAGCAAGGCAGTGGATAAAAGTTTTCATAACAAATTTTCTCTTGAATTTTCACTTCACTCTGTCAACATAGTGACTTTTAACATATTTAAATAAAAATTACTATTAAGTTATATATAAAATAAGAATTTGAGTCCGGTTGAGCAGACCTGGTTTTTCCCGTATTTGTGACTGTGAAGGAAACCCTCAATGTCCTTTCTTGCCACATTTGAAATACACAGCATGTTGTCATCCACAGAGGCTCTGCTGTGGGCACAGCGGTCCTGCCCTCCATTCTAGAAGAGCTCAAAGCCCTAGGATATAGGGGGGTTGGTCAATGGCGTCTTTTGAATGATTGATGTTACCAATGAACCACATGAGACAAACATCACTCCAAGCAAGTAGTCAGTACCAGAACATTTAAATAAATATGCAAAAAAGACATATAGGAAATGTGTCGTGTGGTTTGGAAGTATTCTCTTATTTTCCCCAGGCTAGTTGCTTGCAGTTTGCTGAAATATTAATCACATTATGCGTGCATGGGATTAAAGTGTAAAAAAAGAAGGAGCTTGTCTAAGTTTCAGATCAACCTGTCCTTTCTGGTGTTTCTTTTCCAGACCTATATTTGGGGACAAAACACTTCAGCAAGCATCAGGACAGCTGGCTGATCCTGAGTTTCCTCATTTTTCTGCCTTTTATCATAACTTTCATCATTGGGATCATGAAGAGAAATGAACGAAAAATCATGCCTCAGATATAACACCAAATATGAGGGGTAAATATAACCCATGGTATTAACTTATTTGGTTAAATGGAACTGCATTTTAATAGCTTATGTTCTCTAACATCTATTATTTTACTCCTAAATGTGTACTACGTTTTACCCAATATAAGTTGAATTCTCATCATTCTCCTTCTCAGTACCTAAGTGTCTTGGACCTTTTTCTAGTTGTGTTCCCACACTGCGCAGGGAACTTAATTTGCCAGACAAGACTAAAATCTGTACATCACCATAATTTTTCCTCCTAGTTGCATCTAACCGATGGAAGAAAGTTGAACTTCAAGGCATCATATTAAAATTTTCATTGATAAATTATTTTTAATCTCATAATCATTCCGTGATTTGTCTCAAATGCTATCAAAACCTTGTTTCCGAAATTACATGCTGTTCCTCATGTTCACGCATGCCTTTTAGTTTGTGCTTTCTGGACAGGTAGGCATCTCACCCACCAATGGTAAGAAACTGATATGCCCAAGTACACCAGTGTCTTTGACCTTTTACTGTTATTTTAACCATGGACAGAATGACCATCATCAAGAGGCCAGAAAAGGGAGTCATGAGCGAGTCTTCAAAAGTCTGATCCAGGATTCCCTAAACTACCAGAGCAAGGAATGCTGGGATCCCCTGAGCAGACCCGTTGACCAGGACTGCCCACATTAGATGACTCTGATTTCCATGGCTCATAATTCATGGCCGAGACCACACAGTTGGCAGTCATACGCACAGCCATTTATGCTGACCTTACAGAACTGCCACTGGCCCATTTTAAATATACTCCTTTGCGTGGTACACATTGTCTGCATACAAAGGAACTCACCATAACTGTAAAAGGACAACCAAGTAGAGACATACTTGCTCCAGTAGTCCATGGTACCCCACTACAGAAACTAGCTGCTGTCAAGGCTGCCGCCTTTTTGTTCATTCTCAGTAAACCGGCTTTCCTGTACCGTGTTCTAAAGGGTGACTTCACTAACTGCTGGTCAATGGTCTATTGCCATTCTTACTTTTCTGCTACGTTCTTAAAACTGGAGCCCATTTGAATATCACCTATAGCAAAGGACAGTGGACTATTGGGATCTCCATACTCATGGAAGCTTCTCCACTGGGGAGGGGGTCAGCTGCAGTTTCTGGTCTTTTATTGATGAGTTTCCTCCACAATTACTTACTATCATAAGATGTGTTCTTCATAAAGAATGAAAGTTGGGTCAGTTCATTGTTCTGGAGGCTGGGAGGCTAATGTTTGAGATGCCGCTCCAGGTTAGGTCCTTCCTGTTAGGGCAGTTCCCTAAAATCCCCTGATGTGACCAAGTGTGTCACATGGTAAGGAGAGGCACATCCAAGAGACACACCACAGTGGCTTTTGTAAGAGAGCTCAGTAACCTGCTAAGCTATGAATCTGTAGGTGGGTTGATCCATTCACAACATAATCACTTCTCAAATGTTTTATCTTGTCCATCTTCTTAGTACCTCACAGTGGGGGCTATATTTGAACATGTATTTTTCTGGGGCATTTAACCCATAGTGATTGTAAATATGGTATCAAGTGTGATTTCCTTTGAAAGTTGTTAATGGTTTAAGATATTTTCAGTTATACACATATATCTATATTGCTTATGTATAAGTAGGCCATATTCACTAGAAGAAGGAAAGAAGAATAAGAGGAGGAAGAGGAGGAGGAGGAATAGGAATAGCAGTAGTAGTAACCTTGGTAGGCTCCCATGATTCTTTATGGAGAAAAGGAAAAAGCGGACTCAAAGGAATGCCTGATGTTGGATTCTATTGAGGGGATTGTTCATCCCACAGATAACATGCTCAGTGCCTCTGCATCGTTAATAAGCAGAGTGGAAAGCGATGTTATTTTTTTCTTATAGATATATATTCACTTCCATATGCATTTCCTTTTGTTTGGATGCTTAGTTCCAGCTGTTGATGCAATTTAATGGGCTGTGGAGTCACTGAAAGATGATGCCTGGCTAGGAAAATATGATTGAGCCTTGAAAGTTACAACCCAGCCCTGGTTCCCACCTGCTCTACTCTGTTCTTGCTGGTCAACCTCCTCAGTGTGATCTGCCACTCTATGCTCCTGCCAGCCTGGGCTAAGCAGTTCCTGCTGCCATACCTCTGCCACAGTGGATTGAAATCCCAGAAACCCTAAGCCTGTATCTTAATTATGTCTTCAATGGCACTGAGTATCTAATACTTCAGGATAAATAAAAATGGAATAACTAAGTGCACGTTTCAGGCCCACTAGGAGATTTAAAAACGGCGCTTGGCTGAGGACATTGTAACAATGCTTAGCATTCAGACTGTGGCATGGTTGTTACCAGCTGCCTTTAGCCATGCCGACGGCAAAACCGGAACGGAAAAGCAGAGCAGAAGGATTTGAAAACTTTGCCATGTTCGAGCTCAGGAATATTTAAAGCTGCAAGCATGGCACATGCAGACACAGCAGTTATCATGGGAAAGGATGTTAGCACGCACAACACACAGATTAAAAGTGGCCGTTTCTCCTGCCAAGCATAGCTTTCCATTGTTGTTCATCCTAAAGCGACTCCCAGCTCTCATGAATTCTTAGTTGAGAAGAGAATTTGGAAGTGGATTCATCAAGTAATTTTATTTAGCATTTGAGAGGAAGAACAACAGAGCCGGATTGCTATAAAATCTCAGCTGCCCAGAACAGGGACGAGGAGGAGGGAAGGAGGAGGAAAGGAGGAGGAAAGGAGGAGGGAAGGAGGAGGAAAGCCCTTTACTACAGAGCCAATTGTTTTTATCTAGTAAATAAAAATTGGCTGACCTTAAAAATCACTCATCAATCAATCGGTATATTTTGACAGATTGGGGGAAATATTGCCAATAGGTGAAAAAAAAAAAACAATTTGATAGAATCAACTTATATCCATGTCTTGTAATTTGGTCTGTCCTAATCACAAACTATTTTTTTTTGCCAGATTTTTTTTCTTCTTCATGATTGCTTTTCCCCAGGCCCTGGATCATCTGCACCCATCAGATCCATCTGAACATCGTGTCTTTGTTCCGTGTGTTTGTCTTTTTTTTTTTTTTTTTTTGGTTTTTCGAGACAGGGTTTCTCTGTGTAGCTTTGCGCCTTTCCTGTAACTCACTTGGTAGCCCAGGCTGGCCTCGAACTCACAGAGATCCGCCTGCCTCTGCCTCCCGAGTGCTGGGATTAAAGGCGTGCGCCACCACTGCCCGGCTCCCATGTGTTTGTCTTAAATAACCTTATCCCATTTTCTCCCTTGGGCTGCCTCCTTATATGTTCAGTTCAAATTCTAGGGACCTATAAATCAGGAAACTGTAAACAAGTTTAATCTAAAGCAAATGATGTTTTATTTGGATGCAGAATAGATTTGTGAGTCTGAAAATGAGGGCTGGGTATCATTTTTGCCAAGGAGAGTGGGCTTGGGCATTTCTCGACTCTAGTGGTCAGAACTGACGGGGGTAGGGAGAGTCCAGGATGTGCCCCAAGTCAGACGTCTGACTATGTCATGTACATGTCCTCCCAGCACCGAGAATTAGAACACCAAGTGTGCATTAGGCTGCATTAGCTTTATGAGCTTTTTTTCTTATAGGAATAGAAAAAGGGGCGTATTCTTTTCAAGCATGGTTCGTGTAGAGAGAAAGGAACATTCTTGATGTGGTGGATCAGTGCCTGTGTTGTAGAATAAAACCACAGTTGAGGGTTTCAGACAGCGGCACCAACAGCAGTCTCAGGCGAGTCTTTACTGACTAGGAGACTGGGGTTATTCTCAGACACAGGCCCTCCCAGAGTCACGTAGGTGACAGTTACCTGAAGGCAGTCTGTGACAGTTTGATTTTGTTCATCTCAGTGCCCTGCTTATTTTAAGGCATTGGGGTCTTTGTGCAAACTTGTTGCAATGGAAATGACCATGGATCATTTCTAAGACAAATAAACGAGGCTCCCCTCTGTGGCACAGAGCGAACCCCTCCACTATACATGTTTCTCTGGACATAGCATGGATCCATTACAGATGTTGCTTCTATAGTTTCAGATACAGACCCAGTAATACACCTGGCTCTGTGATACCCGGCATCCTCTCTAAGAGAAGATCCAGCAGTCAATGGAACTGGTTCCATCTTGCTGATGAACTTTTTTTTTTTTATGAGACTATCCAGGGACTGGTCTGTCAGCCCTGGTCAGGCAGTTGCACCCTGGGGTGTTCTCTCTCTGCGCAGGGAAGCATCAAAGTAATGACATTATAGCAAGTAAGTGTTATTTTGCAAGTTTTTCCCAGCAAGGATAGAGTGTTTCCTGAACCATTAATCCAGGGGCAGAAAGGGGCTGACATAGTGTCTGGGCTCTTCTGGTAGAGGAAATATGAGTGGAAACCCTGAACTTCTTCTTTTGTGGTTTGTATCAGTTCAGCAGTAAGGGAAACTGCCCTTGGCCCAAAGGCAAACATTCAGCAAAGGGATCGGTTGCTGATTGTGATTACCCACAGCTCTATTATTTTCAGCCCAGACTTCAGTTAGAACACTTCGTCTCTTTCCTTGATGAGGAAAGAAAATGACCGTCTGCAGTCAGAATGCAGATGCACTGGTAAGCCATGGGGTGTTTCATTTCTGAGTCCTCCCCAGCTCCAGGAGGACAAAGAAGGGTCCAGGCTGTTCTGATCTAAGATTAGAAAGGGGAGGGGAATATGGGTCAGTGGTTAGGGCCACATACTACTCTTGCAGAGGACCCAAGTTTGGATTCCAGCACCCATATAGTGTGGCTCATAACCGCCTGTAACTCTAACTCCAGGGGAACTTAATACTTTTGGTCTCTGTAGACGCCTACACTCAGATATATATACCTAAATGTGCATCTCTCTCTCTCTCTCTCTCTCACACACACACACACACACACACATGCTCACAGGCATGGGCACTTAAAAACTAATAAAAAAACAAATCCTTTAAAAATGTAGAAAGAGGAGATGGGCCTTTCCAGATAAGTTCAGAATACAGTTCGAGCTTTAGGCTACCTACCCCCAAGAATCTGCCCAGTCGTTTGCCTTTGGAACAGGGAAGTGAGTAATAATACGGAAGGATGTAAGTGAGGTATGGAGAAATCCACGTGCAAAGACTTTAAGTGACCTAGATGCTTAACTCATGGTTGGCCAAGATGCAGTTCCTCTTGAAAAGCCTTGTGTCCTTCTGTGACCAGCCGAGGTGAGGGCTACCTGCCACAGAAGCCCGCCATCTACCGGCCATCTGGAGTCAGTCTCAGAGAGGTTACCTGTTTAGGCTCAGTTGGTGGGCTGCACCTGTAACGTCTCCTGAAGGCATAGCTGTCTTGTAAATGGCCGGCCTTCCCAGATGAAGGTGCCACACCAATCGGGAGGATACAGATTGGAAACTGCAGGCTGTCAGCAGTGACACTGGTGATGTCACTGGCTGGCACGTGGCTCCCGTTCTAGAAGGGTGGATTCCTTGTGTGGCAAGGACAAAGTATAATTAGTACTCTGTTTGCTGAAGGAATTCAACACCACGCTTGACTCCCTCGGTAGCTTGGGGAGTTAAAGGATGCTGGTGCATTTAGGGGAGAATTACTTTGCGTCAGTTTGTTTCAGAGAAGCAGAATGAATACAACTGATTGTTAATGGCGGGAGGGCCCAGAGGGCGGGAGGGGGAAGTGCAGATCTCTCCCCTCCTTTGGGGAATAATACGGAGGCAAATAACCAAGAAGATCCGGGAGCGGGCCAACACAGACTTACATCATGCTGCCCCACGAGCCTGTTGTAACAGAGGCCCTCAAGATATAGGCTCTTAAAGTCTGGCACCCAATGAGCAGACCTCCTGGGGTATGGCCGTCTGTCAGTACTGTTTATGGAAAGTCAGGTGCCCGTTGTGAGTTTAGGCTGTTGATCAAATTTAGCGGAAAAGTGTTTGGGGTCATAAAATGGGCTGCCTTTTGAAGTTGCTGCTCCCAAAGGCCACCAGTTGGATCAGTTATCCCTCTGTCACATGTCGCAGAAACCCTGCCCACACACTCTGTAAACAGCATACAGTGCTGGAGCAACCCATCCCCCTGTGAAGAACACCTCACAGGTGAGGCAAGATTCTTCTCCCCGGCCCAGGACATGGATGTGTTTATCTGGAGAACCCTATGAAGCTGCCACACGTCATGGGCTACACATCATACACTTCCAGGAGGTTCCTGGCCACCTATTAGACCCCTGAGAGACTTGGAAGAAGCAGTGCCCTCCTGTCTTCCCAGTGAAATTACTCTTCATACTTCTCTTGTTGATCAACTTTCGCTACTTAAAATGGCCAGTTGCAGTTTTTGGAATGGCCACAAGATGTCACTATACATTCATCGTAACAAAAGGAACCGGCCACAGGGCTCAGCCTGGCAGAGTTGGCTCACCCTTCCTTGATAGATCTGAATTCAAAATTTTGCCAAATGCATGTCCAGACGTTTGCCAAAGCATCTCTTACTTTGTTTAAGGCTAAGATGCACTATATTTTATTTTTTCTATGTAGATTTTGCATATATGTATTCAAGCATGGATGGATGACTTAATTATGTAGCAAAAAGTTCTCTCCAAGTTGAAATTTTAAATTCTACTATTAAATATGTATGTGAGAGTATGTGTGTGTGTGTGTGTGTGTGTGTGTGTGTGTGTGTGTGTGTGTCTGTGTGTGTCTGTGTGTGTCTGTGTGTATATGTGTACATGTATGGGTATGTATGTGTGTTATGTATGTATATGTGTCTGTGTATCTGTGTGTATGCATATGTTGTGTGTGTGCATATGTTGTGTGTGTGCATACGGTGTGTGTATATGTGTGTGTTAGAGTTTCTACTTCTGTGATAAAAACAACTTGACTATCAGCAACTTGGGAAGGAGAGAGCTTAATTCCATACTGTGAACACTTTATCACAGCAAAATGTAGTATCTGAAAATGAGTAAATAAAAACTTGAAGCTTTCACTGGAACTCAAATTACCAATATGAATATTAGCTAAGGCATGCTATTAATACTAGTGTGCAGCCCAGACTCCCAGGCCTGTGAACACCATGCCTGCTACCCTTGCTAAGAGTGCCCTGGAGCCTGTATCTTTGGGTGCCCGGGTGTTGAGGTCTCTGTGTACCAGGTCACTATGAGAGTATTGACCACCTCAGTGGTTCTCAACCTTCCTAATGCTGTGACCCTTTAATTCAGTTCCTCATGTTGTGGTGACCCCCTAACCATAAAATCGTTTTGTTGCTAATTCATAACTGTGATTTTGCTACTGTTATGAATCGGAATGTAAATATCTGATTTGCAGGATAGCTGATATTCAGTTCCCTGAAAGGGTCTTTCAACCCCCACAGGAGTTTCGACCCACAAGTTGAGAACTGATGCTGTATTGGCGTCTCGCATGTGAACTCTATATTAATACACATAAGAGAAGTCTGATCTCCCACCTGTTTCCCTAAGCCATGACTTTTGCCCTAAGAAATAAAGTGTGTTAAACTGAGCTGACCGGGAGGCACATACCTGTAACCCCAGAATTGGAGAGGCAAAAGGAAGAGGATGGAGCTTCATAAAATCCACCCATCTTTAAACATACAAAAGGAAGATAAAAGAAAAAAGTTCAAACTTAGAAAAAGAAATGTGCCTGATTTTATAGTTGTTTCCTGGCTATAATCGGTTTGTCCAAAATGCAGATCATAAATATTAAGTCAAAGCATACACCTACCTCCCTTTTGCACTTCTTAGACAGTTCCCTAAGGATTAAACATGCCTGCCATAGGTTGATTTTTATTGTGTATTTGCAAGCAACTGTCGGTGGAAATCCAGGAGCAGGTCTGGTTCTTGACCTGATTGTAAATGTCTCTTTTCCTCTTCATTACAGCAAGTTACTCATTACACCAGAAAACTGCCAAGGAGTTCTTCGGTGAATGGACCAAAGGAGAAAGTGTGTGTTCCAACCCCTCTGTTACCCCTGGATACAGTTTCAATCTCAGACTTTTGTAAAATAAAATGGACACATGCACAAAGTGGAGGCTTCTGTGTGTCCCTCCAGAGGCTGTGGGTGGCCGGTGACAAGTGGTGGGTCAAGGGTGGCTAATGTCAGTGCTGAGAGGGCTGTCCAGAGTCCTCCCTACTGGAAACTTCTGGAGCCACAGACCTGGGCCTGGGCAGAATAGTAAGTTTAAGGAAGACAAAGTGGGGGAAGATTCGAGAATGAAAACCAATTAGAATTCGTGCTATAAAAAGACAGAAAAGGCACGGATGAGTGTAACAGGTAGGGTTTGGTCATGGACCTGATAAACCGTGAGCAGGACTCACTAGAACAGGAGAACAGACCGAAGCCACCAGGGCACCCAGTGAAGGGCCCCGGCATGTGACTCCACAGTGGACGGGTGGAGAGGATAAATGGTGTTGGTTATGTGTATTACAGGCAAGATGGGATCTCACAGACAATGGAAAACACCGCCCCACCACAGCTACCACAACCAATTGAGAACAAGTAAGTTACTTCAGTAGGCCTCTACTCAAGACAGAAATACAGCCAATTCAAAACATTTCCAGAAAGATCCTTGTAGACTCCGATAGAATCAAAGATGAATTCTAATCAACATTGAAGGGGAAGTTGATACCAAGTCTACAAAACTTCTTCCAGGAAACTAAGATCAGTAAGCCTGCCCCCAAGTATAATAAACAGCATCAGGTGATAAACAAAAATGCTCTGCTGAAGCTTCTGAAATAAGAAAGAAGCTCAGGACCCATGAACACCAAATCCAGCCTGGCATTCCTAGGACAGACCTGGCTGTATTCCCAGAACAGGGCAATTAGGGAGTTTGTGAACCTCAGTATAGCCAAGAGCTGCCAGGGGGCACACATGAGCATTCTTTAAAGGCCAAATAACCTTTCCAACTGGTATACCTAATTTATTTTCTTTTTCTTTTTTTTTTTTAATTTGTTTTGTTTTGTTTGTTTGTTTTGGTTCTTTTGAGACAGGGTTTCTCTGCATAGCACTGGCTGTCCTGGGACTCACTTTATAGACCAGGCTGACCTTGAACTCATAGATCTGCCTGCCTCTGCCTCCCTAGTCCTATGATTAAAGGTATAAACCACCTCTATCCCATCTAATTTATTATTATTATTACTATTATTATTATGTTTTTCCAAGTTATTAATTTTATCCAGAATTTTATGTTTCTTGAACCAATAAATACTATGCAGTTGTGTGAAAGGGACTGTTATTTTCTCTCCCTGTTCCCAGCCCCTGAGTACATTTTCCCATTCAAGATCATTCTTTGCTATATAGGGGATTCAAGGCCAATTTTTGATAGAACATTGTTCCAAAACATAGCAAAGACATATGTTCCTACATCTGTTTATTGATGTGGCTGAAGATAAAGACACAGAGCATGTGTAGTTTAATTTCCACAGGTCCTAATAGCATTATAAATGTCTTCGTCTTAGTTCTTCCTCACAGACACTCTTCATATTGCATTTCTTGTGGTCCTGTCCATTGTGGAAACACAAAATATAAACCAAAGTTCAACACCTCAGTCGCTTGAGACCTAGGGAGAATGCTTCATGAATAAAATGTTTGTCACACAAATGTGAGAATCAGAGAACCAGGTCTAACCACGTTAGACCCTCAACATGGGAAAACCACCATGTTGCCAAGGCTGGCCTTGAACTTGCAGCAATCCTCCTGTCTCCCAGCCTCCCCAGCACTGGGATTAAGGCATGCACTACTACAACCAGGAAATCTTTCTTGATTACACTAAGAAGTTCATGGGATCCACCTCATACTGAAATCATGTCATGTCTCTACCGACCATAGCTGGATTTGTGGGCAGCAATGGTGAACCGTGGCTCATTTGTGTTGGATATCCTGTGAGCAGCCTGCTCCCTCAAATTCACAGACAATTCAGAATCATTATTGGGCTTTCTGATTTAATAAATGAACCAAGGAAGAAACAAGTGAAGAAATGAATTAACATATTTTTTTGAAAACAGTCTGACTGTGTAACCCAGGCTATCCTCAAATTTGCCATCTTCCTGCTTTAGTCCCCCAAGTATTAGAATTATAGACATGCCCTGCCATACTTGGCTTAATTTTTTTTTTTTTGAGGAGGAAGGATTGGAAGGAAAAAAATTATGTTGCTCACATTTTCACAAAATCTTTTCAACTGCTAAAGTCTAATACAGTTGTATCTAACTAATATCCTAACAAGTTAATATCCTTCTTCTGAACTGGTGGCCAGCAAGAGATTACGACCCATTAGTCCAATTTCCCAGAGTTCCCGAGCTTGATGGTGAAAGGGGAATACCAGACATTTGGCCAAAACTCACTTTTGTTTCCACACTCCCCATGATGATTAACGTTAATTGCCAACTGGACAGACTCTAGATAGTCACCTAGGGGGCAAAGAACCAAGCCTCCAGGCACATTCAGGAGGGATTGTCTAGGTCAAGGCCAGCCTCTGAAGATGGCTGGAAGGGATTTTCTTGATTGTGTTCACGGATGTGGGAAGACCCATTTTAACTGTGCACACCATTGTTGCCTGGGCAGGTGTATGAACTATACTTATAAACTGTACCTACTCCAACGTCTACACGACTAACTGAGCTACACCTCCAATCCCATTACTGTGCACCAAAACTTCCTCTTTGGAGAATATAGGAAAGGTTTGGGAACATTCACCATCACCTGGCCACCAACCTGAACACCAGTCCCCACACCAACACCCATGCCAGTATCAACACCAACTTTTTGAAGTAAGAATAAAGTTCAAAATATTAAACTGACCTGCAATTAGAAGTATCATTTAGAGTCGGGTGGTGGTGGTGCACGCCTTTAAACCTAGCACTCAGGAGGCAGAACCAGGTAGATCTCTGTGAGTTCGAGGCCAGCCTGGTCTACAGAGTGAGATCCAGGACAGGCACCAACACTACACAGAGAAACCCTGTCTCAAAAAAACAAAACAAAACAAAACAAACAAACAAACAAACAAACAAAAAAGTATAATTTAGCTTAAATACGTATGTTTTAAAATGAGATGATGAATACATTTAAAAATTATATGCTAAAAATAGAGAAGATAGTAGAACAGGCTGCTAGGAAAGGGAATAATTAATAATTGGGGAATAATAATTAATTGGGAAAGGGGAGGGAGGTACAGAGGAAGAGAGAAGACTGATGTACAATACTAAGGATGTTTGGGGGGGAAACAGAGGGAAATCTATTATTCTATAAGTTTACATAAAAATGGAGTTACTCCACATGAAGAGTATAATCCCCCAGCAAGAGCCGCAGACTAATAAAAACCCTATTGACCGACAAGGCATAGATAGATCCCTTCAAGTTGTTGATCAAGGGAGTCCAAGAGACACCCCAAACAATATAGGCTGTTGCTCTAGGTTGTTGAAGAAAAGACCCTACTGTTGAAGATACTACCCGCTTCCACCACAGGACTTGGACAAATGAAGCTGGTGCTGTTCCAGGGGTTTCCTCCCTGAAGGATAACTCTCATAGTATTAGAGGGTGCTATGCAAGCTGCCAAGGGAGAAATGTTATCAGCAATACTACATGGCTGTAGTTCCTGAAAAACACAGCAATGATCATCCCAGCAGGCTAGCCCCAAGAGTTCCATAATGACACTCACATCTTGGGGATAACTATCGGTTCTCTAATTGAGTTCACAGTCCACTCAATAGAATGGAGTTCATGCCTGGAACTGTACCCTGATCCACAGATCCTAGGAGAGAACCTGCTACTGCCATGTTGCTAAATTAATATCGTTTTCAGCTTCCTTCTAAATACTTGTATTTGTGCCCATAGATGGGTCACCTCTCATCTTTCACCAAGGAAAGGTTTTTGCAGCAGACAGATGCTATTCCAGAGTTCCCCAAGGGATCGGAAGGAAGAGAATAGGAGAAGGTGGAGTGCCTGCTTCCAAATGAGACATCTATAACACGACCCCTATACCTAAGGCTCAGGGAATATCAGTGGGAAAGCTGGAGGAAAGACTGCAGGGGCCAGAGGACTGGGCGAGCTGCTGTGTGACAGTGTCTTCTGGGAGCAACACCCACAAACATTCAACAATATGGCTACCTGTGTGTATGTGCACATATATAAATATATACATCCTGTAATCATATTTTTTCTGTGTATCTTGATCTATATTTTTCTTCTGACAGATCTTCAAGTTCATGAATTCTCAATTATGCTAATATAATACTCATCTTGTTATTCACATTTGCTATATGGAAGACTTCCCAGCCTGTTAAACAAATCAATTTACAGTCTGTCTATTTTCTCGTTTAGTTCCCTGTAGGTCTTTCTTTAGTCTGCTGTTTTTCATAGACTTGCATCTTGTATGAGGCCATCTATGTTAGTGTCTGTCAGTCCACTATCAAGAGGGCACAGGTATTCTGAGGTCTAAGGTGGTGTTTTCCTTTAAGGAGTATTTAATTGTGTTCTGTAAAGGCAGCCAAAGGAACAGAAAATCTTGAATCATAGGAATCCCCTTCCAGGAATTTCCAGAAAATTTTTCAATTAGACATCTATGAAGGTCAAATTTTTCACTTCAAATAAAGTTTTTTAGAAAAACCCTGACACTGAATTCTCAAAGGAAAAAATGGACTGCTATAAACTTACAACAAAAATGTTGTGTCAAATAATCTTTTAAATATCAGAATATCAGTGGATTTTGGTGTTTCGATTATTTTTAATTCTTCTTGCATGTGTGTCTCAGATTCTTTCATTTTTTAACTGAGAATCCCTTTATTAAAAAAAAAAACATATTTAAAGACTCAGTAACAATGCTAAGGAGGAAGCAGGATGCCTTTCAGAGGCACGTGTGCTAAGGAGTAAGTTTAGTCTAGCAGAATCCTGGATAAATTTTTCCCACAGATCTTTTCTTTTGATTCATTAGTCAACTCATTACCTGTCTGAAACTCCCAAGCCTGAGTTCTGAGTATGTGCTGCTCTGCTCAGCTGATTCCCTCGTAAGTCTTTGTGCCTGGTGTCACGCCACAGTGCACACGACAATAGGATTTCCACACGGGAGGGGCAGTGTTGATAAAGCGATTGGGAATGAATTGTATGGCTAGCAGTCTAAGCAGGACACGTAATCATGATAGAGAAACACCCAAGTTATCAAGCAGGTGACATTATTAAGGAGGGCAGAGTCATCCACGACTGGCCGGGAGGAAGCTATAGAACCAAGGCTGCCAAGCTCTCTAGCTGCTGATGAGGTCACAGGGGAAAACCTCAAAGAGGAAGAAAGAATCTGTGTGAGAGCATGGAATTCAGATGTTCTTCAGAAGCCAGCCAGCAGCAGCTTTCCTCAGGAGGAAAAATCAAGGCAAAGCATCGAGAACATAGCTCCAGAAATCAAGAAGACGGGATTGAGAGAAGAGTTTCAGATGTATGACATCAAGGGTGGGGTGGAGACACCTGAGCAAACGGCGTAAAAAATGGACTTTACCAGCCAGGGTCCTGAGAGATTTCTTTTCCAAGTCAGAATTTCTAGAACCTCATTCCATGTTCAGACAAACATGTTTTCCAATTGCCAATAATGTCCTAGAATCTTTCTTTCTAGTAGAAATGATAGGACTCCAGGTAAAAACCTTAGCTTGTGTCACACCTTGAAGATAGAATACTTCATGACCACACCCTGGACGGACGTGGTTCCAAATGAATCACCCTCATGAAACATTTTGTTTCCAAAAGCTTTACCATTGTTTGCTCTTGGCTGTGTTATTTTTGGTTTCGATTTTTCCTGACATTTTTTTTTTTTAAATAATGAGCACATATTCTTGTAAAAGCCATCTGTTCAAGGAAAAGTCATCGTATGATAACGATGTCAGAACTGTTCTAGAATGTTCCAGAGCCACGGTTCATTAATTTGTTCCAAGAACATCTGATGGCATGCATGATAGGCCTGCATTGCCTTTTAGTGTACTGTACAATGTTTTTTTTTTCTTCTGATCATCAAAAAGGATGATGTGGTTTTTTCTTTAAGTTCAGTATTTCATAAGAACAAGCAAGGTTTCTACAGAGTAAGGCCCTATCTTTGAAGTTAAAAAAAAAAAGCCAAAAATTAAAACACACACACACACACAAAAAAAAACCCATTGCATTAAGTGGACATAAACTTGGGTGTACTCTGCAAACTTTTACCAAATGGAGTCTCAATTTTTTATTGTGAGAAACATCTTTCACTATTTGAACCTTTGCTTTAGTTTTGAACATACTAGAAAAATCCCCAGACCTGCAGAGCTGTTGCCAAATACAGTAGAAAAGGTGGATGCTCCCCCCCCCAAGAAATGACTTACTAGTCCCATGAAGAAGCCAGCTCTTCATTAGGCTTAACCCAGACAGATGTCTAGGTAAGAAGACTAGGAGGGAGACCTGTGTGTGGATCTGTCCAGCCCATCAAGTGCTCTTGCTAGCTGCTACCCCAGAGGCTGGCTGACCTGTGTCTCCCAGGTTGGCTTTCAGAGTTGCTATGACAAGACACTGACATTTTTGAGGACCCATGGAAGCTTACATGAAAGTCAGTAACAGATCACTATTTGGAAGTTTGGACCACACCTGTTATGATATTCTTTATTTTAAACTCAAACTCTGAAAAGTTTTCTGAAGCAAAAGGCTCTCTCCTGGTCACTGTCTTTGTGGTTCTTAGCATTCCAGTGGTGCCTTTTGTGGCTTGAACTCCAAATTCTCCTGCTGGGGTAACAGGTGGCCACCCATGCCACTTGATGGGGTTGGGGGCATTTCCAGGGCTGAGCCCACTGTGTGTACTCAGTCACCATAATGTATACTGGGAACCCCAAGGACATCATAGCAACAGCTGATGTCCTCAAGGGATAAATCTGATAAGAAATACAAATGTTTAGTTTCTTCTTAGGATGAACAGAGATGCTTTGTTGTTTTATTGTTTATCGAGTTACAAATACATAAAATAGAAAATGAAACTGCCCGGAGTGGAAGCCACTTCTCTGTGCCTACGTGTCAGCTATGGGGATTGGCCAAGCTCTATAAAGGAGCTCCTTCGGTAGCCAAGGGGGGGTCAGTGGACTAGACAACCATGGCACACAGTAAAACATCTCCTACGGAAGGTTCCAGAAGGATCCCTGAAGAATACCACATAAATGAAGATGTGGGCTTTGCTCTGCCACATCCACTGGTAAGAGATATCAGTGAAAACTCTGTTTTGTCCTCATTATTTATCTCCACAGGTGAACTTCTGAGTAAGCAACTCTGTCTCACCTTCTCCTGAACGAATGCGTAAAGAACTTTCGGACTTGGTGCTAGGGTACAAATAAGTGAGCCTCCTTGTTCTTCCACGTTTGTTCTCCCACATTCAGTCTTGTTTGTGCTCCTTGCCTCCCTGACGTGGCAATGTCACGAAAGAAGGAGAGCAGGGGACGTCTTTTAGCTTTATAGAGCAACAGTGTTTGCAGACGGGAAGTGGGTTTGTAACAAGCCCCTTTTCAAAGGCCGCAGTCAAATGGCCCAAGTCGGGACTTTCCCCTTCTCTCCTGAACTACATCAAATGTACCGAGTCTGCGTTCCTCACTAATTTCATTGTATGAGATGATATATCAAGTCACCTTTGTTTACAATTAACAATGCTTGTCTTTTGCTAAGCATAATCCAAGGGGTGGTCTAAACTACCTTGACTGCACTTTGGTGCAAGTTTTAGCCTCGATGTATAAAGTATGTGGGGGCGAAATACTCATCCTAAAACACCACATGTCCCAACCAGGTACGGTGGTGCACTACTATAATTCCAGCACCCGGGATGTAGAGGCAGGAGGATGGCCTCAAATTCGAGGCCAGACCGTCTTAAACAAAACAAACCCAAGAACCTACTGAACAAAAACTATGTCACTAAACTTAACTGTAAATAATGCCATGCATACCAGTTTATCACCAACATTTTCATTATGAGAACTTACGGAGAACAGGATGGAGGCAAGGTAGTCCTAAAGAGGTGGCCTGCGCTCACCTTGTCCCCACTAAGAACCGGAGTAAACAGCCGCGTTTTGAGCTTGAGTGACACTGGGAGGGATCCAGCCATGAGGAGCCTGGAGCCAGGAAGGCACGAATCTTGGGTCAGTGAGCCAGAGACTGGGATAAGATATGGAAAACCAACGCGGTTCCCGGGCGGGCGAGGCACTGGAAGCCTGCAGAGTTAAGGGTGGCTGCAAGCTTGTACCAGTTTGCCGTGTCTGGGGCTTTCTGGGCTTTTGGAGCGTGGAGAGTGCACCCTGCGGGGCGCTCAGGAGGAGCATCCTGCGCAGCTCCCATCCAATCCACCGGCTTGCTGCCTGGAGGGCGGTACCACGGTGTAGCGCGCAGCGCCGGCTCACCCCGCCCGCGGGCACCATGCCTGGTACCCTTGCAAGGAACGCCCTGGAGCCTGCATCCTTGGGTACCCTGGCGTACCTAGTGTTGAGGTCCCGGTGTACCGGGTCACTGTGTGAGTATTGGTCACCTCGGGGTCTAGCGCAGTGGTTCTCAATCTTCCTAATGCTGCAACCCTTTAACAAACAGTTCCTCTCGTTACGGTGATTTCCAACCATAAAATATTTTCGTGGCTACTTCTTAACTGTAATTTTGCTGCTGTTATGGATCGTAATGTAAATGTCTAGTTTTTTTCCAATGGTCTTAGGCAACCCTTGAGAAAGGGTCTCGCGATCCGCAGGGGGACGTGACCCATGGATTGAGAAAGGCTGTTGTAGCGGGAAGCCGCCTAAGGGAGGGGCAGCAGGACTGAGCAGTGGGTGTGGTTCAGAGTTCCGGAGTCCTTTGGGGACATGGCCTGTATGTCTGTGGGATTCATTGGCGACGTGTGACTGTAAATCTGAGATTTAGGAGATATCTTTATTTGAATTTCACTTTCATTTGAGGGTGGGGGCGAAAATAACCCGTGGTGGAGGAAGTAGACGCCAGGCATACAGCAGCCCCTCCCCATGGACTGCTTCATTCTCCATGCGTTCTCCTACCTGTAGCAGCCTATGTACTAGCCCGATGATTCCAGCATTGGGGTGCTTGTGTTCGAGCAAGTGGGTACTTGGCTTGATCCCCGCAAAGCACACGCACAGCGTGTCTCAGCGGGAGTCTGAGGGCCCCATATTATGGCCGAGGTGACCATTCTGGATTAAAGAAAGAAAGCAATCATATGTTGAGGCTGCTAAGTTTATGGTGAGAACAAATCTGTCGGAGATTGTGACGGGGAAAAAGACATCCATGAGTTAGGAAGATGGTTCAGTCGGTGCCATGCATGCACAAGCACATGAATTCAACCCCCAGGAACCATATCAAAAACCGGTGAGGGGGTGTGCGCTTGAAATCAGTGGGTCCCTAGTGCGCCTGCTGGTCAGCCAGCCTAACCTACTGGGTGGGCTCCAGGATAGATAGAGGGGCCCAGTCTCAAAAGTAAGGTGAACGACACACTTGAGGTTGTCTTCTCACCCACCCACACATAGACATACACACACACACACACACACACACACACACACACACGTATGTACTCACATGAAGGAACGTGTACTTGTGCTCACACACATCCACACACATGTGCATACACAGACTCTAACCTAGTTCGGCTTACCCTATCTCAAACTGCAAAAGTCAGAGCAACAGCCCCTGACTGCTACCTACTGAGAATGGAACAGGTCCTAAGTGTCCAGTAATATATCAGACCCTGCAAGAGATATATTAGGAGCTCAATGAAGCTTTGATTCTGAAATTTGGAAATATTCGTTGGAGCTACAAATAAGTTATACACAAAGTAAGTGACAGATAAATTTTTTAATGTGTGACGGAGAGAACACTTCTCGGGTCATTGCAGAATATGAGAAATATATATGTGGAACTAAGTGAGGTGCCTATATTTACTGGTGACTTTAATGCCATTTTTCTTCCATTCAAAGAATATACTTGAGAAGAAAGAAAGTATCAGGAAATAAGTGACTTGGGGTAAAAGGCATAAGCCATGGGATTCATGGAGAGGAGACTGGTATAGGATGGAATAATGAGGAAGGTTTGGGTAGAATCTTGAGCTGGATTTGGAAAGGTGTGAGTGGAAGAGAGGAAGATTCATGGGCCCCTGCCCGTGCACCTGGCAGGGGGCAACACCTGGCTGGTGTCTCTTGGCACCAATGGAGCTAAAGGCAAGATAGACCATCCACGGGAAAGCCCGTGCTGCTAAGTGACCTCCACGAGCAATTCCAACAAAATGGTTTTGTTTTCTTTTCAAGGAGGAACTGCCCCATACATTCAGCGCCTGGAACCGCATTGCCAGAAATCTTCCTGCACTGATCGAGAATGGGCGGCTTCGGGAAGAAGTTGAGAAGGTTTGAAAACCCGTGTAATCGCCTTTCTGTGTTCTTTCTTCATGGCTCAATCTTGGTTTTAAAACCTACAACCTTCCCAGGGTTGATGTTAGCCAAATTTCTCCATCTGTTCTCAGCTGCCAACGCTCAACATTGACGAGCTGAAAGGGCACAGGTCGCAGCGCCTGGCACATTTGGCTCTGGGGTACATCACCATGGCGTATGTGTGGAACCGAGGGGACGGTGATATTCGAAAGGTTTGGAGATTTTTCTTCTTCTTTTTTCTTTCTTTGTTTCTTCCTTCCTTCTTTCTTTCTTCCTTTCTTTCTTTCTTTTTTGGTATTTCTCATGTTGGGCTTTGATTAACATGAAAATGAATTCCAGCTTATGTTAAATGTAAAATCTTTTGAGGACTTGGAACACAACTCAGTTGTAGAGATCGATCTTGCTGGCATGTGGAAGACCCTAGGTTTGAACCCTAGTATTGCAAGGAGTTAAATATTAGAACTGTATTATTATGATTGCTATTTGTGATGCTGGGGAGTTGGTGCTTCCTAACCCTAGAATTGAGCCCAGGACCGTGTGCATGTTAGGCTCCACAGGCCTACATCTTAAAAGTTTGCGTGTAGAGGCCATCATGCTCTTGGCATCATTAAAAACAACAAATCCCACAAAACATGTTTATTCGACTCAGTTGGGAAGTCAGAATTACGAAAGAAAGTTGAAGTGGAACACATTTTAATTGGTCGCGACCCTGTTGGACTTTTAAATTCTGATGATAAAATTATACAGCAACTTATCCTAAGTAAGGGGTTTGTTTCAAAGTGAAAATAAATGAGCAAAATGTAAGGCAATATTCTGACTTTCTTCGCTTCTGCAAAGCGGGCTGTAGTAAGTGTTAGGATACTCCCTCTGCTTTTCCCAAGCCAGCTCAGATTATTTGACGAAAGGCTTCCCTGTTCCCCTCTGGTCCTGTGTCTGTAAACCTCTGATGAAGAAAATGTATTTCCTTTTGAAACATGTCTGGCTACCTGCAGCTGAAGTGTTCCAGTGTCTACAGTGCGCAGCATACATAGTGGGATGTGATGACCAGTGGTCCTGATTTTACTCTCTTGGCTAAATCCTCCCATGAGTATATCGAGCTAACCTGGAGTCATTATAACACTCATAATTTCTCAATACTGTGGCATCGGCTGACTGTCACTCCGTCTGTGTGTTATGGTGCTGATTTTATACTGTTAGAGTGGCCTTTGGTCCCTTACCTTTTCCCTGTGTTATATATATATATATATATATATATATATATATATATATATATATACACACCCCAGCTGTGACTCACTATGACAGTGATCACCTTAATCACTGCATGGGACCCTTTAGTTCTAAGTCACAAGATGTTAAGCCAGGCAGATGCAGAACACAGTGCTAGCTGTATCCTTAATAAAACCACTGGGAGAATTCGGCCTGGACACCAGGGAACTAAGAGTCTGCCAGGCGGATGCACTACTCACCCCCAGGGAAAGCTGGTTTTCTCTTCACCAATGAAATACCGCACAAAGCAACTTAAGGGAGAGAAGAAGTATTTATTTTAGTTCACAGCTTCGGAGGCTTCAGTCCATAGTCACTTGGCCTCATGTTGTGGGAGCATGAGAATGGTGGCCAGAGAGTGGAGACAGATTTCTGTGCCATAGACTTCCTGCTCTTTCCCTGGTACTCCACCTGGGCTGCTGCCTCATAGACCCTTCTACCCACAACCAGGGCACATCCTTGCTTTGCTAACCTTTGGAAACACCCTCTCAGAGATGTCCAGACTCCGCTGTACCAACCTATGTACCTCTCGTCGGAATCAAGTTGACAATCAAGATTACCAGTCACTTCTCTCCAGTTAGAAGGAATGCTAGAACTCACAGATTGTGGGCTGCTGCTGTTGTTTTGTGTATTGAGACAGTCTCACTGTGGAGCACTAGTCTGGAACTCACTCTGTGTCCTGGACTGGCCTTGAACTCTCAATTCTCCTGCATCATCCTTCCAAGTAGCGGGATAGCATGCCTGCATCAATATGCCTGGCACCAGTGCCAGGTATAGTGAAGTTTGCTGAAAACAAAATAAACATACCACACACACACACTGAGAGACAGAGAGAGAGAGCACGCTGTCCAGGAGTGTTTCCTGCTTCAGTGTGTTCTGGGACAGCAATCTGCCTGTGCTTCTCAAATGAGTCACATCCCTTGTCCTTAACAAAGCCAAGAAATTCAGAGACAACTGAGTTTTCCTTTTTTGCTGCCACTAGTAACATGGTGTCTCATGGGATGGATGGGTGAAGGACAGAGTGAAAACCACCCAGGGTTATTAGAAAAGAAAACCTTCAGGCTCTTTATCTTTTCTTCCTGTCTGCGGTCAAATTATGTCCCCAACAACCTACATCCCAAACAGGAACACCGAACAATCACCAGGGTTACATTAGGAAATGTGAGAGAGGAAAATTACACATTGGCTTTCCAAGTGCTGTCTGTGATCCAGGACAGGTTTTGACAATGAGATGAGAAGAAAAGGTAAGGCGTATCAGTGGCTAACGATGAGCAGTGTGTTTGAATCAGGTGCTGCCCAGAAATATCGCTGTTCCCTACTGCAAACTCTCCGAGAAGCTGGGCCTGCCTCCCATCCTGTCTTACGCAGACTGCGTCCTGGCAAACTGGAAGAAAAAGGATCCCAGTGGGTATGTAACTGTGAGCAAGCAGAACAGGGCTTGGCATGCATGCTATTCGTTCAGGATATGTATTCCTTAGTTTGGGGCAGCACGGCTTCTGTGGTTGGGTATGGTTTCTTAGACTGTTGTGTCTGCAATTACAAATGTATTATATGTGCATGAGAGAAGCATCTGGATACATATGGGAACAATCCAGAGGGCCTTCAGGTACAGTCTGACTATTGTGTACATGCCTCTCACGGCCACCATCCAACAGCTATAGAAGTATACCTGTCGCCTCAGAACATTCCTTCATGTTTCTCCTTCTTCGGTTCCTTCCTCTGCATCCAGAAAATACATTCTAAATAGTGTTTATTGGTTTGGGGTCTAACAAGATGGCAAAGGGACTTGGACAGCCTTGTCAGTCCAAGTTTAACCTCTGGGACCCAAGGAAAGGAAGTAAGGAATCGACTCCACAAACTGTTCCTCTGACCTCTACACGGGCACTCTAACACAGGTGCCCCCACATTATGCACACAGAGAAGAATGATAAATACTCTTTTGAATTGAGTTGGTTTTGCATTAAAAAGTTAGTTGGTATTTGAGCTGTTTTGATTCATTTTGTTTTCATTTGTTTTGTTCTTTTTTTTTTTTTTTTTTTTTTTTTTTTTTTTTTTTTTTTTTTTTTTTGGTTTTTCAAGACAGGGTTTCTCTGTGTAGCTTTGCGCCTCTCCTGGGACTCACTTGGTAGTCCAGGCTGGCCTCGAACTCACAGAGATCCGCCTGGCTCTGCCTCCCAAGTGCTGGGATTAAAGGCGTGCGCCACCACCGCCCGGCCATTTGTTTTGTTCTTTTGACAGTGTCTTGCCACGTAACCCAAAGCGGTCTTAAATTTGTTGTCCCCCTGCATCAGTCTCCTGAACTCTAGGATCTCAAGTGTGTAGCATGGCACCTGGAGAGTTGTATTTCAGACCAATAAAACCGTTGTCTTAATTAGGATTTCTATTGCTGTAGTAAAACTCCATGACTAAGAGCAACTCCGGCAGGGAATATTTCATTTAGTCTTCTAAGTCCATCATCCAGGGAAGCCAGAGCAGGGATTATTCAGGGGAGGAATTTTGAGGCAGAAACTGGTACAGAAGCCACGGAGGAACACTTCTTCCATCTTGCTTTCTGTGGCTTGTTCAGCCAGCTTTCCTTACAGCACCAGGACCGCCAGCCCAGAAGCGACACCACCCACACTGAGCTGGGCCCTCCCCCATCAGTCACCCATCAAGAAAAGCTTGCCCACAGGCCAGTCTGGTGGTGGCATCTTCTCAAGTAGTGTTCCATCTTCTGAAACCACTAGTGAGCACAGACATCAAATATGGACTTCCTAATGTGTGGTTTCCTTTCATTAACCTATTTTTGAGATTTCACAAATTTAATTTCTTTTTCCTTCTTTTTTCTATCTTCATTTCTTTCTCTCTTTCTCTTTCTTTCTTTCTTTCTTTCTTTCTTTCTTTCTTTCTTTCTTTCTTTCTTTCTTTCTTTCTTTCTTTCTTTCTCTCTCTCTCTCTCTCTCTCTCTCTCTCTCTTTCTTTCTCTCTCTCTTCCTTCCTTCCTTCCTCCCTCCCTCCCTCCCTCCCTCCCTCCCTTCCTCCCTCCCTCCCTCCCTCTCTTCCTTCCTTCCTTCCTTCCTTCCTTTCTTTTTGAGACAGGATTTCTCTGTATAGCTTTGGAGCCTGTCCTGGATCTCACTCTGTAGACCAGACTGGCCTTGAAACTCACAGAGATCCACCTGGCTTTGCCTCCCAAGTGCTAGGATTAAAGGTGTGCGTTGCCACCACCTGGCCAAACTTAATTTCTAGGATAGACAGTTACGTTTAAGAGTAAACACATCCTCAGTGGAAGAAGCAGTGACCGGTGCGCTTTCAGGGCAGCCTGCTCAGGAGTCAGCTAGTGATGGGACCTACAAACAGGGCTAGCAGCTCCTGTGGCGATAAGCTTATATGTATGAGATGGAGTCGGCACATGGGAATGCCTCAGAATGGAAGGATTTGTTCTAGGATGTACCTTCATAGCAACAAATAATTCTGAGTGTGCCCTCTTTGATGTCTTAATGTTTATGCCAGAGGTTCTCAACCTGTGGGTTGTGACCCCCCTCTGGGGTCACATATCAGATATCCTGCCATATCAGATGTTTACATTATGATTCACAATGGTAGCAAAATTACAGTTATGACGTAGCAATGAAAGTTATTTTGTGGTTGGGGGGCGGTCACCACAACATAAGGAACTGTATGAAAGGGTCTCAGCATTAAGAAGTTTGAGAACCATTGGTAAACAATCTTGAGAAATATAAAAACCATGTGTTTCCTTCATTAAACCTGAGGGTCAACACTAATGGATCATAGTGTATGAACTAATACTCAGATTCACCTGGTTTAATAACTCTTTTCTTTCCCTTTTCCAATTGGCACATTGTTTCATGGCTGCTCTCCTAAGGCCCATGACATATGAGTAAGTATTTGGGTTTTGTTTTATTCTAAGAATTATCTGCTATCTAAAGTGAATGAAGGTTTATGGGAATATTCCAAATGATTGGATTTAAGAAGAAAGTAATTAAAATAACTATTAAAAAGGCAAATAACCCAGCCTTTAATTGTATCTATTGATACGACTGTGTCTATTTGGTATTGTGGCTACAGATTCTTGCAAAGTTGCTATTTGCATCTATGTATATGAAATTAATATGAACAGATACAAAAAGTACATGCCTCTCTGCGTATGTGGCCCCATAACCTTTGTGACTAGAAGTGGTTAATAATAACACCGAATAGTCTGTGTCTGCTCTTTTTAACCCAATCATTATCATTTTTGATCTTTGCACTAAACTTTATTAAAAGTTGGGGAACTAAAACATACGACACAGTGTAATCTCACCTAGATGAAGTTAGGCTAAATAGATAGAAATAAATTTATAAAAAACAAAATGCTACGTGCACTACTCAAACAGAAGATTGAAAGGGGGGATCCAGAAGATGGGGGAGGGCAAGTGTTTATAGCCCAAGACATCGTGAGTGTGAAGGTCTTGGAGGCACAAACATTTTGGTGCATTATCAGAACAGGATGCCTCTAGCTTGCACCACCATAAATAATGACAAACACAAAGAATACTGTGGGGAAAGGGGGGGGGATGGAGAATGGTTCCATAGGCTTTTATTGGTGATGGCTAAGAGTTTCAACAGTATCTTGAAATTAAGAGCTTTTTAAAACAGGGTCTCACAGCAGACAAGCAGTGGTATGTATGGCCAAGCTTTAGAACCCAGGAATCTAAATACTTCAAAACTATGCCAAAACTTCAGTAGAAAAGAAAAATGGAATCTAGCCCGTCTTGTATGTGTGTGATGGGGTGAACTAGGGGGAAGGGTGAGCAGGGTTTGCTGGGAATAGAACTCAGGACTTTGAGCATATATTTATGACAATATGCATGCCTGTACAATTTATGAAAACAGATCTGTTGTGGGGTTTCTAGGTCCATATTCTGGAATTAAATTCCAGGTGTGAGCATGGCCTTAATTACATATGATCTTTAGACAATGCACCCAATAAACCTGACTTTCAGTATTCTCAAATATGTGGTAGAGAGAGTAGGTCATAGCCTACCACTCTGGCACAATTATTTTTGAAGTAAAAAAAAAAGTATAAATAAAGATGCTGGAAAAGCGTGTTGCTCTACAAATACGCTGTTAATTTTCCCGAATTGTTTGCCAACTGCTACTGCTTTTCTCAGGAACATGGACATTCTGTTCTCGTTTCCTGGTGGGGACTGCGGTAAAGGCTTCTTCCTTGTCTCTCTATTGGTGGAAATCGCAGCTTCTCCTGCAATCCAAGTACGTCTGCTCTTTCTTAGCTGTTTCCTTCCCATTCACGTAAGCAGGGCAACCCTGTAGCCACTAAATTACAATAGCATGGTTGACTTTACCCTGCTCATAAAATTGGAGGAAATATATCCTTTACTAAAATAGAAATATTTTTCTTTTCTTATTTTATTCATTTTTATTTCATGTGCACTGGTGTTTTGCCTGCATGTGTGTCTGTGTGAGGGTGTCAGATCCTCTGGAACTGAAGTTACAGACAGTTGTGAGCTGTCATGTGGGTGCTGGGAATTGAACCTGGGTCCTCTGGAAAAGCAACCAGTGATCTTAACTGCTGAGCCATCTTTCCAGCCCCCAATATTTTTCTTTTGTACATCTCCCTGAAATATAAAATCCAGGGGCCATGCATTTAGAATCAAATTTGAAATCTCAGCAAGAAATCAAAACCTTCAAAGGGATTTGTCATTAATATAGAGTGATGTAAATCCATTTTTTTTTTTCCTGACTGCAAAGAGAAATGCAGAGGGCTGGATAAAGCGCTCCTCCCGAATCCGTATGAAAAAGCTGGGCATGTTGGGGTGCACTTGTCAGGCCCAGGTGGAGATGGGCAGGTCTCCAGGGCTCTCTGGCCAGCCAGTCAGCCAGCCAGCCAGCAAGCCTAATTAGTGAGCTCCAGGCCGAGGAGAGGCCCTGTCTCATAAACAATGGATCAGCCCTTAGTGATTCTGGGTGTTAATCTCACGTGCCTCCACGTGAGCACAAACAAGCACATGTGTGCGCGCCCACGGGCATATACAACTTCATGTACATTCATGTGCACACAGGAACTAGAAGTGGAAGCATGAACTTGACCTGCGGAGTAAGATAGGGTTTATCCTGTGCCTATGCTTGCCGCTAGATCTCCTACACCTCTCATGTTTAAACTTTACTTCGAAGGCAGTCCCCACTGTACGCAGTGCGGTGCAGCATCAAGACCAGGAAACACTGGGAAAGGCATTGGGCGACATAGCCACCAGTCTGGAGGCCGCGAAGGAATATTTTAAGAGGATGCGTGGTAAGTGTTGTTGGCGGTACATATTCTGGGCTCACCGCCATCTATGTCTGGTGTCTGAAGCAAAGAGGTGCTTAAAAAAGGAAGCGCAAGGTACCCGTTACTGAGTGTCTGTCCCTGTCCCTGCAGCATCACGCTTTTGTGTGGTAGAGCTCAATATTTCCTCCTTCGGGAAAGGAAATCTAAAGTCAAAGAGATAAGCCCACGCCCCTGGTAGTAAACAAGGAACCCAGAGTTCCAAGCGGGGTCTTTTTAACCACAAGGAACTTCCTTGACTGACACTAAAATCCTCGAAGAAGCCTGTTGAATGCAAAGGCAACTTAAGTGTTCAAAAACCTAGACTCTGGTCTGAATTAACTCTGCTTCTTCACAAATTCACTATGGGGTAACAGAGAAAAGAATTGTTCCAAAATCGAAGTAGGAAAAGTACAGACTCTACAAAACCCAGGAAGTGTAAAAGAGTACTTTGGAAAGGAAATCTGCCTTCCTGGCTCCATTTAACAAGTGGAATTTTGTTTGTGAGTTTGAAGCTGCGGCTGATTGCCTATTGAGAGAGAAAACCCTTCTAATCAAATGTTAGTAAGCTTTAGGAAGACCCATAAACGGATCCCATGGGGCTACCTTGTGCCTGCGTGCATGCTTGCATGTGTGTGTGTGTGTGTGTGTGTGTGTGTGTGTGTGTGTGTGTATGCGCTGCTAGTGATGGTGCCCAGAGCTCACAGATGCTAAGAAAGCACACTACCATTGAGTTACCTGCCCAGTCCTGGTTATTTTTGCAAGCATTGTGTCCACTGTGTCAGGAAGCATATAGAGAGGTTCTGGGCAATGCTGACAGTATCATGTCGACGATGGTGTCTTGTAGGTGAGGATAGTTAGTCCCTTAGCAGGCCCAATATGGGGTACAGGGGAGGTGATGAGTAGACTTCTCCAGGAGAGGACTGAGGAGAGAGATGCTTGACCACGGAGACTCTGTAGGTCTGCCTGATGTCTTTATTGTCGTCTGAGTTGAAATCCAGAGAGTCATTCACAGTCTGTTGAATTCGTTGTCTACCTCTGATGCTGCTTAGTAAATACTTTCATCTTTTCACAGACTTTGTGGATCCAGATCAGTTTTTCAATGTTCTGCGCATATATTTGTCTGGGTATGTAGTCTGAGGCTTGAGTTGGCTTTCTCAATTCATGTAAAGAACAGATTAGATCTCAGTTGCTGATCTCAACTATTCTCTGGCTTGAAATAATAATTCCCATGCTCACATCCACATCCATGATGCCTAGAAAGCACAGGCTGTGTTCTCTGGTGACCATTGGCCAGGGAATCCCTGGAAGAGGGGTGGGAAAATGATTCAGAGAGAATGATCTGAGACATGGTGAAGCAAGATCCACTCAGGAAGCTGTCTCCGAACTATGTGATTTACTATTTTCATGCATGAAAATGAGTGACAGAGGGTGTATGGAAGAGTTACCTCTAGCATAAGATTTTTCTATCTGACAATTAATTCAAATTGTATTTCTTCTTTTTTGGCCTAGTTGGAAAGGCAACCCCAAGCTGGCCGAGGGTCTGCTGTATGAGGGGGTCTGGGATACCCCGAAAAAGTTTTCAGGGGGCAGTGCAGGCCAGAGCAGCATCTTCCAGTGCCTCGACGTCCTTCTGGGAATAGAGCACAGCAGTGGTGAAGGTAGGCAGACATGACAACGTGTATTTTCTTTTCTGCTACCAGGACTGTATCTCAAGTCAGGGTAAGGATCCTCCCCAACAGCCTCTCTCCTGAATGAATCTGGTGCGTTAGGGACTCCCACCCCATTTCACAGATGAGCGAAAGCTCACACCCAGGTTCATCATTCTCTGCACTGAGTATTGACACACAGCCATAGCCGGTGTTGTATGCACTGAAAATGAGACACATCTGTGAGCAGAAGCTGGGAGGCAGGGACCTCTGTGACAGCAAAGGGCTGGCACTGCCCTGGTGTGCAACATCCTGCAGCCTGGCAGCCCAGAGCGAGGCTTGCACCCGAGGACTGCATTTATGAAATGCTTTCTAGGGGCTTCAAGGGAAAGAGAGAAAGACCCTCCCGCTTTTGTGTTTTCTTAAGCTTAGCAAACACAGAAGTTTGCACTGGGTGAAACTTACTTAAGACACATGTTTAAAAGATGGCTTAAACCCTTCGGTGGGGCGTCATGATTGGCCAAGGGCAGATGATGCATTCCCTTTCTAGACCAACAATCTCTCAGAAGGATCCAATATGACAGAAAAGCAAGCAAGCAAGAGCCAGGTGTGACGCTGCACATCCAGAGTCCCAGCACTCAGGATGCTGAAGCGGAAGTGTTGCAAAGTCAAAGCCATCCTTAGCTACGTGCATAGAGAGATCCTGTCCAGTAGAGCCAAATAAAGCAAGGAGAAAGGAAGTCATGGAGAGGGAGAGTAGAGAAGGGGAGCAAAAGAGGCAAAGAAGGAGGGCAAAGCAAACAGAGGCAAAATATCTTATTAGGAACGTGTTACTTATTCTGTCTTCAAGACTAACGGGAATCTTCAGTAATAGCCATTGCTAGCAGCAAGTAGCAGGCTGTTCTGGGTGGGTGGCCTTCCTTCGAATTCTCCGCAGTGGCTGTAGATAGTGATCAGGCAGCCTGACTGGCTCTGCCCTCCTTTCTCTCCTCTCTCCCCACCCGCTTACCTGTCTTCATCTTGCTGTAGGCTCTCCTGCAGAATTCCTCCAGGAAATGAGAGAGTACATGCCTCCAGCCCACCGCAACTTCCTGTGCTCCTTAGAGTCCGGTCCCTCAGTCCGTGAGTTTGTCATTTCAAGAGGCAATGAAGACCTGCAGAAAGCATATAATAAGTGTGTGAACGGCCTGGTCTCTCTGAGAAAATTCCACCTTAACATAGTAAGGACATACATTCTGGATCCCGCAAAGAAGCAGCGCGGGGCTACTTCCAAGTCTGAAGAATCCTCAAACGAGGAAAACAGAGGGACCGGGGGTACTGACGTCATGAATTTCTTGCAGAGTGTAAAGGATGCAACTGAGAAAGCCCTTCTGAGTAGTGCTTAGTGTAGCAAGATTGCATTTGATCAGTGCACAGTGATCTGCATACATCCTGTCATAGCTCATTAAATTAGACCCACTGAGTAAGAGTAGGGAATGATTTACCAAGAAGGCACTATATAGATTTCAAAATCATCTATGCATCACCTGTAGGAGAATAACAAAAGTGAACTAATTAATAATATTTAAAAATGATATAAGAAATACTGTAAGTTATATTGATGATTGGAATGTGACAATGAAACCACTAAATAAAAAAATATTGTGAAGTGGAATAAATCTTGTGTCCTTTGTAGCTGTACTTAAAGATCCCTCCAAATGACTCTTACTTACCAGGGCTGAGTCCTAAGCTTGCAAGATGCTACTACTGCATTTTTCCATTGTTACCTTTTCATTGGTCTGTATTCTCATTACACAGTAAGCTTAGGATGCCAGACGACTGTCTACCAGTCTTAGCAAATACCTCTGGGATGAACGAATGTGGGAATGCCTTTATCAGGGCTAAGACGGGATCTCTTTTTGTGATGGTTTGAATGAGGCATGACCCCCGCATAGATTCACACTGAGCAAGCTGAACACTTGCTCCTTTTGATGGCACGGTTTGGGGTGCTTATGGCCTTTAGGGGGTGCATCCTTGCTGTGTGAAGTGGACTTTGAAGGCCTGCAGCCTTGTCTGCTTGCAGTTCACATTCTCTGTTGTCGTGTGGTTAAATATGTGACTGGGCAGCTTCCTGCTTTGTTGCCTGCTGCAATGCTGTGCCAACTCTCATGGACACCGTCTCTGAAAGTGCAAGCCACAATGAACTGTTTTTTGTTTTTTTTTCCCATAAATTGCTTCAGGTCATGGTATTTCACTATCACAGAAATAGAAAAGTTACTAATAAATCGTCATAATACAATTTCCCCTTAAAGACTGGGTTACTGGCATTCATACTCTGACATGAGTTCATTTAATAATGGGGTCCTTGATAAGTTAAGAGGGACTGAAATGGGGGCACAGTGGCTTGTGTGCCCAGCATTCAGGTGGCTGACACAGGAGGAGCATGGAAGTTCAGGGAAGACTGCACTACCTACTAAGATCCAGGCCAGCCGGCATCAAAAACCACAAAAATAAGTAAGTAAATAAATACAAATTAAAAGCCACCTGAGCCAGATGTAATAGCACACACCTGCCATCCCAGCATAGAGGAGATAATGGAAGTTCAAGGCCAGACGAGCTACCCAGTGGATGCCAGGCCAGCCTAGGCTACAGAGTGAGACCTTGTTTCAAAACTAAAGCTAAAACTAAAATGAGCAAAGCCCATAAATTCTGAGTCAAGCTTTTCTTTTCAAGATGACAAAGTCAATGCTCAGAAGGATGAAATAAGCCACTCAGGGCCACCGTGACCAGTGGGAAGACATCTAGTTTCTCAGTTACACTCGTCATTTCTTCTTTACTTGGAATATATTAGGAAAGCAACTTGGGGAAGTGGGGAGTGAAGAAATTTCGATGATCTGGAATCACAGGAGGGGCAAGTGAGAAAGCAGAAATCAAGGATGTAACAAAAGATGGTGACAGTTCATAGTCCTTCCCTATCTATACCTGTCACTGCTGAATGCTTCACATAGATCAACCCCCACTCCTCACAATAAAAGGACATTACCAGTTGCCTTTTCCTCAGGGAAAATGACACTCAATAGAGTCCAGTACTTCCAAAAGCTACAGCAAAGCCAACGTCCAAGTCTAGAATTTTCAGACCATTACATTGTAGTGCTCACTGTGCTGAAAAATTTTCATGAAGAAACTCCGATCTTTTTGGCTTTTGCCAATACTAGGGCTGGTTATGTAGCTCCCTGATTTTGTGCCTGCCCACCATATACAAAGCACTGGGATAGTCTCCAACATGCCCTGCACAGTAATCAAGTATGGATGCTTAATTGTAAGAATTCTTCTAAGTCCCCAACTCATACGTGATTTTTTTTTAAATATATCCTAGTAATAGAACAGTAAAAGTTAGAAAATAAGGCCTTTTTAAGTGCAGAACTATGGCCCAGCAGTTTCAAAATAGGGACGCAGAGGCAAGTTCCTGACCTTGCAAGGCTCCCTGTGCTTCCAGCTGCTGCCCCTCTGCTGTGGGGACCACATCCAGGGAGCTAAGTCTACAGAATGCCGAGATCAGAGCCTGGGAACGTGGTGATGAGCATCACACAAGAAGTGAAGGATTTTACAGTTGGAAACCTGCCAAGTAAAGAATCATTGCTGGTGTCTGCAGAATTTTAAGTGATCCTGTCCGTGGGATAGGTAGGTAAACTGTAACAGCATAGAGAGTCCAACCTAAGGTAAAGATACATGGCCAATGAGAGCATCCTTCTGTCTTGGAATTTAAAGAATGAAACATTCTCTAAAATGTAACTTAACACTTCCTCCACCAGGTGGGTGTTCAGGGAAGACTGCACTACCTACTAAGATCCAGGCCAGCCAGTATCAAAAACCACAAAAATAAGTAAGTAAATAAATACAAATTAAAAACCACCTGAGCCAGATGTAATAGCACACACCTGCCATCCCAGCATAGAGGAGATAATGGAAGTTCAAGGCCAGACGAGCTACCCAGTGGATGCCAGGCCAGCCTAGGCTACAGAGTGAGACCTTGTTTCAAAACTAAAGCTAAAACTAAAATGAGCAAAGCCCATAAATTCTGAGTCAAGCTTTTCTTTTCAAGATGACAAAGTCAATGCTCAGAAGGATGAAATAAGCCACTCAGGGCCACCGTGACCAGTGGGAAGACATCTAGTTTCTCAGCTACACTCGTCATTTCTTCTTTACTTGGAATATATTAGGAAAGCAACTTGGGGAAGTGGGGAGTGAAGAAATTTCGATGATCTGGAATCACAGGAGGGGCAAGTGAGAAAGCAGAAATCAAGGATGTAACAAAAGATGGTGACAGTTCATAGTCCTTCCCTATCTATACCTGTCACTGCTGAATGCTTCACATGGATCAACCTCCACTCCTCACAATAAAAGGACATTTTCAGTTGCCTTTTCCTCAGGGAAAATGACACTTAATTGAGTCCAGTACTTCCAAAAGCTACGGAAAAGAAGACGTCCGAGTCTAGAATTTCCAGACCATTACATCGTAGTGCCCACTGTGCTGAAAAATTTTCATGAAGAAACTCCGATCTTCTTGGCTTTTGCCAATACTAGGGCTGGTTATGTAGCTCCCTGATTTTGTGCCTGCCCACCATATACAAAGCACTGGGATAGTCTCCAACATGCCCTGCACAGTAATCAAGTATGGATGCTTAATTGTAAGAGTTCTTCTAAGTCCCCAACTCATACGTGATTTTTTTTTAAATATATCCTAGTAATAGAACAGTAAAAGTTAGAAAATAAGGCCTTTTTAAGTGCAGAACTATGGCCCAGCAGTTTCAAAATAGGGATGCAGAGGCAAGTTCCTGACCTTGCAAGGCTCCCTGTGCTTCCAACTGCTGCCCCTCTGCTGTGGGGACCACATCCAGGGAGCTAAGTCTACAGAATGCCGAGATCAGAGCCTGGGAACGTGGTGATGAGCATCATACAAGAAGTGAAGGATTTTACAGTTGGAAACCTGCCAAGTAAAGAATCATTGCTGGTGTCTGCAGAATTTTAAGTGATCCTGTCCTTGGGATAGGTAGGTAAACTGTAACAGCGTAGAGAGTCCAACCTAAGATGAAGATACATCGCCAATGAAATTTAAAGAATGAAACATTCTCTAAAATGTAGCTTAACACTTCCTCCACCAGGTGACCATAGTAGTCTTTTGTATTAGGGAAGAACAGAGTCCTAGGAACTAATATTTTATAATATTACTTTATATATAATTTATAATTACAGATTGATTTATTTTCTGTGCTGTTGTGTGTGCCTGCATGAGTTTATATGAATCACATGTACACAAGTGCCCATAGATGCAGAAGAGGGCATTGGATCCCCTGGGACCAATGTTCGGATACCTGTGAGTGCTGGGAGGCTAACCTGTGTTCTATGCAATAACAATAAGCACTCTTAGCCACTTAGACATCGCTCCAGGCCCATTTTCCTACCCTTAATGTAAACATCAGGATTGCAATCTTTGTGGCCGCATTTCCAAGAGGAATGTCATCCAATGCACTGCATTCCAGGTGGAACTCGTAACTGCATTTCCCAGAAAATACAAAGTGCACCAGGAATTGGATTTAATATTTGGTCCTGAGGCTGTAATGCTATAGCTGTTACTAGTTATGACACCACCACTTGATGATGAGCACATCAGTAAGTTGATATTGGCAGGTTATGACACCCCTAATATTCTTTTCTGAATACGGCAAAAATCCCAACATGGAAAGCAACCACTGGATTATCAGAAGCACACATTATGAGATGCCATATCTGCATTTACTCTTTACAGGTCAAAATAAACTAAACTTTAAACCCAGAGTATCGGTGAGTTTACTTCACTGAAGGGAGATGTCAGGGGTGCTTCTAAAGAGAGCTCTTCACATGTCAAGGAACAGCAAGGCAGCTGTCCTGTACTAACCAAGAGATGGACAGAACATTCTCCTGTTAAAGGAATGTCCACTGACCTGCACTATCAGTAGGCACAGGTGTGACAATTAACCAGAAAATTCTCCGGAGGAAATATGAACATGTATGCAGATCTGTTCAGCTTGGAAGATCTAGCCCTCAACTTAACTCTTTTACAGAGTACTGGAAATGTAGTTGATGGAAAAAATCACCTTGGCATTCATTTTGAGGTTTGATTTTATGATAGAATCAAAAGAGAAAATTTAATTCCAGTAATTAAAAAAAAATAGTGAAGCCTGGTGGTGGTGGTGGCACAGGACTTTAATCCCAGCACTTGGGAGGCAGAGGCAGGAGGATCTCTGAATTTGAGGCCAGCCTGGTCTACAGAGTTCCAGGACAACCAGCCAGGGCTACACAGAGAAACTCTGTCTCCAGAGAGAGAGAGAGAAATCTTTCACTTTGAAGGGAGAAGATCAAATTAGCAGCTTGGGTGAGGAGATGAAAAATGTGTGTGGTTGTGCAGCTGCTGAGTACCAGACTATGATTTTGGTGGTGGAAACAGAAGTTAGTATACTTATCTTCTTGGTCCTTGTATGAAAGATTGCTCCATCTCCACCATCATGGAGCAAGAGAGACGTGTAGAATGATCATGAGTGGCCAGCTTCTCCTCAGTGGACCTCCATTCTCGATCTTTTGTTATACTGTAGAGCCTGGCTGCACAACAGCTTTGGGACCCCCACCCCTTCAGCAATCCAGACGATTGTCATCCACAATCAGCCCAACTGCTAACAACCATTTATATTTTTTTAAAAATGGTGTTTGGACTCCACATTAAAAAGTAGATATCAGTTGATCCTCAAGAGAGCATTTTCTTCTATCAAGTATAAATTCCACAAAAGGGTGAAATAATGAGATATAGAGAAAATTAGATCTTCCTAATTCACACCAAACAATAGCTGCAGTATTTTTCTTTGATCCCTTGGGCATTTTCTAAGTCATACCTAGCATTCATCGATTTAATATCTGCATTTAGGCCGGGAGGCTCAATAGGTAGCTTTCTGTTGCTTTAAACTTTATCTAACGTATCTTCCTATCTCAGGAATGTTCCCAAAAGATAGCTTTAACATCTGCATTTTAATTAGGGAACCAAGCACAGGAAATCTCAGCCCTTGTAATATTCAGAAGAAAAAGAAATGAGCAATAAACCTTTGCCCTTAAAACCTCACTATAAAAGCATTGTATACACACAGCTGCAATGAAAAGTTTTACAGGTTGAAAACATAATTATGGGCTATCTTTGTGTTTTTATCCTGTTTCTACATTTCAGTCCCATTGAATATTGGGTAATTTTTTTCTTGTCATTGTGACCAAAAGGCTCAAAAGAAACAATTAAACAGAGGGGCTTATTTTACCTCATGATGAAGAGGGCTTGGCGGCAGGAGTTGGAGGCATGAGGTTCTGTCACTGAGCAGTCGGGAGTAGAGAGATCAACACAGAACCAAGGATAGACTGTGATCCTCCACGTCAGCTCTCCTAGTGTCCCATGATCCTCCATTGAGGCCCTATCATCCAAAGCTTCCATAAGAGTAATACCTGGGACCAGTGTTCAAGCACTCAGGCCTGTGGGGGATATCTCATATCTAAATTGTGATACTCCACTTCAGACCCCAGAGGCTCATCCTGTCTCATAATACAAAACCCATTCAGTTCAACTGCAAACACCCCCATAGTCTCAACAGCAATATTGCTTGAAAGTCCAAATTCTCTTCAGATACTCAAAGAAATCTCTTACCTATGAGCCCCTGTAACATCAAAAACCAAGGTACACATAATGGCACATGGCAAACATTCCAATACCAAATCTTGGCGCTTCATAGACTGTATCTCCTGATTTTGTTCTAGAACTGAAGCTCCTATAAAACAAAACAGTCTATTATAAAAAAATAATTGCAATTAAGTTCTTTAATCTACATAATGTGTTTTGTACATCTAAAATCATTAGCAATGAGATGCCTTCCAACTCTGTCCAGATCTTTAAATTTTATTCATTAAAAACAGATAGGTTAGGTTAATTATATTAGAAGTCCTAATCAAGAAAAAGCTAGCACCTGGTCAAGGGTAGGCGAGTACTTAGAATTACTTTCCAGATCATGGTCACCAGCACAATGGCTTCAACGTCAGAAGTACTTGTGGGTTTCCATGTTTGAAAAGCATGAAATATTTTCACTTCATTCATTAGTCCTCCAAGCCCCTCCATTCAGGCAGAAGAAGACTTCATTTTGTTTGACTTTACATTACAGACTGTGCAGTTTAAGGAAAGGTAGATGCCAGAATTACATGTCTTTTGAAGAAAATACCCTTTGGAGAATATTATACTCTGGATCCTTCTCCAAGAGTGAGTGGGGCCTAGGGCTTGATCACATCCATATAAGCCCCTCCCACCTGCTCAAGGGCCATGCTGTGAAGTCATTTTGATTTATCCTGAAAACAAAGGGGGTGATCTTACCAGCAAAATGTCTTCGTTACAGTAAAGTATTTGAATCAAAGCTAAATGATCAACTTCAAAATGTAAACAATAAGTAATTTACATATACATGACTCCAGTAGTTAGAAATAAAGCTTACAAGGGATGACTAACAGCAGCCTAATAATACAACAGGGTGATAGAGTAGATGCTGTACAAGGAATCCATTTAGGAAGACATGGGAAGATGGTACAATTGATTCGAGGCAGAGTCCGGGTGGGTAGAGTTATTAGGTGGTCACTGCAACGTGAGTGATGCGCTGTGTAAATGGCAACCTTCCTGAAGCATGGCAGTAGATTGGAACCAGAGAAATACTAGAGTTATCGAGGCAGAAGTGTCGTGGAATATTATTTTAAGGTGTGTTACTTTTGTTTATGTTGAATTTGTTTAGCTCTGTGAAGCTTTATTACTGTGCCTGTTGAAAACACCTGATGGTCTAATAAAGAACTGAACGACCAATAGCAAGACAGGAGAAAGGATAGGCAGGGCTGGCAGGCAGAGAGGATATATAGAGGGAGAAATCTGGGAGGAGAGATCAAAGGATAGCCAGAGAAGGAGGAGGACTTTAGGGGCCAACCATCCAGCCACCCAGCCACCCAGCTATACATCAAGGCACGGAGTAAGAGTAATATTTACAGAAGTAAAAGAACGGGAAAAGCCAGAGGCAAAAGGTAGGCAGGATAATTTAAGTTAAGGAAAGTTGGCAAGAAATAATCCAAGCTAAGGATGGGTATGCATAATTAAGAATAAACTTTCATGTGTGCTTTATTTGGGAGCTGGGTGGTGGGCCTCCCAAAAGAGCAAACAACAACAACAGCACAGAAGGATTAGTATTCATACCAAGACTGATACTCTCCTGCATGTAGCTCTGATGGAGAGGTGGCTTCCAGGTCAGCTCCAGGTAATTAGTAGGCGCTGGCATGTGCAGGCTCTCATACTTCTCTTTAGGCTCTTTTGTCTTTATATTATTATTTTTCTTTTTTTTTTTTTCTGGTTTTTCGAGACAGGGTTTCTCTGTGTAGCTTTGCACCTTTTCTAGAACTCACTTGGTAGCCCAGACTGGCCTCGAACTCACGGAGATCCGCCTGGCTCTGCCTCCCGAGTGCTGGGATTAAAGGTGTGCGCCGCCGCCGCCGCCGCCGCCGCCGCCGCCGCCGCCACCACCGCCCGGCTATTTTTCTTTTTTTTTTATTAAGAGATTTTCTATTCATTTTACATACCAACCACAAATTCCCCTGTCCTCCTTCCTCCCACCCCCAGCCCTCCACTTCCACCACCCCCCCATTCCCACCTCCTCCAAGGCAAGGTCTCCCATGGGGAGTCAACAGAGCCTGGTACACTCAGTTGAGGCACGTCCAAGCCCCTCCTCCCTGCACCAAGGTTGTGCAAAATGTCCCACCATAGGCACTAGGCTCCAAAAAGCCAGCTGATGCACTAAGGATGGGTCCCGGTCCCACTGCCTGGGGGCCCCCTAAACAGTTCAAGCTAAACAACTGTCTCGACTATCCAGAGGGCCTAGTCCAGTACCATGGGGGCTCCTCAGCTATTGGTCCACAGTTCATGTGTTTCCACTAGTTTGTTCTTTACAGTCTTATACTTCAGAGCAAGAGAATGTAGGTTCATTACTGAGCCCCACCAATCACACCCTGGTTTCTGAGAGACGCCATCTACGAAGATCTGAAATGTGGGAGATTGAAATATGGGAGATCTCCTTGATACGAAGGAGATGGGGGGTCACTTCAGCTGCGATGTGGCACTAAATACCAAGCCTTCTGAGGCAGGACTTCAGCTAGTGGCTGTGTGTTTTATGTATTGCCCCTGCTTACTTCCTTACTAGAAGACATCTAGTAAATAGTGCATGAGCTGAGGTCTTTTCTGCGAAACCTCTAGTGAGGTGGTTCTCAACCTTCCTAAGGCTGCATCCCTTTAACACAGTTCCTCATGTTGTGGTGACTTCCAACCATAAAATCATTTCATTGCTGCTTCATAACTGTAGTTTTGCTACTGTTATGAATCATAATGCAAAGATCTGATATGCAGGGTATCTGATATGTGACCTCCAATAGGGCCACCACCCACAGGTTGAAAACTACTGCTCTGGAGACTCCCGGGGAAATATCCATGCAGCAGATGGGAGGTACACGGGCCTGGAGATAGGACAGCATAACTGAAGCGCAGCACAGCTGGCTGCCAGGCTAAGGAGGACTGCAGAAGTCTCTGATGAGATCGGGGAGGGGAAAGTCAAGGTTGCACTGTGAAGCTCACAGAGGACAGCTGGGGATGTGGTCTAGGTCAGACGTTCTGTCCTGCTTTTATCTCTTACAGATAACATGGCATTCGTCTTTAATGTGACACATCTGAGCCGCAGTGTCCTCTGAATTAGAGGACCGATACCTGTGACGAACTCGGCTGTAGTGGGAATTAAGAGGGTGCTCTGTGGGTGGCACTGACCAGAGGACTTAGCAAAAGAGAAACCAGAGGTTGTTAGATATTGTTATTGTCAAGGAGGAGGTTAATAGAAAACTGGGAGGAATAGATATTTAGAAGAAAGGTTTAAAAAAAAAAAAAACAGTCCCAACAGTGCCAGATGCTTGAACATCTAGTCAAGGAAAGGTCCACGGACCTATTGAAAATGAGAACAAAGAAGCAATTAATAAGGTGGACGAGAACATTCAGTGCTGTTTGGGCCGTTGGTCTCAGGCCATTTCAATTCAGAGTTCATCAAATTAGAAACTGAAAGTGTGTCTGATGGTTTTACAAGGTTAAACATAGGAATGACGCCCTTCATTTTCTAAATGCTCTTTAGTCCATTTCCCAGAGACCCAAATTTGTGCTCTACACAGAATGAAAGCCTTGTTGTGTGTGGTACAACTATGATCCATAAGTATGCAGACTATGGAACCCAAGGAGGGATATTTCTACACATAACCAACTAACTTCTGAGAGGTAAACAAAAAAAGACACCAGGCAGTGCTTTTATATAGTATGGCCCTGGGTTCCCACCTGCTGGGGAAGTTTCTGGGGCTGGATCCGAGGTGTTTTGTCAAGGCAGGGGTACAAGTTAGTGATAATCATTTGTCTAGCCCATGTGAGGTCCTGGATTTGATTTGCAGCTCTACATAGTAAGGAAATCAAAATTAAATGTAACTATGTGAATAAACAAAATAGTGTGTCCATAGACGAGCACAGTGCTCTGCATTCTAGGTCTTGGTCATAAAAAAAACGTGAACTCCACAATGAGGATGAGAAATTGCTCAGCTGGACAGCATTTCTTCAATGCCAAACACCGGGCGTGCTGCTAACTTCCAAAGCAAAGCTGGAGTAGGTGTGGGTTCAGTCCTGAGGAAGGCTGAAGGGACAGGCCACGTGAGCACACTAGTAATAACCAAATCAGGCAAAGCCTGATGGGCGGGATAAACAGATACGCTGTTTACAGAATGTTGATGGGAGAGAACAATTCTGCAAAGAAAATCATGGAAGCATCTGCCTTGGGATGCTTCTTAGGAGAGAAGCAGAATTCGGGTATGGTGACAGATGGGAAGTGTCTCTGGTTGTTACTGGGGCAGGGCATTGTTTTTTTGATGGCTTGAGCACAGCTAGAAGTGGACACCTTTGAAGCCACGCCCAGTAAGCGTGGGCTTTATTTCACTGAGTGAAATATTCACAGACCTCCAAAGGACGTGGGTCTTGGACCTCCGAGCGACAAAGTCAAGACTGGAGATGAGAAGCGGAGGGTAAAATTCGTGGGCATGATGAGAGGGCCATGCCTAATGATACCAAGGGATGGCCCAAGAGTGCCAGGAGCAACTGGGTATCCAGACACGGTGTGCATGGCGTCAGGAAGTTGTTGCAGCTGGCGTGGTGGGAAAGAAATCAGAAACACAGCCGGAGAGAGACTACGAGGATAGTGGTACCGGATGTCTCACACCACTGTTCCTCTCGAGATTTCTCACGTGCTCTGCACGCTGTCTCTGGCATAAACGTTGCTATTCCTGGAGATGTGAAAACAGAGGTTTGGAATTTTAATTCTCCCATCCAAAGGCCACACAGGCAACAGGACAGATCTCTCCCTGCCTGAGTTTACAGTGGGCAGGTCCCCAGCCAGGAACCTGGGGTGAGTGCTGATACCAGCTCCCTAGACACCGTGTGACGAATCATTTCGCTCTATAAATCTTGGGTTACTCGTATGACACTTTTTAATTTGGTCGTCTATTTTATGCTGTCCCTTTCAGTTCTTGTGGTTTATGATTAGATGGCTTTATAATGTTTAAGACAGTTCTTGAGAGGGCACAAGGGGAGCTGGATGAGAACAACGTGGCTAGAATTGTAAAATGATGGTGAATGGAAAAGAAATTAAAAAAAAAAAAAAAAGAAGGACATGGCTGCTCCTAAGTATGGTGGAGAAGGCTTATCGTAGTTATGAGGCAGAGCACAGCCAGAGGCAGGCACATTTGGGATGGACCAGGGTGAACATGACCCTGAGCTGGGTGGGCCATGTGAGGAGAGAGGGGAGGGCCAGGAGAGTAAAGGGTAGACAAAAAAGACAGGTAACCAGAATGGCCACATTAGACAGGGAAGGGCAGCTGGGGGAAGGGCAGCCCAGACTCTGGACTGAAGAAGTTTAGGGTAGGGAGTTGGGTATGCCAGCCATACCCCGGGACAGATAGGGACTGAGGGATGCTGGGAAAACCTGGCAGCCAGGTCTGTCTTCGTACAGTCAGGCTATTTGAGGCATACCACCTCCGTGAGAGAAACCTCCATGGGAACTACACAAGTTAACCCAGGACTCTTATCGTTTTGTCCATATTTTAGAGAAACAGAGGAAGAAAGCTATGTGTTGGTAGATTAGCTTCCGGATGAATTCATTGACAGCCTTCCAATTTCAGTTCAGAGTCCACTGAGGCAAAGGCCAGGCCTCAGACATTCCCAGTGCAGATCTAGGATATGGAAATCACTATCCTAGGCTCTACTTTAAAGGGAATTCAGTGCCAAAGCACCTATGACAGCTGGCCTGGCTCCCTGATCCAGTCAACGGAGCGGCCGTTTGGAAAGTCGAGGCACCACAGGCGTAGCCATCTCGGCTCACTGACCCTGAGCAGGTGAGTCAAAGGTCACACATGCCTCGGTTTACTGATCTTCGAAATCGAAGCGGCAGAACTGACCTTGGGAGTAAAATCATCCATCTTTTTCCGTTTTTCTCTCTGTATGTAGGGTATGCATGTGTATGTGTTCATGCATGTCAGCCCGTGTGTGTGTGAATGGTCACACGTGCGCGTGGGGGCCCAAGTGATGTCAGGAATTATCCCTCACGGCTTTTTCCACTCTAGTCCCGGAAGCAGAGTCTCCCAAGCAAATCCACAGCTTGCCAATATGGCTAGTCTTCCCGGGCAGCTTGCTCTGGAGGTCCTCTGTCTCTTTGAATTCCAGGTAGGTCACCGCGCACACCCCATATTTTTTTGTGGGTTTCTGGGGATCTGAACACGGGTCCTCACGTGTGTGCAAGAAAGGCTCTGACCACTGAGCCATCCTCTCAGCCCCATCGATATTTTTTTATTTAAAAATGTACTAGCTGGAGCGGTCAAGATGTGGCTCCATGAATGGAAAGGTTGACTACCAACTTTGAGGACACGAGTTCAGTTCCCAGAACCCACGTTGTAGAAGTAAGCCAACTTTTGCAGTTTGTCCTCCTGTGACCTGTAACCGACCTGCTGGAAATAAACATTTTCTGAAGAGACAATTGTGTCTGTCATCAGCCTATAGGAGTGCTGAAACTACGGATCCCGAGAAACCAGAAATCTCCCACCACCCCCAGGAATCTCATGCTGGGGGAAGGAAATTGCTGAAGCCTGGTGCCCATGGGAGGGGTTCCTCCTCTCCCAGGAGTAGATTTTAAGCAGCGATGATGACACTTTGTCAGACCTCCTTACAAGCCAAACTGAAGCCCAGACAACACTGGGTCAAGGGTGGACAGACCAAGCCCTGACCAGGAGTACTTACACGTGCACATCTCTAGCTTTCCATTTCAACTCCCATCTCACTTCAGGACCCTAATAATGGGCTTGAGGGGAGTCATTGAAGCTCATTGTCCCTCGGCCCAGTGTGGCCACATTGAATGCATCTCCTTTTTGTTCGCTTACTATTAATTTGCTGTATAACTGGCCTCTTTCGTTTGAGTAGCTGGACCTGAGGTCAGAGATGGTGGCCACTGTTAGTGAACACGAGGTACATGTTCTATCCCGTGCGCGCACACACACAAATGTTAAAAATTTAAATTATATTAGTTATATAAGATAGCAGGTTTCATTAGGAGGCATAAAATCACTGCTCTTAATGGCAGGTTCTAGAAGAAAGCTGGCTGAGCAAGCCATGGGACTCAAGCCAGTCAGCAGCGCCCCTCCATGACCTCTGCATCAGTTCCTGACTCCGTGGATCTGGCCCTGTTTGACTTCCTGTCCTGACTTCCTTTGATGATGAACATGATATGGAAGTGTAAGCCAAATAAACCCTTTCCTCCCTAACTTGCTTTTTGGTCATGGTAATTCACCACAGCAATAGAAACCCTGAGACAAAAGGGCATTAAATCCAGTGATCTGTTCAGGCTATTTCAAACTCTCTGGTACAGTTAAGAATATATGAATCGCAGTTTGTTTTGTCCTATTCTTGTGTTAGGGGTACCTGAAGAGAAAAACTCCCAGGAGGCCTGAATAAGTTAAATAAATTGAATGAAGCAGATTAGCGGGAAGCAGCCCCTGATCACCAGTCATAAGTTCTCCCAGCTTTTAAGGACCAAAAAAAAAAAAGTGACAGTTAGGTCCCAAAGAAACTCAGGACAAGTGGCTAATTGTGGTGACTATTAGCAGATGCAAATATGTTAATCGAGGTACCTATTAGTATATACAAATTTTCAAGTACCTGTTACAGAGTATCCTGGCTCCTCTCACCCCACTCTGCCCCCCACCCTGAACCTCTCCAGCCCAGGGCCTTTCCTTCCCCCAGCTACTGATTCCTATAAAAACCTGCCATTTGGGCCAAGTGATTTTGGTCCTCGTGGTCCTAGGCTCCTGTCTTGGCCTCCCCTCACCCCCAATGGCCTGGATCAGTCTGGACCCTTCCAGATGCCTCTGGCTGTTCTCTCCCTCATATCTACAATAAAACGTTCTCCTCAGCCATCCCTTGGAGGGGGCGTGTTCTCATTTTCCGTCAGTGACACAAACAGAAAGCGTCTGCAGCAAGCAAGCAAGCATTGTTTCCAGACATGGGGAGATGACATTGACATGGTGGCCTTTAACCTTCCGCTCAGAGCCACATTCTATAGGAACCTGTGGCTGGAAAAAAGAAAGAAAGAAAGAAAGAAAGAAAGAAAGAAAGAAAGAAAGAAAGAAAGAAAGAAAGAAAGAAAGAAAGAAAGAAAGAAAGAAGGAAAGAAAGAAAAAGAAACTTCATTTAAAAAAAAAAAAGAGTTTACTCTGGAACAGGAGAAATGGTCTCCCCTAATTGGTTATCCAGTGTTTTCCGGTCCAAAGGAAACTCCAGTTCCCCAAACTCCAATAGGCAGTCCAAATATTCCCAAAATGAGTTCAACCTGGACTATAGGAGGATTTCTGGAGGTTCGATAAAAGCCAGCATTCCTCAGGAACTCGTGAAATGGGTTCCCTCTCCCCAAAGGAGTCATTCCCCTTACCTCTGTCAGGAGGGACATATGGCTCCATTGATACATATCTGTGACTGCATATCAAAGCCCGTGCTGGCCTCCAGGCTCCCTCAGCCTCTCAGAGTCCACGCCCGCATCCTAGCCCCTCTCACCCCCTCCTCTACCCTAAACTCCCTCCAGCTCACAGGCTCCCACCCCACAGCTGCTCGGCCTTCCTGTAATGTGGCTGTTCTCACTCTTCTCTGCTCCTGACATTCTCACTGTGCTCTTTCTCTATTCTCTGTCCCCTGCTGGTCTCCACTCCGCTCCCAGATGGCCCTGTCCATGTCCAGTCTGCTGACCGCGGTCAGTCTACTTCTTTCTCTCTCTGATCTGGATATTTTCTCTCTCTCATATCTACAAAGCAAACGAACTCTCAAGGAGCGGTCATGTTAGCGATGTCTTTACTCTAACTGCCTTGCGTACAACCCAAGTGGTCAGCCCTGAAATCTTAATACATACAAGTAACCCTAAACAGACTGAGAAGGTTTGATTTGTGTATTTATGAATATGTATGTAACGACAACAAAGAAAAGGAGGCCGTGAATGTGAGAGGAAGCAAGGGAGGAACATGGGAGGGGTTGGAAGGGGGAAAGGAAGGGGGGAATGATATGATTATGTTTTAACTTCAATAAAAGCATACATGTTTAAAAAGAAAAAATGTAGTACTTGCAAATAAATATAAGTAATGATAAAAGGCCAGTAGGACTGACTCCTTGGGCTGGCGAGATGGCTCAGTGGTTAAGAGCACTGGCTGCTCTTCCAGAGGTCCTGAGTTCAATTCCCAGCAACCACATGGTGGCTCACAACCATCTGTAATGAGATCTGGTGCCCTCTTCTGGCGTGCAGGGGCATATGCAGGCAGAACACTGTATACATAATAAATAAATAAATCTACTGACTCCTCGTTTAGCAATTTTGGTAAGTTGTCAGAATTCCTCAGGAACCAAACTCTCGGGTGTTGGGTGTAGATCTGGTCAACCACAACAGAGAGTCAAGTTCATCTCGGCCCTTCCCAGAGTTCAGTTCTTTGTCCCTGGGTTTAAAAGGAACTTCCTCATAGTCTATGAATAAGAAGGGAAAAGGGGAAAGCTCTTGGAGCCAGTTTGCTTGCTGATGTGTTGTTTTAATTCCAATCTTCGCTGTTTACCTGGCTTTGTCTCAGAACAGATTAGTGGCCGTCCTGGAATTCAACCTCTGGGCAAGGTTCTTGACTGCTGCCGAAGCACCACACCACTGAACTCCCTCAAAGGCCACAGCCGGGAAGCAGCTCCCTGAACCTGGGCACTTTTTCTACGAAGTCATTTTCTTCAGTACAGATACCTCAGGCAAAAATATGGAGCCTCAAAGGCCGAGTTTGAAGCCGGCAGCGGCATCCTTGTCTTTGGGACAGTATCACATTTCTGAGGAGTATGGCTTTCTTCTTCAGAATCCTCTGGTAAGGATTGTCTTGTCCCGGCCGGCACAAGTATCTTGGTTGTTTGAGTTTACGTTATGGGGGTTATTGTAAGGGTCGGTATAACACAAAGTCACCAGCCAGAGGAAGAGGCTGGAGATGCAGCCCTGTGATTCTCAGGGGACAGCAGGGGCAGCTGCTGCAGGGAAGAGCACAAACCTCAGCAATGTTTCTCTGCTGATTCCTTAAACATGTGGTAGTGAGTTAATCAGAAGCAGAATGGCTGTCAGGAGAAGAGGAGCGACAGAGACATGATATAAGGACAAGTAGGGCCCTGTACCAACAGCAAAGTGCTGCGGACATGCATTCTACCACAAGGTGTAACACAGAATAACGGAACTGCCCCACCGTAAATACACTCTGCTTTTGGAGACAAGTTTGCCATGCATCCCAGCCGAGAGACTCCTAAACAGACACAATGTGCTCTGAGTTGGTACAAATAAGTTTATCTTACTTGGGGGTGGCGGCAGAGACAATGGGGGACCTCCCCTTCGGTGTTTTCAGAGCTGATCAAAAGATTAGATGGTATCGGGAATTTCTGAGATGAGGAAGGAACTCTGGAAAACAAGGCGTCCCAGCTCTCAGTGCTACTGCACCCGATCCTGTTTCCCGGGCAGTCTGTATCAGGCCTGCTGGCATTAAACGAAGTCCTGAGCTTGGAAGATGTGCCCAGGCGAAGTGCTAGGGTCAAAGCCAACACTCTTGGCATCTTTTAAAACTTGACCGTAAATACGCAGAAAGGCTGCTCAGTTAAAAGTCTAGGGATCCGATATGGCCAGCATTGTAATTGCTAATCAGCACCAACATCCTGCCTCCACCTAGTTCCTCTCTTCCTTACGATTAAAACTACCAGGAGCTCAAATGTCTATTGCAGTGAGACTTGCCTTTGCTCTGATTTGAAACAGTGTATTGCTATGTAGCCCAGGCTGGCCACTTGCCTCGGCTTCCTCCAGGCTGGGATCATGGATGAGCTTCCACACTTGATCTTTTAATGTTCTCTACAGAAAACTGTCAGCTGTGACATCTGTCCCACATCTGCAAGCTGGCCAGGGGAATTCAGTCGAACAGAGGCCTGTACCTTTTGGGCCAGATCTCACAGGCTGAATCAAGCCATGTCTTCCTGCAGCTCTCTCTGGAGCAGGGTTAAAAACCCGTCTGTACTCCGAATGCGATAATTTTCCATTTCTGGTTCTTAGTTCCTCCAGGCTCCTTGTCACACAGGCCATGCTAAACTAAAGCACCTGACATGACTTCCTGATGCTCCATCAGGTTATTAAAAGTTGGATTTCTTCTTTGTTCTGGGAATTAATTTGAGAGTACTCAGGGGATTTCCTGAGGGAGGGGCTCTGAAGGTTGCTTCCTAAAAAGGCTCTGAGCCACCAGCCACTATAGCTCTCATAGTAAGTCTGTCTGTCTTTCTGTCTGTCTGTCTGTCTGTCTGTCTGTCTGTCTCTCTCTCTCTCCCTCCCTCTGTATTTGGAAAGCAGGAAGATCACAAGTTCCAGGCCAGTCTGGACTACAAAGCTACACCCTGTGACCCTGTCTCAAAACAGAAACAAAACCAAAAGTTCAACCAACCAAAGGGCCACATAACATACTCCATTGTGTGTGCCTGGCTTCATTCTGGAATATTCCCATCCTTCCAAGTTCATGGGAGAGGAAGGACTAATGAGACACGCCTTTGGCATCACTAATCATGTGGCCTGGGTTTGGAAAGATAACACTGCATTTGGGGAAACATCAGGTCAGAGGTTTCCATCGCTTTCCTCTTTATAAATATTGGGACCAGATAAGACAAAATAGCAACATCAAGTTCTCCTTCCATTTGCTAGCAAGGATCTATGTTGTGGTTTGGAGGATGGAGACCCCTTAAAAGAAATCCCCTGACCAGCTCACACAGAAAAGAAAAATTCCCCGTCCCACCCAGTCACACACTTATATCCCAGCTCTTTCAGTATGATTCTGCGTTTCTGTTTTAATTTTCTTTCGTTCGGGTGAGGGTTTTAAATGTCTCTTCTGGTAAAGGAGGAGGAAGGAACTTCAATTCGAATCAGGTCCTGGCTGACCCAAAGGGCAAGAATCTCAGTTCAGCCTCACTGGACAAATAGTGTCGCAACACATCGATCACTGGTTGGGAAAGAGCCAGCCCACTCTCCAGGGCACAGCCAAGACCTGTGCTGCTCAGGCCAAGGGCTAACGTTAGGAGGTGGTCTTTCAGGTGGTCCTTAGGTTCCTTACAATAAATCCTTACCAGAGAGTCTCTCTAAAGAAAACATAGTTGGCTAATGAATGAGAAGGTATTCTGGCTTTGGGGCAGGAGACTGGCTACGTTTTACATATCCTATCAGGATGTGTCTAAAATCAAAGACTTCCAATTTCCAGGGTCTCTGTGGAAAATTGCTCCTCACATCTATGAAAATACCGTAAGAGTTCTTTGATAAGATATCTGTTCTCTGTGTATGTCAGGGAGAACAGCAAATACCTAACAGACTCACAAGGAAATCGGTTTGCAGGAGAGGAGGAGGTGGAGAGGACTCACAAGAGGAGGTAGCGAGAGGCGGGGGCTGGAGCAGAGCTGAGAGACCGGCAATGCCAGGCTCTGGAAACTGACTTAACACCCTTCATGATAAACACAATGTGACCGCTATTTGAGACATTTCCTCACACAGCACTAAGGGCAGGGCTGGTTAGAGCAGTGGTTCCTGAGTGGTGTGTTGAAACCATTAGGAGATATTTAACAAACAACCCAATGCCGAGCCCCGCCCTGTGTATTCAGACTCTAGGCTCACCTGCTGTAGCACTGGACTCCTGACTAAGAGAACAAGGAGGTAGCCGGGCCAGCTAGCAAGGTGCCACGGCCAGCGGCCAGCAAAACCTCCTCGAAGGGCTGGAAAATAATTTATGGGCAAAGATAAAGGAAAGTAGATACACTGATAAGATAAGATGGCCACTGCACCGTTTGGTTAAGGGGAAGTTTTTTTGTTGTACATAGGAGAGAGAGAGAGAACAGCCAGAGGCATTGGCAAGAGTCCAGAGCAAAGAGAGAAAGGAGTGAATGTGGTCAGCAGAAGGGACATGGCCAGGGCTATCTGGGAGAGGGGGGCCCAGCAGGGGGCAGAGGATAGGGAAAGCATAGAGAAGCGGAGTAGAGCAGAGCTGGAGTGGAGGGGGTGGAATGTAGCAAGAACAGCGGGGGGCGGGGGGGGGGTCATAGGGAGAATGAGTAGCTGGCGGGAGGGAAGCTGTGAGCAGGAGGGAGCTTAGGGGAGGGGAGGGGATGGGAAGGGCTAAAGCACTTTGAAATGTATAACAGGTACTTGTGATACTGAAGGAGCCTGGTGCCACAGGTAACCATGGGTCCCTTCTGCCAGAGATAAGGGGAAAGACTCCTTCAGGTAGAGGGGAACCAGTTCCACAAGTTCCCGAGGAATGCTCGCTTTTATCTAACTACCAGAAATCCTTCTGTAGTCCAGGTTGAGTCTATTTCCAGATATTTGGACTGCCTTTTGGAGTCTGGGGAATTGGAGTTTGTTTGGACTTGAGAGTTAGGAGACACTGTACATGTACCCCTGGCGTAGACTGAAGGACAGGCAGGAATGGTCATGAGGATGCCCTCCAGGAAAACAGACCAGTACCTTCTCCTTTAGAAGAAATGCTAAGCTCTTGGTTGAAGCATTGGGCTATGGCTGGTTAGAAGAAATGGTAGAGAATCAGTTGCCACAGAAGGCTGTACTTTTCAGACAAGACAGAAAGGAAGAATTCTAACATTGCCCTGAAACGTGAGGTCATCATGGATGGCCTCTGGGGCACATCTGACTAGGCTGAATAGGAACTTGAAACACAGTGAATCCACAGTAGATATAGAGACTAAGAGGCCAGACTGCATAATGGTTAACTTTGGCCAAGATTGGAAAATGGGTTTTAAGTAAAGGAGAATATAATGACTGAAGTGTGGGGGTTTCGTGCCAGTATTAAGGAGCCAACAAGATTGGAGATAATGGGGAAACAGGCAGTCAGGCCTGAGTGGAAAAAAAAGAGAGAAGGAAAGAAAAAGAGAAAGAAAGAAAGAGAGAGAGAGAGAAAGAAAGAAAGAAAGGAAGAAAGAAAGAAAGAAAGAAAGAAAGAAAAAAGAAGGAAAGAAAAAAGAAGGAAAGAAAAAGAAAGAACGAAAGAAAGAAAAAGAAAGAAAGAAAAAAGGAGGGAAGGAAAAAAGAAACAAAAAGAAAAGGACGTGACTGCTCCTAGGTATGGTGGGGGAGAAAGTTTACTGTAGATAAAAGGGAGAACACAGGTAGAGGCAGAGACATCTAGGAGAGTCCAGAATAGACACAATCCTGAGCCATGTGAGGAGATGGGGGAGAGGGAGGGAGGGGGTGATCAGAGGAACCAGGTGCAGCAGCCAGGAGGCCCAAAAGAGAGAACTGGTGAGCAAAATGGCTGAATTCTATAGGGAAGGGCGTTTAGGGAAAGGCAGCCCAGCCTCCGGGCTGGAGAATTTAGGGTAGGGGGCGGGGTATGCCAGCCAGGAGGGCCCTTTAGCAGGTAGGGACTGAGGGATGCTAGGGGAAGCTGGGAGCCAGGTCTGCTTTGATATATTAAATAGGCACCTTGGCCATTTGTCCCGGGTTTGAAACCTAACAGTATAATGCTTTCTTATAGTATATAAAATACTATGGTAACGAGATCACGTGGTCCTAAGCCTGGAACCAACTTTTCTTCTTGTACCAATTGAACTTACCGTCACTACAATACTGCTAGCCCTCCGGAAGAAGCCATTGGCAGTGAACTTGACTCTGTCTCCACCATCATTTCCCGGAACTGTTACCTCCCCCCCCCCACCCCCGGCCCATTTCATTTCCCCTACCCTTGCCTAGCTATAAGACGCTCTGGGTACAAGTGGAGTGATTCCCTGAGAGGGTGCTCTAGTTTGTTTTTTTGGTTTCTGTGACAAAATACCAACCCAAAGCAGCTTTGGGGGCAATGGTTTATGTGGCTTCTGAGTCCCCATCACGATAGATGACTGAGGGATGTCAGGTCAGGAACTCAAGCAGGTCTCTGGATGCAGGAACTGATGTGGAACCTGAAAGGGTGCTACCCCTCTGCTTATTCAGCTATCCTGTTACACCTTCCAGGACCACCCGCCTAGGGGTTGGCACCGCCCACAGTAGGCTGGACCTTCTCACGTCAATCACTAACAAGAAAATGCCCTACAGACTTGCCCACCGGCCACTCTGATAGGGGCAATCCCTCAGTAAGTCTCCTTCTGACATGTGTCAGATTGGCAAAAACTAACCAGTGCAGATGGTGGGCCTGGTAGCATGTATATTTAATCCCAGCACTCAGGAGGCAGAGGCAGGTAGATCTTTGTGAGTTTAAGGCCAGCCTGGTCTACATAGTGAGTTCCAGGCCAGCCAGGGCTATATAGTAAAACCTTGCCTCAAAAAAATATAATAATAATAATAATTAATAAATAAAATAAAAAGAAGGAAATTATAACACCATGCTGGTTGGTATAACGCTTTATAAGACATTTGGCTGTGTGTTAGCCTGGCAAACCTTATGTCAGCATCCTTTCTCTAAACAATAACACTCGTGAGCTCTTTGAATCAAGTCCACTCTCTTGGTTATTCAGTACTAACGATTTAAGTGTATTCTTGGCCCACATTTGATATTGTACATAGAACTGTGTAAAGGTCTTTTTCTTGTTTAAAGTTTATTTTGAAAGATAAATAAACATAAAATGGGACATTGATTGCTAGAAGGAAAGAAATGTAAGCCTGTCATGGTATACACCTGAAATCCCAGCACTCTGGAGGGTAAGGCAAGAGGCCGTGTCTCCAAAAGCCAAAAATGAAAGAGAAGGAAAGGGTAAGGAGAGAGAGAGAGAGAGAAAGGTCAAAGACTTTATTATCTCTGCTCACCCCACTTCTGGAAAAGGAACGGAGGGAAGAATAGGTCTGTTTTGTTTCACAGTTCAAGGGTACATATGTCTATCAGGAGGGGAAACCATGGTGGCCTGAGCTTGAGGCATCTGGCCATGGTGCAGCCACAGTCAAGAAACAGAGAGAGCCGAATGCCAGCTCTTAGCTCTGTCCCTTTTATAGTCTAGGATCCCAGCCCGTAGAGTGGTACCACCCACAGTTAAGGCAGGTCTTCACCTCAGTTCATCTCATCTAGATAACCTCTCACAAGCGTGCCCTGAGGCTTGTCTCTCCAGTGATTCCAGACCCCATCAAATTGACAGTCAATATTAACTGCTTTCCTTTTTTTTTTTTTTTTTTTTTTTTTGGTTTTTCGAGACAGGGTTTCTCTGTGTAGCTTTGCGCCTTTCCTGGGACTCACTTGGTAGCCCAGGCTGGCCTCGAACTCACAGAGATCTGCCTGGCTCTTACTTTCTATGTTTCATAATCATGGGGATCATGGAACAGGAGTCCCATAACACAAACACAGATGGATTAAAGATAAGCATCAGTAAGAAGATTCTAAATAATGTAAAGAGATGGCTTTGGAAGAAAGGGATTTTCTAAGCATGATTTTAGACCAGGAAAATGAATGAAATATTGGTCTGTTTGACTATTCCATTAGGAATAGCTATTTAAAATACACACAAAATCCAATGACTGACTATGTGGCAGTGCACACTTGTAATGACAGGCTAGGATGCTGAGGCAGGGGAATTCCCATGAATTTGAGGACACTCTAAGTGGGATACATATTGGGTTTCAGTCTAGCCCAGACTACACAGTGATATTTTGTTTCAAAACAAAAGAAAGAAAAAAAATACAATTACTTATATCTTGTGAAAAGAGTTTTGAACTTGCAGAAATCTAAAAATTTAAAAATAAGAATAGTAACAAGTTGTTAACGATCTGTGTGCTGCATAGGTCATATACTAGGAAAAACACAAATCACACTGGAACCTTCCAAGCGTTGTTATTCTAAATGGGAGGGTAAGAACTGGATTACTTTTACTGTCTACTTTACAGAGTTTATGCTTTTTAAAAACCGGGTTAGCAATTTTGACCCAAAGACCTTATCCTTTACTTCTCTAGGAATTGGGAAGCCATTAACAAGACAGAACAGCAACTGAGTAGCAAAGACTTATCCTTGACTAAGAATGGGAGCTGTGGGAGGTAAAACCACAAGCTAACTTCATGCTCTGTTATGGTTACAGGCACAGGATCAAAGAGATTGGGACAGGGGAGTTAGGCTAATAGCCAGGAGGCATATATCACTGGGAAGCACAGGCAAGTATTTTCTGGGACTAGATGGAGATTTCCCAGGAATTCTGTCAACATCCCCTTTTCAATTCTTTTTAAAAAGTTCGCTTACTGTGTGTGTGTGTGTGTGTGTGTGTGTGTGTGTGTGTGTGTGTGTGAGAGAGAGAGAGAGAGAGAGAGAGAGAGAGAGAGAGAGAGAGAGAGACGCAGAAAAACAGTGAGACAGAGAGAGACAGAGAAAGAGACAATCAGAGACAGAAACAGACAGAGAGACACAGAGAGGAAGGAAGGGAAGGAGGAAGGGAGGAGACAGAAAGAGACACAGACAGACAGACAGAACACACACACACTCAGAATGAATCCACAGCGTGCTTCTGGAGGTCAGTGGATAACTGTCTCAGGAACTGGTTCTCTCCTGCCACCTTGTGGGATTTGGGATGATCTCAGGTCATCAGTCCTACCTCTGGGGACATCTGCCTAGCCTTCCTTTCCTATCTTTCATGGCTCTTTCTGGTCACTCCCCTAGCAACTGTTAACTGTGGTGTTACTGAGGGTGTCATGGAGCATGCGATGTAGGATTTATTATAATGAAGCTAGAGATGTTTAGTAGTTACTCTGACCCTTTATCTGAGATCTAACTAGTCTTGACCAGCCTACCTGAAGAGCCACCTGGCTTACAAAAGGAAAGTAAATTAGAGCTGGGCAGAAGTTCTCTGGTTGGCTAGATAGTACTGATGCTTCTCTCCTGCCCTCTGTACTCAAAGCATTTTCTTTTTTTGTTTGTTTATTTGGGTTTATTATTATTATTATTATTATTATTATTAGTTGTTATTGTTGTTGTTACACACGCTAGGCAGGTGCTTTTCAATGAGCTAACACTTCCCATCATGCCCAGCTTCATATTAGCTGTTAGGTTTGAGTCAGGGGCTAACCAGACCACACTCCATGTCATCTTACAGGTAATAGCAGGCTCTATCATGGGGAATTTGTAGGTGTCTGGCAAGCTTTCAGGGCCCCTCTGGACTTCAGAAAATGCCAACTCCCAGAGGCCCCAAAGCTCTCTCTCTTCCCCTCTCCACAGCACTCATAGTTGATGCTATGTGGAGATGTGAAGAAACAACTTGTCTGAATTTGTAAGACAAATTCCCTAGACAACCAGACTTGAGAGGAATGACCGGTGTCTAAGAACTTAGAGACCTCAGACGACAACAAAGGGATAATCCCGCGGGGCGGGGGGGCGGGGGGGGGGAGATCAATCAATTAATTAAATGAATGCGACAGGTAGGGTATGAACTGACGTCAAAGAAGATGTCTGCTGTCTAATGCGAATCTTGCCTGTCACTGTTGTTGCTAATGCGGCAACATGAAATCTCGCAATGGAGAGTGACTAACACAATTCTGTGCTTTTTCAGTCTCCAGTGGAAAGGCTGGCAGACAGAATGCATTTTGAATGAGTTGTGGTGCTGTATGAGAGGGGTGTTTAGCAGTCTCCTAGGTAAGAACTGAAGAGGCCAGGGAGCCTAGCAACACCCAGGGCTGAGATATCGTTCCCTATTTAAACAGGTTGTAAAATACCTTTCAAGCCCTTCTTCCCCATCGGGATTACTTGCAAGGCTTGGTCCCTGATAATGGTTGTCAAACTCGGGCGGAGTCAGCATTAGCTGGTGGGTTACTGGCTGCAGGGCTCCATCAGAGTGTTGGCTTCAGTATGTCTGGGGTGAGGGCCAAGCGTCTGCAGGTTGAACAGTTCCCAAGGGATACAGGTACTGTGGCCACTGACCACACTTGGACAGCTCTGTGGTTGTGTTGGTTTGTTGAGTTTTACAGGAGTCCAAACACCAGGCGTTAGAAATGAAGAAGGGTAACATTCCTCTGGGATCTAATGGAAAAATTAGACTGTAGACTAGAGTCTCAATATTAAGAAATAAACTATTTAAGATGTCCTAAACTAGGAAGGCAGAATCCAGTCAGGCTTAATTTAACTCTAAGTGGGGGATTCCTTCTTTAGGTACCAAAGAAGAAAAGATACAGGTGATGGTTAGTGACAGCTTTTCTTCCATCCTGCGCACCCAGGGAGGGCATCTGAGTCTTTGTGACTTCACATGTGTGGTTTTCTGTTTCAATCAGTGTTTTATTTATTGACCAATCAGAGCAATTTGACATACAGACTATGCCACAGCACAGCTTGGCAAAGCCACTACCTGAAGGGATCAAGGAATTCCTTTAGAGGAAGCCAAATTCCAAGGAGCTTTTGGTGTTATTTGGCTTGTTATATGAAAATCATGTGTGCCTTCATAGTTTTCCCAATTGATTTTTCCCTAAGAAGTACTAACAGTGTGGACTGATCGCTCTCTGGACATACACATTCCAGGTATTTGGAGAACAGCCTGAGGAAAGGCTTCCTTCCTCCAGCCCATCAGTTACTCCCCTTTCAGCACTGGAATCTGTTATCTCCCTTAGCCACTTTCAAGGACTAACAGTAATAACAGTCCACATACAAGTCTCCTGACTTAAGGTAAATTCCACCAGGAGACACCACCTAGGTCAGGTGGACATTAAGTAATAGCTTTACACAATTTAGCTCGGACCCTCCTTTCTTACAGCCTTACTAACTTTATAGACCTCTAACTTCTTACCTAACCACTTCTTGGAATATAGACTGAGCACACAGGTCCCCTTTTTGATATGCTAACCGGTCATTAGCACTCAGTTGACCTCCTCTTTCACCCCTCCCATTTTGGATTGTAAAAGAAAGCCTGACATCACTGCCTGAGGAAAATTCTTACCTGCCTTTATGACCCCATAGAATTCAAGCCTGGTGACCTTGCTCAGCCAGAGGATTGCTATTGCTTGGGTTTATAACTGGATTCCAGGGAGACTTAGGGAGAACGGAGAGAATAAGGAGACAGAGAAGAGAAAAGAGAATGGAAGAACTAGATGGGTAAGAACTTGAGAAGAACAAACTGAGATGGGGAAGAAGTAGATTGAAGGGCTAGAAAAGAGTACTAGAGGAACGAGATGGAAGATGAGGAAGAGCCAGATGGGGAAGAACAAGATGAGGAAGACCCAGATGAGAGAGAAGGAGATGGGAGAGGAGCTGATATGGGAAAGAACTAGATGGATGAGGGGCAGAACTAAGATGAAGGAATTTAGATAGAACCTGGAGGGGACAGCAGATAAATGTAGAGAGAAATCAGGCAAGAAAAGAGCTAAAAATGAGAGCAGAGTATAAGCTTGTAGAGAGAGAACTGACACAGGATAATAAAGTGTATGGACTAAGGAGTTTCGCGTACATAGATTAATTTCTTTTTATCAAAGATTAATTATCAGCTGGTTGTAGATTCTTCCTGGACCCTGGGAGGGGACTATCGAGGGGCTGGGCCCGCTTAGTCTCCATTAAGATCAGACCAGTGAGCTGAAATAAGTTGCCAGTTCACAGATAAATCAATCTTTCAGTCTATCACTATCTATCTATCTATCTATCTATCTATCTATCTATCTATCTATCTATCTATCTATCTATCTATCATTGATCTATCTAATACCATCTATCTATCTATCTATCTATCTATCTATCTATCTATCTATCTATCTATCTATCTATCTATCTATCATTGATCTATCTAATACCATCTATCTATCTAATACCATCTATCTATCTAATACCATCTATCTATCTATCTATCTATCTATCTATCTATCTATCTATCTATCTATCTTCTATCTGTCATCATCATCTCTATCATCTATTTATCTCTATCATCTATTTTCTATCTCTCTGCCATTTATTTCCCTCCCCATCTCTCTGTCTCTCTGTCTCTCTCTCTGTTTCTCTCTCTCTCTCTCTCTCACTCTCTCTCTCTCTCTCTCTCTCTCTCTCTCTCTCTCTCTCTCTCTCTCTCCAGAGCTAAGGATGAGAGTCAAGGCTCACAGTACTAGGCAAGTGCTCTACCTTCTCTTGCTGCCAAATGTCTATCAGTTTCAACTCCGCTCTCTTCAGTTCTGTACCTGTAGCTGTCTTCTGCGGACGATGACACCATCCATGATCTCCGTCCAGGACAAAGGCTGGGTGGAGTTGGGTGGGGGTCGCGTGGAGCAACATAGACTCTGCCTCCCAGAAGTAGGCAGGCCGTGAGACCTATGACTGAGTCTGATGCAGATCTTCCCCAGCATCACCGCCATCAGTCAGGAGCTACAGCCGCCCCTCCTGATGCAGCTTGATCCAAGGCGTCCAGTTTGGAAATACTTCAGAGTCAAAGAAAGGAAAGAAAAGACTAATTGAAGTCCAAACATTTCAGAGTTTATGGCAAGATGTTGGGAATACTGGGGTTGTGGGTTAAGCAGGAGTTGTGAGCCCTGAATCCTGGGAGATGCAGATGTTCATGAGAAAAGACTCCCTTTCTCCCCCACCAACACACACAAGTGATTTGTGGGTCTCTTGTTGACCACGACGTCTCCAAGTGTGTACTGTCCAACTTCCTGGCCTTCCATGTTGTCACCTTGCTCAGGGTCAGTTCCTCCCCTCTCCCCATTCTCAGCATAATGCTTACCCCTCTCTAGTCCATCAACTTATTTCTAGAAGACCTCTATGAAAGCAGGTGCCCTTTCACTAATAGCTCCCCTAAAAAGTCCATCCACATATTCCTGCACTTCCCTAGCACAAGAGTATTTGAACCCAGCTTCCAAGACCCTGACCTCAATGTTTACAACAACAACAAAACCTAGAGAATCTAGCACGCACTTCCTTGCCCTGCTTTGTGGCTAAGGGGTGGCCTTATTTAACTCTATATTGATGCCTTTGATCTTCTGATTAGTGCCTTTCATAAAATCCTCTTAAGTTTTGACTTCCCTGTGGTCTTTCTCGATGGCTCATTGAACTTCTAGAACTTTCTTTTTTATCTGTGCTGATGGAGTGCATGACTGTGCCTGCTGTGTAAATATCCCCCAGTGTGCTAACCTAGACCTGCTTCTTGTTTCAGTTCTCATCAGCCTCAGAAACGCCGACCACACTCTCCGGTTTCCCTTTGAGTGACTTTCTTTCTGAAGCGCACGCTTCTTGGTACATAGCGTTAATTTCTACAGCTGTGTAAGCCCGATCCATTGAGAACCAGCTCTTTGTCTACTCTGCTTTCTATTCGCATTTCCTTTTTGTGTTCTCACCTGTTACATAGTCACTCAATTCATAAACACGGTCATGGTCTTCAGCCCACTTCTCTTTAACTCAAGAGGCCATACATGAATTTAGACAACCGGTTCACTGAAAAGCCACTGGGCCCCACCCAGGTTTGGCAAACATATTCTGAAATGCCAAATAAACTTCCTTTGGATAGCATGCAGCTTTCTGCTGCAGTTTTTCAGGTCTAGAAAGCTGCCATAGACAAACGGGAATGGATGGATTTCAGTATAAATCGATTCATAGACATCGATGTAGCCGAACCGGGTGGCTCAAGCCTGTAACCCCAGCTACACTGGAGGCCGCAAGAGGAGGATCATGAGGTCAGTGGCAGCCTGGGCAACTCACAGAGACTGTCTCAAAATAAAAAAATAAGACTGTAGACTTGAGGGCTTATATCTACAACCCAGTACCTGGGAGGCTGAGGCAGAGGATTGTGAGTTCAAGGTCAGCCTGGACTACATAGCAAACCTCTGTCTCAAAAGACTATAAACACAAAAATAAAAATGAAGAAAAGAAAAGTCACGCTTGGACTTCGAAACCAGGCCCTATTTTCATGTTTCTGTGACTATTCTCTCTTCATTCTCAGAGCAGGTGAGAGAATTAACCACTTCCATTCTCAATAGAGTGCCAAGCTCACAGACACACAACAGCATGAAGCATGTGATTTACATCTGGACCCATCTGCCTGCACTTTCCCATCCCTTGCTATATGATATGAGGAGCACAAGATCTGTATTCTAGTCACCTGCATGTCTGTGTGGTTAGTCTAGCCTAAGGCCAGGCTTGTAGTGAGCTCTGTTTGCTCACCTGGGCTGACTTGAATTCGGAAGAGTATTCCAAATTTGCTTTCCAGAGAGATCTGAACGACTGAGCTGTTTTCTATTTGAAACACAGAAAGAACTTCCTGATCACTACAGGCCTTGGATGGAAATCGCCAACAAGCTCCCTCACTTAATTGAGAGCCACCAGCTCCAGGCCCATGTCTACAAGGTACTTTGATTTTTTATTCTCTTCACGCCCCTTGTCACCCTTCTTCCATCTTCGTAGACCTTTTCTGCTCAGCTTTGTGGGAGTGAGACAGTTGACCCGGCCATAGGGACTGATTATAGCCATGAGATTGTCATCAAATCTGCCTTCCCAGGCTTGCACAAAAACAACACCCACAACATATCAAGTCCTCATTGTGTGTTTGTGTAAAAATGATTATAGACGAGCATTGAGAATAAATTAAGGGAAAATGAGGAAGACGGGCATGGAAATTCTCAGGGGGCTTGTCCCAAACATGGTGGGTGCTCTGCTACCTCTGAGTGGGTTAGCTTGACCTTACAGTGTCATATATTAGCTGAATAAAAAGTCTTTCTGATTTATAAAGACAAGGTCAGCCATGGCTCTGGAGAAGTAATGAACTCCATAGACAGCACATTAAAATTTGCATGCATGTAAGTATATGAGGTATATCTGTGACAGAGTAAGCAATTTCCCTCAAAAAGAAATACAGAAGAGTATGACGTCTTGGTGTTGGGAAACCTGAAGCCACCCCCCTCCAGAAGGCAAGTTACTAAGAAAACATGCTTTGATTCAGGAATTTCATAGTAAGCACTGAAACTCTGAGAGAGCCTCATAATCTCACTTCCTCCTTTGAGAAATGGAGGAAGCCCTCATCCCATTGTTGTGAGCATTAATGGCCTTTGTCAGGACCCTGTCACAGTTCCTGCCTTATAACAACACCCAATATCTGCATATTACTTCCCTTTCTCGGCTCCATCTGTCAGATGAAAGCCGCAGGATTTCAGAGACACAAGAAGGCACTCTACCTTCCAGGACCTTCTTTGCTGACGTTTAATGTCTAATTATAAATTGATTTAAAAATACTCATCAAATGGCCCTCATAGGATATCCAGAAGTCAGGACAGGCGGCAGGCCCCAGTAACACCCTAGATAAATCTCCTCTCCCCAAAACCCCCATTCAGGCTGACCCATGTAAGAAAGTGCAATCCCAAAAGAGTTATTTTAGTTTATTTTTGCACAAAACTCATGCAAAGTCTGCAGGGAATCTGCTGGGAAAGGGCTCAGAGGTGGTTTGTACACACTGTTGAAACACTAATACTAATAAAAACATCAAAGGAAAAATTAAGGTGGAGAACAAGATAAGAAAAGTACTAATGTCGATCTACGCCCCACACCCCCAAAAACCTACGGTGAGCATATTACCCTGAATCAAGCTGTGGGTTTGAAGAACATACACACTGTTCCCTAAAACTCTTCACAAGGTATTTCACCCTCAAAGGGAAAGTCTCATGCTTCTCTCTCTAGCTGAAATCTGGAATCCACAAGAATGTTAGATGTGCGTCAGGTGAAGGGCCCAGCGGTAGAGGGTCTCCCATTGTGAGACCTACAAACCAATGCTTCTGATTTTGCCCACCCTCTTTTATACTGACTAGCTGGTTAGTAGCCAGGATGCAGTGGGACAAACAGTTAGGACGGTTCTGTGTGATAAGTAAGGTAATGGTACCAGTGAAGATATCACATATGCATGTGCTTTGCTACAGCTAGGAATTGATCTTCCAGAAATACTCATTAAAAAAAAATTAAAAAAGAATACACAAGGCCGTTTCATGAAGCCATTTTAATAGCCATAGTGAATAAAAGAGAAAAGATGAATAGGATAAAAGGGAATGCCCCCGAACCTCCATTAATAAACATACTTGCTAAATAAATGAAAATGTACAGCCAGTAAGTGGCCACATAGGCACGTGTCTGTGTCTCTGCTACTCTATACACCTTGCCCTACAGTTTTCGGAGTACCAGAAAGTGTATGGTAGTATATGTATGCAGAAACTACTTTGTGTGAATGTGCGCTTAACATCCATACATGTGTAAATGATAGAAAGAGAGACATATGTTTTTACCTTCTGAGAGGGTCTTAACATGTCTTCTGGACTGGCTTCAAATTTGAGGTCTTCCTGCCTCAGGCTCCAGAATGCTGGAGGTGTAGGTGTGTCAACATAAAGACTCTTTTTCCATTCTGTAGAAAAACAAATATCCTGGCTTGTGCATATTCATCTTGCTAGACTTTGTATCAAAGTATACTTTTCAATACATTCAAGAAGTGCTGCATACAAGTACCTCATGTGTGTCAGAAATATTCAGTGCCCCAGTGTGGGAGTCAGCAGGGTGGCAGAGCTGGTTTAGAGAGCCCCTGAATATTTACCGAGTTCTGAGAAAAGAACATTGAGATTAAATTTGTCAGGTTAAATACATAATCGAACAACGTCCTATAATATTTGGTTAAATACACAATCCAATACAGCACACTAAATTTCTAATGTCAGTTTCTATCCCAGGTGTGGTACGGATTCCAAAGAGACCATTTTCTGATTATAAAGTATGCATATACACTTGTTTGTGCCTGACATTTTACAGCCGATTTCAATTACTTTGTAAGTTTAAAAAGGTGCTTTTTAAAGGAACACCACTGTTTTTTACAGAGAGTCCGATTGGACAGTTAGAGCTGTAATAAGGCAAGTGAATGGCAGCCTTTCTTCAGGGTCAAGTTTGCACCAGCAAACCCATGTGGAGCTGAAGAAGCAGCCTTTCCAACAAGCAAATGCTAGGAAATGAAGTAATGAAAATAAACTGTGTGTGTGTGTGTGTGTGTGTGTGTGTGTGGTGTATAGGAACCTCTATTCCCCCCCACCACTAAAATGTGACAATGAAACCCAATTCTTTGTGTTCTAAACCAAAGCAGAGCTGAACTTGAAAAAGAAAATGAACTATGGAAAATTCCAGAATGTGTGGCCACTGCTTTCGGCTCGGGAAGATAAGGGGTGTATAGCGTTCCCCCTAACCATCTGCTGCTGTTTGTATAGGCCAAGTGATTAACTACAAAGATAATTATTTTGTTTTTCAGTCCCTATAGTTGCTTTTTTAATCATCTGTATGTTTAGAAGGCGGGGCCAGCAACCCTGAAATGTTGAGCAACCTTCTTCCAGTGGACCTTGATCCTTTATACCTAGGCTGTCCCGTTGGTGTCCTACAACACCTGAGATGTGGCCAAGGACAAAACGAGAAGGCACAGAATAGATTTTCAAGAGTTTGAAAGACTTCTATACTGATTACCTATTAAAATACAAAATACATTGACTCAACAAAGTACATTATGAAGACTAATTTTACTTCTTTTTGGCTTTAAAGAACTGTGGCTACTGGAAACTTTTAAACAAAACCTGTGACTCATGACCCAAGTGAGCTGTGGTCAATCCACAGAACTTCCTCATTCCTTCTGTCGTGCCCAGATCTCGACCCCCAGAGAGACCACCGAAGATGAGCATACTGGAATGCAAAAACAAGGTTTTAATTCGGGATATCCATGATCAATACAAGCCTAGGCAGGGACTTCGTCCAACATACCCAGCACAGTGGAGGCTGGAGGAAGTGTCCAGCCTGAATTGTGCACAGCTTTTATTTTTATTTATTTATCTGTCTATCTATCTATCTATCTATCTATCTATCTATCTATCTATCTATCTATCTATCTATCTATCTATCATCTGTCTATCTATGGTTTTATTTGAGGCAGGGTTTCTCTGTGTAGCTTTGGATCTCCCTCTGTAGACCAGGCTGGTCTTGAACTCACAGAGATCCGCTTGCCTCTGCCTCCCGAGTGCTGGGATTAAAGGCATGTGCCACCACCGCCCGGCTTGCACAGCTTTTAAAGGCAAAAACCGCAAAACTGCAACAGCAGAGAATTTCCATACATGTACATTTCTGATTGGCTTGTGTCTAGGGACTTACAGAAATCATGATCCAATCTTCCTTCTGAGGAGGTGGTTGCCAGTCACCATGTCACCATTTCTCATTGGCTGCCCCCAGGTGGGGACATTTGGTGATTAAACAGTCACTATGGAGACTAGGGTTGGGACACTCTGTGGTCAAACAGTTATCTAGGGAGCCAGGGAGAGGACATTCCCGTGGTCCAGCAGTCATCACCTCACGAATACCTTGTGACTCTGTACTTTACACTTTCCGGTTTCTGGAGTCTGGGCTGGCTGGTTTCAGTAACTCACGGCCTATTCCAGTAACTCATGGCCTATACCTAAAAAAAGGAGAAATCTTAGGCCTTCGTTTTAGGGTGAAAACATTTTGGTCTTATTTTGGTTCCACACTTCCTGATTCTGTGACCCTGGCAAATGCCTCTGAGACAGTTTGGCTCCTGCATGGGGTCTTCAGCCTCATAATTCAGACACTGTTTTTAAAATGAAGCCTCTTGCACAGATACTTAAAAAAAAAAAAAAAAAAGCCTCTTGTAGAGACTACCAGGTAACTACCGTGGCCAGCCTCTGCAGCGACCGCAGCCGCAGGCAGACCCTGCCCCCTAGCGGCGGGAGAAGGAAGGGCCCTGCGCCCCCTCTGCCCAGGCATCAACCCTAGGAAACCAGTGTCGCCAGCAGCTTCAAGTGGCGCCTGCCCTCAGCCTGCCCTCCGCCTGCCCTCCGAGGCGCCTGTGGAGCAAAGGGAGCGATGAGGGGGAGTGCCAAAGGGATGAGCAATGAGCTGATGGCAGCCCGGCAGGACAGGGAAGCTGGTGTGGCCCGACTGCGCACTGGCTCTGCTTTCCGTGTCACCAGAAGCTGTGGTTTCCCATGGGACGAGGTGGGGACCGAGCTGTGTGGAAAGCCCCGGCACCTCATCTTGCTGGGTTGTGGGTGGTTTACCAGGGCCCGGTGTAAGCCTTATACCCTGCTGAGCCTTTTGTAGGGAGTTTATATCCCTAATCCACTGGATCTTGTTTTTGTTTTGTTTTGTTTTTTGAGACAGGGTTTCTCTGTGTAGCTTTGGTGCCTGTCCTGGATCTCACTCTGTAGACCAGGCTGGCCTCAAATTCACAGAGATGTTTTGTTTTGTTTTTTGAGACAAGGTTTCTCTGTGTAGCTTTGGTGCCTGTCCTGGATCTCACTCTGTAGACCAGGCTGGCCTCGAATTCACAGAGATCCACCTGGCTCTGAGTGCTGGGATTAAAGGCGTATGCACCACCGCCGCCTGGCTTGGATCTTGCTCTTTTTAAAGTTGTTACAAGGTTAAAGGGGTTGAAAAGCTAGGGGCCAGTAGATACGATGAGGCCAGTCAGCCTCGATGCTTACTCTGCGACCCTCAAAGCAACAGATGGAGACCAGGGACTGGGCACAACCTGAACACAGCCTGGATACTCGACCCCAAGACATTGCACCTCCCACACTGCATCGCTTTAAGAGCTGGGTTAAGTGGGTATGCTCGAAGCCACTTTGATATCCCTCGGGTGAAAGCTAAACAGCGTTCTAAGTCACCCTCAAGTCACGGGACCCCTGTCTTAGTGCCCCAGCCTTTAGTTTTTCAGTGGCTGATCTTAACATCTCTTCAACAGATGCCCCTCCTGGACTGCAGGTTCCTGAAGGGGCACCGGGAGCGACGCCTGGCGCACCTGGTGCTGGCCGCCATCACCATGGGATTCGTTTGGCAAGAAGGAGAGACCCAACCCCAAAAGGTGAGGGGCAAAGGGAGGCCTCTCAGGTGATCCCGGAGTCCCTGTACCAAGAATCAAGCCACCAGCCCCAGGTTCCACTGCTCAGTCCCCCAAAATCAGAAGAAGGCAAGGAGAGGGTTAGGACTACCCCCCCCCCCCCCCCCCCCCCCCCCCCCCCGCTTTACAGAGCTGATTTTCTTTCAGACTAATGGCCAGTTCCAAAGGTTTTTGACACCCCCATTCCAAAAGAGTGTGACAATCTTCCTTAGATCCCGAGAACTCATAAAAACTCCCTGAAGAATTTTATATTTCTAGAGACATCGGTTATCTTGATTTTCATAATCGCTCTGTTGTACAGACATCTGGGGGAGCTGTCCCAAGCTCAAGGTCAACTCCTTTGCCCTGAGCAGCCTGAGGACAGAGGGAAGGCCAGAGCACCTGATTCCACGGAAGTAGGATGGGGTTTGCCCAGGACACATAGAGATGAGATCACCCCCTTATTTCCTTAATACTGCTTTCTGCCCAGCCTGCTGTTCATTTAGATCAATTCTTCATCTAAGACTCTGTGTGACTTTCAGGTTTCAATTTGTTCCTTAGGGCATGCAAGCCATGTTCTCTACCCATGGAGGAAACTAACATTACCTTTCATTTTCTTTCTTTTTAAAAAAATCTTTTAATTTTATTTAATTCTCTCTCTCTCTCCCTCTCTCTCTCTCTCTCTCTCTCTCTCTCTCTCTCTCTCTCTCTCTCTCTCTCTCTCTTGAGTCAAGGTCTTACAAAGTAGCCCCAAAGAGACTAGGACTCGCTCTCTAGTCCAAATTGTTCTCAAATTTGTGATCCCTTTGCCTCAGCCTTCCAAGCTCCGGAATTACAGCCGTGGGCCACTCTGTCCAGTTAATGGTTCCTCCTCTGTGTTGTGTTTGTTAGAGCACTGGGATGGATTCCAGGGCCTGTGTGTGCTCCGTCAACACTTCACCATTCAACAGGCGCTCCAACTATTTCCTCTTCCCTTTGCCTACGTTTCTCTTTCCCAGAAAGCAAGGTGTTGCTCTTATTCCTGAGCTACCCAGTTTCGTGAGAGGCCTGAGCTATGCTTTGCCTGACTCATCCCACATGTAAACACTTGAGACTGGGAAGAGCCCGGTGCTCCTTCAGATTTTTTTTGTTTTGTTTTGTTTTTCGAGACAGGGTTTCTCTGTGTAGTTTTGGTGCCTGTGCTGGATCTCACTCTGTAGACCAGGCTGGCCTCGAACTCACAGAGACCCGCCTGCCTCTGCCTCTCGAGTGCTGGGATTAAAGGCGTGCGCCATCACTGCCCGGCTGCTCCTTCAGATTCTAACATGATAGCATGTTGTGTCTCATCTTCAGAACTCAAGTGTCCAATGTCCGATGTTGGAAAGTTTAAAAACTGGGCCAGTGACAATGTAATGAGTTCCCATATGCTCTCCTGAATTATGAGGAAGGCTAGAGAAAGGAGGAGAGGAGCAATGTCCAGCCCCCAGGGCCACCCCAGCCTCCTCACTCCTTTATCTTGGAAGTCTTCCTTGACCCCGCCCCCCCATCAGCTGAGTGACAACCTCACACCTTCTCATCCTCCCCACCCCACACGGCTGCAGAAGCTTGCTACAGAGTTCCACGCTCTGCAAACTCTGCAATGGTTCCTTCCCTCCAACACACGTCTTTCCCAGCCCTGAGGAAGAAAGAATGGCAGCCGCAGATCTTCTTTAAACTGTCTTCAGTCCTAGGCTGGGGAGGCGCTCAGTGGGTCAATCACTTCCAAACAGACCTGACCCTGGAACTGGGGTCCCCAGAACCTGACATGAAAGCTGGTGTAGGCAGCAGTGAACAAGAGAGCATGTCGCAAACGAGGTGGAAGGTGAGGATAAATACTTGAAATTGTCCACTGACTTTTTGTTTGTTTGTTTGTTTTTCGAGACAGGGTTTCTCTGTGTAGCTTTGCAGCCTGTCCTGGAACAACTCACAGAGATCCGCCTGCCTCTGACTCCCGAGTGCTGGGATTAAAGGCGTGCGCCACCACCGCCTGGTTGTCCACTGACTTCTACACACTCAACCTGGCATGAATGTGCCTACATTCACCTCTCTGTCTCTCTGTCCATGTCTGTCTGTGTGTGTGTCTCTCTGTCTCTTATTTTCTCTCTCTCTCTCTCTCTCTCTCTCTCTCTCTCTCTCTCTCTCTCTCTCTCACACACACACACACACACACACCTATTTTTATCTATGTGTATCTACCTCTCCATTTCTATTTCTCTATCATGTGATCAATGCCTGTATCTGTGTGTGTATATATATATATATATCTTATATATTATTTATAATCTATTATCTGGCTATAGAGCAATTTACATTGCTCATTCTTAGTCCTCAATGTACACTAAACATTTTGGGGACACTTTTGTGTGTACAGTTTTCAGAGGTTCTGTGCATTGTGTGTACAGTATCCTCCATTTCTGACTTTTGCATCTTTTGCAATGTGTTCTCATAAACAGTATTCCCACTGGATTTCTCCCAGGAAGTGTGTGCAGGGGACAGGTGTGGACTGCTCAGGAAACTCAAGCTTGGTCTCTGGATCCCTTATCACAGCCAGCCATGGTGATTTCCTCTGCTAACAGAATATACTAACTGCTGGGATTCCTGTCCTCAAGGTGCTGCCCAGAAGTCTTGCCATTCCTTTTGTTGAAGTCTCCAGGAACTTGGGGCTCCCTCCCATCCTGGTCCACTCTGATCTGGTGCTGACAAACTGGACCAAAAGGAACCCAGAAGGGTAAGGAGGGAGAGGATTCTTCCGATATCAGTGGACTGAGATTCAGGCACGGGAAGACCCAGAACTTTAACTGCCCTCACGGAAAAAAGGCTCAGGGGCTTAGGGCTGATTTATAGCGAGCCGTGCATTCACATTCATCGTTTGCTTTACAGTTCCCATGAAAGAGTGAACACACACATTTAAACTGCAGGCCTTTCTTCTTTGTGGGCTCTAAGTACGTTGGCCCCAGATGCTTTTCCGTGTTGGTTCCACTTCACATCTGGATTTCCCAACTTCAGCCTCCTGCATAATCACACTGTGCTGTTTTTTCTCAGCACACACTTGGTGTACGACCCCTTCTACCCTTCACTCAAGTCAGGTTAGGACTGGGTGTCAGGGAGGAGTGAGCGCTATGATTATGAATGAATGATTGATTCTAGGTATGTGGGATTCTGATTTGTGCCGTCCATCCCACCTAGTTTACACCATCTCACAGTCGAGCTGGGCATAGAAGCATTTGTCTACTGACTTTTACACAAACAACAAATCCGTGAACACTTCATTTTCACACTCAAATTTGTTTCAGGTTGTAGACACAAGGCAACATTTACTTTTGCGATAAATTAAAACCACAACGGAGAAACTGAGGCTGCATATAAAGAGACCTTTCTTGGCATGGTGGTTGTAGGTAGCCCTGGCTTGATCTTTGATCAACTATACAGTAATAAAAAACTGGTATGCATGGAAAGCTATTGAATCTAGCTTAGAATTGGGGTGGGTGAGACAATAAATATATGTGCATGGATTATTGTGGTGACTGTATTGTGTTGACTAAGCTAGGTTTGTGACCCAAGGCAAAAGGAGACAGCACGTTTAAAGGGAGAATGTGTCTGCTCTGGGGTGAGAAAGTCAAAAACAACCAGCCAGGGAGGTGCAGGGCCCTGAGACACAGGTGCAGGCCTGGGGCTCCCCTGCCATCCTTTTGGGTGAACGTATTCCTGACATCTTTTAAGATGTCAACACGGAGCTCGGTGCTTTGCAGAAATGAAAGAAATAGAAGGGAACCACTCCCAAAGCAATTCAGTATTGAGACAGATCAGGACATCTAAAGAGACATCAGGTGTCTTTAGAATTCCAGGAGAAGGGCAGGGGAAGCCCGGAGGGGGCAGACGCTGATCTAAGGCGAGCCGTAGCAGGTGGGTAGGGTTAGAGTCACTGACGTGGGGATTGTGGTGAGGGACAGCTAAACAGAAGCATGGAGGAATGTGGGCCTGCGCAGACACAGGGCTCTGGCGCTGTGAGCTGAGATCCAGGTCACGCTGTCACTCAGTGGCTCACTGTCTAGTCACAACCGTGCTGTTGTAGGCATGCGCTGATGTGTGTGTGTGTATGCATGGGCGTTGCCGATGAGTGTGTGAGTCCGGGTACCGGGACCCCAAGAATGGTTTCTGGTTCCACACTGAGTTGTTCTTTTCTCTTTTTCTCTTTGTCATTGCCAATAACTGAAATGTGACCAGACCATGGGAAATCAGGTAAGCGTCCTGTCAGAACCCCTGTTCCCTTTAAAGGCTTATGATAAAACTAGAGGGGAACTTGTCAAGCTCTGTGGACAGCGGCACGGCATCAGCCATCTAAGAACTCGCGAAAGTGCCAAGGAATGTGCTACAAACTTAATAGTCCCAGCGTTAGCTCCGAGGGAGGCAACCTTGGAGGGGTGAGGGGATTCATTTTTCTTAACCACGTGTCCCTGTCGGTCTGCAATAAAAAGTGCCGCCATGTCAAAAAACAATGAACGTGTTGTTCACTGTGGGGAGCCAAGCAGTCTCACAGGGATTTCTCATCTCTGATATTTACAAAGGCCAGATGCAGGCAGGCAACGGTGAATGGTCCCCTTGAAAACCCTTGCCGTCTGGTGGACTGGGGCCCTTGCGGGTAGGTCTGGTCTACAGTCAGAGGCTCTGCCTTCCCTGAGGAGCAAAGCTGGCTGGGAAGCCACTGGGGCACCGAGCTCACATCCCCCTCAACTCTGCGGAGAGTGTAGGTGGAAGGTGCCCACATCATTCCCTGAGCGAACACACCTCTGCCGGACAGACGGCAGATGGCAATGCGTGACTCCCATCTGCTTTGATGCTGTGAGGTTCGAGTCTTGGCTTTGCTCATGCTTGCTAGAGATAAAGCAGATGCACGGCGCTACTTCTTCGGATTTGTTGATCGGGTCAGCTTTGAATCTGATGGGAGATGTCAGGCTGATTAGAAATGACCCCTCTTGACAGACTTCCCGCCCCAGCTCTGTGGCAGCATTTCATTCTAGGTTAGGACTCCAGCCAGGCTCAGAGGCACACACCCATAATCTTCACACCTGGCAGGCAGGGGCAGGGTGGTTGTGAGTTTGAGGACAATATGCAATACATGGTGAGGCCCTCCCTGTCTCACAAACAAAAAACACAAAAGAAAAAAAAGCGGGGGCGGGGTGGGGGGGGGGTGGGGAGGGTTCGATTCAGTTCTTAAACTATGCTGGATCTGGCCATGAACAATCATTTATATGCCCCTAGATAAGAAGATAAGCTGCTTCACTTCCTTGAGCCACAATTTCAGTTCCGTTAAAGGGGACATAGGATTCACTTTGATCACTCTAGCTCTAAGACCCCTTAGCTTTACACAAGAATGATGGGATCCCCAAGGACCAGAAAACCTCTTGCTAAGAACTGTCCAGCAGGGTAGGTTCCCATGACTCTGGGCCAAAGGTCAATGATCCTCTAGGCCACGGTAAACACCCAGGGTCTTCAGGTCAGGGCAATTTGGCTCTAACCAACATGCTCTCCTTTTTCCCTGGTGGCCTCTTTCTCCCAGTAACCTGGAAACCATCGTCTCTTTCCCCGGGGGAGAGAGCCTGCGGGCCTTCATACTGGTGACGGTTTTGGTGGAGAAGGCAGCGGCGCCTGGCATTAAGGTATCTTCTTGCTTCACCGCCCCTCTGTCTTCAGTCCCACACCCACTCTGTCCTCTCCCGGTGGTGGGTTTCTCCATGTGGACAGACACAGGCCTTCTCCTACTTGGTGAAGTCTGAAGGAAGAGATCTGAGTGCTAGTCTCTGGTGTCAGCACCCGTTCAGCCTGGAGTAGACCATTCCTCCGTCTACACACAGGTGTCACGTGCAGGGCGCAATGAAGTCACTGTGCCAGCTGTCACAGCTCATGGCCCTGCGGAAGCTGGAGTCACATCGGTTAAAAAGAAAAAGGCTGTTCTGTGAATAGACAGATAAAAGCACATCTATGCTTGAAGGATCCGGCAAATTTCCCTACAGAAATGTCAGCTGAGTTAAGATCTGAGTGAGTGAATGAGTGAGTGAGTGAGTGTGTGTGTGTGTGTGTGTGTGTGTGTGTGAATTTCTTGCAACTCTGCAGAGACAGAAGAAATGGTCTCTTCCAGATAGCAAGCATCATTGAGGTCACCCAGGTGACCCAGCCTTTGGGGGCTTCAAAATTCATTTCTTTTCCTTCAGGACTCACGGCTTCTAGCGGGGCAGGGTATAAGACAATAGACAATGAAGCGGAAACCTTCATCTCTCACCCTTATCTCTAGATTAAGATGGATTTATGGCTTTATTGAATGCCTGCTGTTCAATAGAGTCCTGATATAATTACTGCAGAATCTTCCACTCTCAAAAGTGAAAGCAGGAGCCGGAGTGTAGCTCCGTGGTCCAGCAGGAATTCAGCCTGTGCGAGCCCTGGGTTCCAGGCACATGCGCACCCTGTTGTGAAATCCCTGGTCATTTCAGTCCTCATCCATTAGTCTCGTCTGCTGGAAGATTCAGCATCTGATGGTAGTTCATCGGTCTAGCTGAGGAGATCAGTCTAAGGCAAGGAGGGCTTCCGGGCTGATGGAGCCGAGAAACTGGGGAGTCTTTGGAACCTGTCCGATGTCACACAAGCCCTCTGCACGGAGGATGTCCCAGCTGGGGAGGCCAGAGTAGAAACGACCATCATATGGGAAACCCAAAAGGAACGAGAAAACATTAGCGTTGAGGACCCTGATGTCATAGCTTATGCTGCAGCGCTATACCCCAGTGGTGCGGGCTGCTCTCCCTGCTCTTCGGATTTTAACAGAAAGTAGTGAATGAACTGAGAAAGTGCATCTCATTCCTAGGCCCTGGTTCAGGGAGTGGACGCCGTTCTGCAACACAGCCAGGACACCCTCCTCCAGGCCCTGCAGCAGGTGAGGCTCTCCATCCAGGACATCACCAGAACCTTGGCCCAGATGCATGGTAAGAAGAAGCCTGGGTAGAGCCTCCAGGGGCCTGGACCTGGGCGGGGCCCTAAGTGGATGATGATGGTACAGCTTCCCACAAGGTGGCGCTAGTGTTCTATCTTTGTTTAGCACAAACCAAACCAACTAGAGAATGATTTTTTTTCCCCAGGTGATTGAAACATTTTTGCAGAATTGTTTTGTATATTTTTTCTGTGCGTGGGGGTCGTTTGCCTTCTTCAGGGTCCAGGCTGAGCTTTTGTGGAAGCCTGGGAGATTGGGTGGGTCCCAAGGGGAATGTTGGTTGTGTTTCAGCTTCCGTGGTTAGCCTGCTGGGAGCAGGGCTGTCGGTGGAGGTGTCCGTGAGTCCCTCTGGATTCATTTGCTTTTCCTGTCTGTGGGTTCTGAGAGACCTGAACCTGGCTTTAGTATTCCCTGACCAGTGCTGGCAGGAGCCGCCGAAGGAAGGAGTAACTGGCGCCCTCTTCCCTGGTGGCTAACTCTGGTTCTGGAGGGGCAAAACAATGTTCATTAACACTGAAATCTATCAAGTGTGCCTGCTGGGCGTTTAAGGCAGGTTCGATGCAGGAGTGTGGTCCCTTTGTGTGAGAAACAGGGTCAGACACCCTTCCCCCTGAGTCTTGACTTCATGTAAGGAAGATTCTGGGCAGTAGTGTCCACATGGCACAGGGTGGGAAGGAGAAGGGGCAATGTTGCCACCTTACGCTGAGTAAACGTGGTCATCCCAGGCTCTGTGATGTCCCCCGGAGGTCACAGGATTACGTAATTCCCGTCCACTTCCCATTTCCTTGGATTTAACCTTAAAGCTCTCGTGGATGTATCATTTCATTTCCCCAAGTGCTCCCCAGTTGGTAACACGCATAGCAGCTTTGCCAAGACAGCCTGGGGTCATTCCTCTTAAGTGTCTCCAGAGCCTATGTTGAACACTGGAGTCGTTGGGAAGGTTCTGAGGCTCTCCAGTGAGTCACACTGTGTGTACCCTAGTGTCTAACACAAGTTTCCCCAATGCTAGTTTTTGACCATGTTACAAGCCCAGAAAGACCTTCACGATCCCCTGAGAGAGTCCTGAGGATCTGGGGGAGCTCCCAGATGTACCCTCTCCACCCCATTTCATCCCAAGACAAATTTCCCCATGCAATGGGATTTTCAAGGTTCTATGACTAGCTGTATCCACATACATGGGGAAGGAGGGGAACGTGACTCCACACTTTTCAAAGATGGCGACAGCATCCTCCATCCCATCCCATGAGCCCCTCACAGTGCGGGCAGGCACTCCCCTCATCTCAGGATCGAGGATGTGTCCCGGCCTCTGAGATTCTTCCAACCAAAAGAGCAGCAAGGAGAACAGGAAAGGCGGAAATGTTCCCATCTTGAGTGCTGAGACACCATGTGAAACCCAATGTTCCTAACTTTAGCAAGCATCCTGGGTTTACTCTTTCCCTAGGCACAGCCTTCCTTCCCAAGCAGGCAGGGTCCATAAACATGCCTTTTGCGGACATCGGAGGCCCACTGCACTCACTGCAAGCCAAGTCCCCAGGCCTTTGCCCAACTTAACATAGCTGTTGTACACAGTGCTCACCAACAGGCAAAACAGTAAAACCAGACCGCTGTGTTCATAATCCAACTCCCCAGAGGCCACCCCAGTACTAAACACATCTGCCACGGCCATCTGCTGTCACTTGCCTCAGTTTGGCACCGTGTACCCGTGTGACTGTCTTTGGAGGATGTCTTGCCTATAGGGTCCACTTGGGTGGGGATTTGGGGATCTGTCTGACAGCCAAAATATTTTCAGGGTGTCAAGTATTTAAACCTCTTCCAGGCACAATTCTGTAGCTTGTCAGCAGGTCATGCCCCTAAGAGTCAATTCCCCCTTAGGAAGTTCAAGGTACCTATTTCTCTCCAGAAAGTAATTTATTTCCTGTCCTTCCTTCGGAGTCAACAAAAGGTCTGGCTTCAGCCTGACTCGCTTAACAGTTTTTTCTTTTAAGCACCTGGGGAGATGCTCCCAAGTAAAACAATGGCTGTGTAGCATAAGGATTTGAGTCTCTGCGGTAGTTTGAATGTAACTGGCCCCCATAAGTTCATGGGGAGTGTCAACAAAGTGTGGCTTCGTTGGGGTTGTGTGGCTTTGTTGGAGGAAGTGTGTCACTGAGTGGGTAGGCTTTGAGGTCTCGTATATGTTCAAGCCACACCCAGTGCCTCGGACTACTTCCTGTTGCCTGCCCGTCAGCTCCTTCTCCAGCAACCTGTCTACCATATTGATGATAATGGACTAAACCTCTGAAATTGTAAGCCACCCCAATTAAATGTTTTTCCTTTATAAGAGTTGCCATGGTCATGGTGTCTCTTCACAGCAATAGAAACCCTAACCAAAACAGTCTCCATCCCCAGTACCCAAGCAAACATCTGGGAGTGCGGTTCACATCTGTGATCCTAGTGCTGGGGAGGGGGGATGGGAGGATCCTGGAGCTCCTGGCAGCCAGTGTAGTAGAGTCAGTGAGCTGAACTCTACATGAGAGACTGTGTGTGTGTGTGTGTGTGTGTGTGTGTGTGTGTGTGTGTGTGTGTGTGTGTGTGAGAGAGAGAGAGAGAGAGAGACACCCAACATTGACCTCTGGCCTCCACACATTATGCACACACAAACACAGGCATGCGCACACAGAGGTAGAATTTTTCTTTTAATAGGGGTGAGACATCAAATGTTTCCCTCTGACTGTGTTTAATGATGCCCTCCGAGGAGGGAGGTGGGGGTGGGGGGCTGGACTGTGAGCCTTTGCGGCCCAACTCTTCTGATTTGGTCATCTAATTTTGTCAAAGGACTTTTTATTTTTGGTTTATGAACTTGGTTTTTTTTTTTTTTTCTAAACCTCGTATGGAAAATTATCACCTGGAAATTCCCTGTTAGCTTAAGTCATGTTTCTGTTTCTAAAGCTGGCCTTCACTGGTGGATTAGTTACTTAAGCAATCTGCATGTATCCAAACTATGTAAGCTGCTTCCTTAAATCCAGTTTTATTTACTCCTTTAACCCATTTTTTTTTTTAAATCATGTTTAAGCATCAGGTGTGAAAACATATTCTGGTTATTTTTTTTTTTTTTCAACTTTACTTAAACTAGGTTCACCTGAGATGAGGACCCTCAGTTGAGAAAAACATCTTCATCAAATTGCCTGGGAACAAGTCTACAGGGAATTTTCTTGATTAATGATTGACGTGTGAGAGCCTGGCTGGGGCCTGGCTGCTTTAAGAAAACAGGCCGAGCAAGCCACAAGGAGCTGCCTGTAAGCAGCACTCTCCCATGGCTTCTGCTTCGGTTCCTGCCGCCAGGTTCCTGCCCCGACTTTCCTTGGTGACAGAATACAAGCTAGAAGATGAAATAAACCCTTCTCCACCCCAAGTTGCTTTTGGTTAGGGTCACAGCAAGGATAACAATACACATCATACCCAAGGCAGCTGTCAGTGCACTGAAGATTTTTAATTCTAACAGACGACTTCTAAGGGGAATAATGTATCAAACTACCTAAAAGTATGCCGGCTGTAGGTTTTTGTTTTGTTTTCTGCCTTGCTGGGGATGGGGAGCGGGCCCTTGAGCATGCTCAGTAGGTACTCACCCAGCGCCCCTCATCCCCAGCATCCACAGGTCTCTCTGATTTGGGTAGCTTTGATTTGCCCACGTATTCCCAACCTTTCCCGCCCTGCTCTCCCCTGCACATATTTATTTGCCCCATTCTGGTTTCTTTTCTCTGGCTGTCAGAAGACCCTCGTTCAAAAGCAGCTTGGGGAGGAAGAGGGTTATTTGGCTTATACTTCCAGGTCACAGGCCATTACTGAGGGACGTCAGCAGGAACTATGAAAGACAGAGCTTACTACCTTGTTCTTATGTTCACTGTCCGCTACCTTCCTTCCACAGCCCAGGTCCACCTGCCCATGGATGAAGCCCCTCTCACATCAATTAGCAATCAAGAAATAACCCACCGCGCCCCTGCCATGGGCCCACAGGCCAATCTGTTGGGGGAAATAGCCCAGCTCAGACTCTTTCAGATACCTCAGGGCTATGTCAAGCTGAAGCTAGCCAGGAGTTCCCTTTAGGATTTCTTTAAGACGTATCTGCTGATAGATTAGAACATGCCAAGCTCTGTTGCCTGAAAACTGCCTTCTTCCTCTCCAGGACTGGAATAATATTTTCATAGCAACCAAATCTTTGCAGGCAGAGCATGTCTGTATGTGGTCTTCTGGCTCCAGTGTTTGAGGCCTGAGCTGTGGTTGCTCTGTCTTCTCCTCCTGGCTGCTTGTATCGATTTTGTCGCTATTTCTTGATTCTTATTTCTATTTTTCCACTCATTCTTAATGGTTTTCATGTTATCTTGTGTGTTTGATTTTTTTTTTAAACCACACCATGCTGATTATTCATAAAATATCACCTGTAAGCCAGTCCTTAAGAAGGAGGAAGAGAACGTTTGTACTCCATTCTTCCTGGTTCCTGGAGATGCTAAACTACATCAAATCAACTTGGAAACTGAGGTCCAAGGACCATTCAGGCAATTACGTTTGGACTGAACATCTGCATCATACAACTCCAACTTTCCAGGGACAGATTATTTTAATTTTGTTTTGTTCTGTATCAAGTTCACTTTCATTTTGTTGCATGTGGCAAGCTGGGCAGGCTGGGCAAGCTGGGCAAGCTGGGGCTGCTTCACACTGAAGGTGGAGGCGTCAGCACTGGCAGATGCCAAGTTAATGCCAGAGAGCATGGGGTGAAACTTACCCCTAAACTAAGCCCAAGACTACCTTCCTGTGTGGTTTTGTATTTTCCTGGTGGTTCGTGGATTCCTTCATGGCTCTTTGGCTACTTTCTGGCCTTTCTTTCTTTCTTTCTTTCTTTCTTTCTTTCTTTCTTCCT